>NC_140970.1:74675171-74712671 GCF_056783735.1 Eptatretus burgeri
CCCACCTGGTGTTATTTAAATGGGTAACAGGGCTCAAACTCAAGATCTTAAGATCTCAAGCCAGTCAGCCACCTTCACCTTTAAGCCAACACCAGACTTAAGATAAGCAAGTGAACAATAATACACAATTGTGCCATAGCACAAAGAGAGAATTTGCAGGTTAAGATTAGAAGGTGTATAAAACTCAAAAAAGTTGAAATGGTAGAGACCATGAGATGGCAGTACGGATCAGGCTTGAAGGATGATATGGAAGAGCACGAGACTGAAGAAGGAGGTTGCATAGGCAAGATGAGATGGTGGAGGAAGAATGGAGGTGAGCATGAAACTTCAACTTGTGGAAGGTAACAAAGTAAGGGTTTCTGGTGTAAAACAGGTGATTTTGAGGGAACTGGGGTTGTAAGGAGGAGGAAGAGGGTCGGTTTGGATGAGAGACAAAAGGAGAGGAGGAAGATCAGAAGAGAGCCAGTAAAACACTGAAAGAACACCGAGCAAGAGCTAAACCCTACGTCACAGCCTCTTATTGAGAAATGCCCATGACAGAGGGTCTCAGACTCCAAGGCCGAAAGGAAGACAAGAAGGGAAGCAGGAGAACTAGCGTAATACAGGAAATAGGAGCATGCAGATGCTGGGAGGGCATATTACATTGCACTTCAGATGAAAGCCTTGCACACCAATACAAGTGGAGTACGGTTGAAGAAAGAATTGATCATTTTGATGCAGTAGACAATTTTAAGGCAGCAGCCAGCCCTGGAGGCCAGCTTGGAGATATATTCTGCACAAGAGAGGTTATCATTGGAGGTAAAACTAAGGAATTCCAGAGACTGAACCTAACCCCGAATCTGACCACCAAAATGGCTCCAAGTACCCGACTCAGTCCACTGCCTTTTTAGCCTTTTTGACATTGCTCTTTCATGTGCCGTGATCTTGCACCAGAAAATCCTTATGGAGGACAAATTGGCCAGAATTTCCTTAAAAATCCAGAAAGTCCTTTTGAAAGACAAAGTAAGAGTGTGAGACTTTTCTGAATAAGACATGTTCCAGGGAAATGATCAGTTCTTTATTTTCTTTTGATTTGCAGAGAGGGCTGCTGCCGCTCCCTCCTTGGCAGAGATGTATGGAACAGTTTTGCACAGGATGAAGTCATATACAAAATGATACAATAGATTTTTCTGCCGTGAAGAGATTTAATAGATTGAAATTAAGAACAGCATTGTCCCAGAATGTTGGCTAAAGGAATGCTGGCTATAGTATGGGAGAGAATGCCATTGAGATCTATGAGCTACTTGAGAGTCTGGAGGAAATACACCAACCATTCAATGAGAGGGGTGGGACTTCGGATACAATTAAAAAAACAGCTTATAAAGCAGGGCAGTCGGCCACAAACAATTGGATGTATAGATGTCCATTGAGATGACAGCCTCTTGCCGGAGACTGAAGATGTCCATACGATGCCGACACAGCAGAAACAGCGAGTACAAGGAGGAATACCTTGGACAGAAGTCAAATTGATGATTGAATGGAAAAGAGATCAGAGTTGCATTTTTATTTAAAAGATTGAGGCTCATGGAAGACAAAGGTGATGGAGGGTATGAAATGACAAGATGACTTTTGGGATATACTGCGATAATCAATTCCATCAGTTTGCTAATAGTTGGAAGACTTACCATTCTGCAGTTGAGGGCATCAGTTTTGGAAACTTTATTAAGAATTGGGGGGGGGGGGGAAACAGCAGCATTTTTTTCATGATGCAAGTATGTGGCCTTCAGAGATACACCCGCAGAAGATCAGACACCGAGTAGTATATTATGCAGAAGAAAAGGTCTTAATAAAGAAACGGCGGATGCTGTCAACTCCAGCAGCAATGGAGGAGTCAATATTGGCTGGGAACTTCTCCATCTTGGCAGGAGTGAAGCTCAGATGTGGGAGGGAGTTTTTTGTGAAGTGGAGTAGGATGTGTACAGGAAGACAGCTATTTTGGACATTATTATTTTCTGCAAACACATAATTATAGCAGTCAAGCTTGGCATGAGAAGTGACATTGAGGACTCCATCCTTCAACAATGAAGGAAAAAATGGAGCACTGCATGCACCAGTGACAGACATGACCGACTCCCTCATGTTTGTGGACAGCAAGAGACCTGAAAGATTGAACTTCAAATCAGATTGATGTTGAGCTCTGATATACCTGAGAACTGACAAACAAACATTGTGAGCATTACAAAGAGACCACAAGCTTTATGTTAGTTACGTTTGCTTTCCAGGAGGGAAACGTAAACTGCTTTTTACAAAAATTGCCTCCCTGTATGAATTATTGTGCCAAAGAGGGGATATTGCGCAGAATATCTTGAAGTATGAAGCGATGAAAAGATGGAGAGAGTGAGAGTGGAAATTGTTGAGAAATGAGTTGCAAACACATTTATGTCCAGAAATGAAGAGATACTGGACCAGTCTATGGAGGAGATGGTGGACCGTAGGCCAGAATAATCTGCCTGAATAAATGGCAAGATGTGGAGGCACCGTTGGTGGTGCTCTGAAGACAGAAGGACAGACACCTTCAAGAGGGTAAGATGTGAGGAGCCAAGTGGAGTGAAGGAAGAACAGGAGAGGTCGGATGGAAGGTTGAACATAATAAAGTTCATTATGAGGACAAGCCATTTAGGGAAATATGCACAAATCCAACAATTTATACAAGGCCCGAAGTGTCACAAAAGCAATTGACTGTAACACCACTAGCAGCGATCTGAGGACCAACAACTGACGGCTGGAACGGCAGTGATTGAGGTGCCATAGACAAGGAAACAAGAGCTGGGATTGGAAGATTGTAAGGAGTAAAACTTGGCAGAGGATGTCTCATATTTTGAGCAATGAATTTTACCAACTAAAAGTTCATAAGATTACGTTTACTGCCGTGGGCAATGAGGTGCGGTTGATGTTTCGAGCATTAGCCCTTCGTCAGAGCTGGGAAATGAGTTGCAGCTGCAGTTGAGGGCATTGAGCTTTTGTTTTGATGAAGGAAAAATGCTTGAAATATCAGCCGCACCTCATTTATTAAGGTAAGCGTCATCCTTATCAACTTTTAGTTGATTAAAAAAAAAAAAGTTTGATTTTTTTTTTCCTGCAAAACTTGAAAACATAAAATTATATCAATTTTAGAAATACATCTTATCTGTGGAAAGATCTGATTAAAAATGCTATTTAATCACAGTATTTGAATGTTCGTGTAAAAGAAGCCTCCTTCCTACAGAGTTTCAACTCTTCACGAGAATTTGCCAGTCATTATCGTTTTGAAATGGTGCTGTAACTGCTGGATTGTGGAGGGGGGTCAGTGGCAGGGGAAGAATTCCTTCCAAAGAAAGAGGTCCCTCAATAAGGTCAGACTTATAAGAAGCTTGGACTGAAAGCATCTGCTAATTGAATTCTTATCCACTGCATTCATTGGGTCTTCCCATTTCGATTCCTCCTTTTATAGAGCCTTTGGTCGGCTTTTTGAATAACCTGATAGAAATCTCCCTCACTTCAGTCCACTGGTATTTCAGGTTCATTTGCTTTTGCCACGAGACCATTCACGGATTAGGAAGCCTCTATTGTTTGAGGGTAGATGGGGAATATGGACACCCTGCTCCTTCTCTGTTCTTCATCTCTTCATTTCCTTTTGGCTTTTCATTTCCTCGGTACCTTTTGGTCTCAATCTCACCATGTCATTCCCCCTCTTATGCGATAAAACAAGACATGCAAGCCCTGTCCTACTTAGCTGCACTATGTCCATACAGCCCCATCACCATGCCATCATCATAATCATCATCACCTTCATGTAAACATTATATCCACAACATAAAAGGTTAGCTGGCTGTCCTTATGCTCAGAAGAGGAAGAAAGGAATATCTAATAAAATACTATTGCTAAGCTGATTACAGGACTTTTTACACTTCGCGAGCACAAAAGAACAATCTGCAATCGCTGTATGATGCTTTACGGCAAGCCTGCTTCAATTTGTAGACCAAGTCCTTGGGGGGGGGGGGGGCTACCCATAGAGTTTATGACAGTCCAGCTGTCGCCTGAAAGAAAGTTTTTGGAGAAAAGAGGCTAAGGGGAAAGCAGGATTGTGAGACGGCTGAGAGGGTAAGAACAAGGCTGAGGCTTTGACGAAGGCCCGGCTGCAGATAGCCGCCTCATGCCCGCACCCTTTCAGGATTGCTGAACAATCGAATTTCCGCTGGAATTCCCAGCTGATCTGTCATTAAGATTGGCCTCAGCCCGGATACTCTCTGCTCTCTGCCACGTCTTTTGTTTGGTCGAAGTTTCTTCACATCAAACTCAGAGTTTCTCCAGAAGGGTTTCAAAAAGGGTCAGCTCTGGTAATTGATGGGTGTGTTCGGGAAGAAGCGATCAGTCATATCAGGCAGTGTGCCTAAACACTTTTCAGGGTTTTCTACTTGAGCAAAAAATGACTTTTGCTGGAAAGTTAAAATAACACAGAAAACTTTAAATTATTGAAATTTTCTTTACATTGAAAAAGCCTTTTCCTTCTTTCTCACTGGTGACCTAAAACTGATGGAAGAGCTTGCACATAAATCACATACAAGAGAGAGAATTAAGGAGTTAACCGCACAGTGTATTTTTCCAAGGATTACAAGGACATTAGTAGACTACAGACAAAATCAACTGAACATTTGGGATTTGAACCTGGGATGCCAGCAGCATCATGAGACATGGAGTCAGATGGGAATGCTAAACAGGTCAACCAACATCTTTTGGGATTATTGTCAGGATTTTTTTTTCTGCAAGATTACTGCCATGTGTTCGGCGATATGATCTGATATACAAATTCAATTGCTGGTGGACATGCTTATGAAGTTGTATCAGCAGCAAGCAGAGTGTGTGAAGAAATGTGGATCGATAATGAAGTGTCCCGACATCTCAAACAGTACACGTGTACTGCTATGGATCGAAAGGAAGCAATCGCAGAATAAACTCTCATTATTACGTACAATTAATAAATAGTCTGTTCATAGTGTGCAGTTTATGGTGTCCCTCTTGTTGTTAAAATGACCGTTGATGGCTGTAAATGTTCCATAACCACATTTTCCCCGCAAGACTTTGCAACGAGACCCAATCTGGATAGAAAAAAAAAATCCATTTCAGGACAAGCTACTTAATATTATGGAGTGTTGCGACTTTTGCGATTTTATGCAATATCCTTTATTGGTTTCAAAAGCACTGGACCAATTTATAAATGCTCGTCTTTAGGAAAATGCATTTTTTTCTTGTTAAATACACCTGTTACATTTTTATGGTTATTCAATCAAGATGTCTTATTGTATCGATCAAAACACTCAGAGAAGGTCAACTAGAATTCTGGATGGAGGCAAATTCAATTTAGGGTCCAGTTCAACCACCCATCACTGAAATGAATATTAATTTGAGAATTCAAAATGAAGATAAATGCAAAAAAAAAAAAAAAAAAGCACGGTGTGCGTCCTGCAAAGCTAACAACAAATGCTGTTAATTGATTTCATAAAAGGAGCTCCACCTGATGTTACGGTAGTTATACTGCTCAGTGCTTGATCCCTGTTACAGAGAGCCTTTTCCGCAGCACAGTGTCCACGCAGATGGCTGAGCTTTGGCAACGAGGCCCAAAAGGCCGAAGATAAATCAAGCCGACGAGAAGGCTGCCCGGGGCTCGATGCTGTGGCAGCGACATGCTCCCAAGTCGACAGGGAGTTCAAACAAAAGGGGCTTTCTTCGGTGCAGCCTGCCTTTTTAATGAACTTGTAGAATAAGCTGTGCCACCTATTTCCTTGGTCACTTTCCCCTGCTGGTGTTAATACGAAAGGTCGTGCACCTGCGTTATATTTCGTAAAGGCATTCAGCGAAGGGAAGGCTCCTTTTGAATGGAACCAATTTTACTACCAGAGTACTCCGACCAGAACAACATTAATTCAGGAAGCATACTGCGTTGATAATCACCTCCACTTAACAATTTTCCCTTGCCTGTGAATAATGTTTCGCTGAATTATTGTGTTTATCATTCAACAATGAGTGTTATTGTATAATTTTTTTTTTTTTTAATCCTGACATGAAAATGAATGTGGGGAGATATTTCCAAGAGTTTGTTCGAATTACGAAATCAAACTATAATAATCTAATTACTATTATGTATTTATTTTTCACATGTCCATACACAAGTATATATTTGTATTAGATATTCAACATTTGGGATCCATCATTCAAAGAGGTCCATAAAAAAAAGATGGCACAGCCGTACCAAGAATTGCACCAAGTACAGCAATACCCCGGTTTACGTCGCCCCTTTTTATGTCACTTCGCAAGTATGTCATTACGTTATTAATACCACTTCTCAATATTCGTCATCTCAACTCACACTTTCATCATTTTAAAAGCCACAACTTTTATTGTCGAGCATTTTCAAAACTTACAAGACTGATAATGATGCCAAAAACGTTGCTAAAGTACCAAATCAGGAGATAGCAAAATCATCGAAAGAACCAGGGGCCATAGCCTGAGAGTAAAGAAGAGGAGAGTTAAGAAGGTTGTAAGGCAGAGGTCTTTTAGTTAGAAAGTAGTTAATGCATGGAATGGTCTTTCTGTAAAGCTCATGGCAGCAGAAACAGTCGATAAGTTTAAATTGGAATTAGATAGGTACCTGGAAGTTATGGAGATAGAGGGGTATCACTATGTTGGCAGGACTTTCAGGGAGCTCCAGTATTGATGGGTGATTGTGTGAGGAGTGCTGTTGATGGAGGTCTCCTCTTAGGGTGTTGTGTGGTTGATGTGTGTTTTACCCAACCCCATGCCCCCTCCCTAAAAAAATAAAATAAAAATCATAAAAAAGTACAAAAGCTACTATATATATATATATATATATATATATATATATATATATATATATATATATATATATATATATATATATATATATATATATATATATATATATATATATATATATATATATATATATATATATATATATATATATATATATATATATATATATATATATATATATATATATATATATATATATATATATATATATATATATATATATATATATATATATAAAACCTGGTGTTGGCGCAGTGGTTAGGGCAGCAGCTTGGGACCCAAAAGGTTCTGAGTTCAAGCCCCGTTGGGCCACTGAATTAATATACACCAGGGGGTTGACTCAGCCTGTCATCCTTCTGAGATCGGCAAAATGAGTACCAGTGTACTGGGCCCGGAGAATGCCCCGGTTAAAGTAGGTGTACCATATCCCTGTGTGCCGTAAGAGGTGACCAGGGTTGCGTCAGGAAGGGCATCTGGCATAAAAACCTATGCCAAATTATTTTGCGGACAATAAAACGGATTTCCATACCGGGTCGGTTGAGGCCCAGGTTACCAACGACCGCCACCGGTACCGATGGTCAACAGGGTACCGGTGGAAATTGTGCTACTGCTGGGCGAAAGAGGGGAAGGCGGGTCCAGAGGCAGTGGGAGAGGGGGAAGGGTAGAAGTGTGGAGGTGAGTTGGAACTCTGAATGTTGGGACTATGACTGGCAAAGGGCGAGAGTTGTCTGATATGATGGAGAGAAGAAAGGTGGACATACTGTGTGTACAAGAGACCAAGTGGATGGGGAGTAAGGCTAGGAGCATTTGAGGTGGTTTCAAACTGTTCTACCATGGTGTGGATGGGAGGAGAAATGGTGTCGGGGTAATCCTGAAGGAAGATTATGTCAAGAGGGTATTGGAGGTGAGGAGAGTGTCTGACCGAGTGATGAGTGTGAAGTTTGAAATTGAAGGGGTGATGATGAATGTCATCAGTCCATATGCCCCACATATGGGGTGTGAGATGGAGTATAAAGAAGATTTCTGGAGTGAGTTAGATGAAGTGGTGGAGAGTGTATCCAAGGATGAAAGAGTGGTGATTGGAGCCGATTTCAGTGGGCATGTTGGGGAAGGGAATAAAGAGGATGAGGAGGTGATGGGTAGGTACAGTCTCAACAAGAGAAATGTGGAAGGGCAAATGGTGGTACATTTTGCAAAAAGAATGGAAATGGCAGTGGTAAATACGTATTTCAAGAAGAAGGAGGAGCACAGGGTGACGTACATTAGTTGAGGAAAGTGCACACAGGTGGATTACATCTTCAGCAGGAGATGCAACCTGAAAGAGATTAGAGACTGTAAGGTGGTGGCAGGGGAGAGTATAGCTCGACAGCATCGATTGGTGGTATGTAGGATGACTTTAGAGGTGAGGTTGAGGAAGAGAGTGAGGGCTGAACCAAGGACCAGATGGTGGAAGCTGAAGGAGGAAGACTGTTGCGTGGAATTTAGGGAGGAGGTAAGACAGGTGTTGGATGGTGGTAAAGATGGGTGGGATGATTGGGCAACTACAGCAGAAGTGGTGAGGGAGACAGCTCGGAAGGTACTTGGTGTGACATCTGGACAGAGGAAGGAAGATAAGGAGACTTGGTGGTGGAACGAGGAAGTACAGGAAAGTATAAGGAAGAAGGGGTTGGCGAAAAAGAAGTGGGATAGTCAGAGAGATGAAGAAAGTAGGCAGGAGTACAAGGAGTGGCAGCGAAAGGCAAAAAGAGAGGTGGCAAAAGCCAAGGAAAAGGTGTATGAAGAGCTGTATGAGAAGTTGGATACAAAAGAAGGGGAAAAGGATTTGTACCAATTGGCAAGACAGAGGGACCGAGCTGGGAAGGATGTGCTGCAGGTTTGGGTGATAAAGGATGTAAATGGAAATGTGCTGACGAGTGAGGAGAGTGTGTTGAGAAGGTGGATGGAGTACTTTGAGGAGCTGATGAATGAAGAAAATGAGAGAGAGAGAAGGTTGGAAGAGGTAGAGATAGTGAATCAGGAAGTGGGGTGGATCAGTAAGGATGAAGTGAGGACTGCTATGAAGAGGATGAAGAGTGGAAAGGCGGTTGGCCCAGATGGTATACAGTGGAGGCATGGAAGTGCTTCGGAGAGATGGCAGTGGGGTTGTTAACCAGATTGTTTAATAAAGTCTTGGAAAGTGAGAGGATGCTGGAGGAGTGGAGATTAAGTGTACTGGTTCCGATTTTCAAGAACAAGGGTGATGTGCAGAGCTGTGGAAATTACAGAGGGATAAAGTTGTTAAGCCACACCATGAAGTTGTAGGAAAGAGTAGTGGAAGCTCAGTTGAGAGGAGAGGTGAAGATTTGTGAGCAACAATATGGGTTTATGTCAGGAAAGAGCACCACTGATGCGATTTTTGCTTTGAGAATGGTGATGGAGAAGTACAGGGAAGGCCAGAATTAGTTACATTGTGTGTTTGTGGATTTAGAGAAAGCTTATGATAGGGTGCCAAGAAAGGAGTTGTGGCATTGTATGAGGAAGTCGGGAGTGGTGGAGAAGTATGTGAGGATCGTGCAGGATATGTACAAGGACAGTGTGACAGCGGTGAGGTGTGCGGTAGGAATGACAGATCGGTTTAAGGTAAAAGTGGGATTGCACCAAGGATCTACTCTGAGCCCTTTCCTGTTTGCAATGGTGAAGGACAGGTTGATGGACGAGATCAGACTGGAGTCTCCATGGACTATGATGTTCGCGGATGACATCATGATCTGTAGGGAGAGTGGGGAGCAGGCTGAAGCGAGCCTCGAGTGGTGGAGGTACGCACTGGAGAGAAGGGGAATGATAGTCAGTCGGAGTAAGACGGAGTGCATGTGCGTAAATGAGAGGGAGGGTGGTGGTATGGTGCGTTTGCAAGGAGTTGAGGTGGGGAAGGTGGATGGGTTTAAATACTTGGGATCAACTGTCCAAAGTAACGGAGAGTGTGGTGGAGAAGAGAAAAAGAGAGTGCAGACAGGAGGGAGTGGTTGGAAAAGAGTTGCAGGAGTGATTTGTGACAGAAGGGTAGCTGCAAGAGTGAAGGGGAAAGTATACAAGACGGTAGTGAGACCAGCTATGTTGTATGGTTTGGAGGTGGTGGCACTGACAAAAAGACAGGAAGCGGAGCTGGAGGGGGCAGAGTTAAAGATGCTGTGATTCTCGTTGGGAGTGACGAGGATGGACAGGATAAGGAATGAATATATTAGAGGGACAGCGCAGGTAGGACGGTTTGGAGACAAAGTGAGAGGCGAGATTGAGATGGTTTCGACATGTGCACAGGAGGGAAGCGGAGTATATCGGGAGAAGGATGCTGAGGATGGAGCCGCCAGGTAGGAGGAGAAGAGGAAGGCCAAAGAAGAGGTTCATGGATGCGGTGAGGGTGGACATGCGGGTGGTTGGAGTGTCAATGGAAGATGTGGAGGATAGAGCGAAATGGAGACGGATGATCCGCTGTGGCGACCCCTCACGGGAGCAGCCGAAAGAAGATGAAGAAGATATACATACATAAAATACACACATACATCTAAATATACGTGCTTGGAGGAAGGTCCCAGCATCAATCCCAACAAGTGTGCATCTGCTATTGGACAGCATTTGATTGAGAATGCAAACTGTGCTGAACATTATAATGTGGATGCCTTCAAGATATTGAGTGGAGGCCGAAGCATAACGCACCTACAAATACTAGAAGTGACATTTATCTCTTCTACGGACCCCATGTTATGTTGGCAAATACAGTTTGTCCACTCGCTTTGCTTATTTGTGCAAAGAAGAAGAGGCACCCAAACTCGTCTCATGATCACGGCTGGTTATGAAGAAGATTCTCGAACAGCCTTCGTGGCTCCGCCTCAGACTCTGCAACCTCCAATTGGAGAGCTGAACACTGAACAGGCTCCACCCACCTAGATTGTTGGGAGGTGATGATGCATCAGTGGTGAACGCCCAATCAGAATTGACTGTTGATTGGTGTCTGTTCAACTGTTCTTCATCATTATATATATATATATATATATATATATATATATATATATATATATATATATATATATATATATATATACATATATATATATATATATATATACATATATATATATATATATATATATATATATATATATATATATATATATATATATATATATACATATACATATATATATACATATATATATATATACATATACATAAATATACATATATATATATATACATATACATATATA
Organism: Eptatretus burgeri; assembly: GCF_056783735.1. Classification (NCBI taxonomy): domain Eukaryota; kingdom Metazoa; phylum Chordata; class Myxini; order Myxiniformes; family Myxinidae; genus Eptatretus; species Eptatretus burgeri. The sequence continues at coordinate 74,686,262 of NC_140970.1, forward strand.
TACATATATATATATATATATATACATATACACATACACATACAGTATAAACATACATATATACATATACAGTTAAGCCCAAAATTATTCATACCCTCTGAAAAATCTGAGAGTTTTGCATTTTTTCTCAGACCTCCAAGCTGGAGTGGTGGAACTTTCACTTCACCCAAGGACATTTTGTTGGCATGTACAAATGCACATCTATTTTGGCTCAACATTATTAGCATAACAATAGAAATGTTAAGATTTCTGTTTTTATGCCTGTCCAAAATTATTCATACCCCATAGCAAGTCTCAGAGTTGAGGCCAATGTTTGTGATAATGCACATGATTTTGATATTCCGAAGATTCTTTATAATATTATGCAATTATTCCAAGATGTGTGCATACAATCTGAATGCATTACAAATGTGGTCTATTGAATGTACAGTGAGGAATGTTATAGAACAACACTCTGCTTTTAGACTATAAATTAAGGGGAGCTGATGCAATCATTTTCAGGTCATTGTGAGCACGGCAAAGAAGAAAGAAGTCAGTGAGGACCTTCGGTTGTGCATTGTGAATGCTCACAAGAAGGGGAAAGGCTATAAAGCTATTTCGAAGCAGTTCCGAGTGCCAGTTGCCACCATACAAAGCATAATTAGGAAGTACAAGGAGTTCCACACTGTAAAAAACATTGAAGAACATTGTCGGAAGCCAAAGGTGTCGCCTCGTCTGGCAAGAAAAGTATGGGGAGAGGCCAACAACAATCCACGGATCACTATTAAGGCTCTCCTGAACAACCTTGGCGAGTCTGGGACCAAGATATCAAGGCAGACACTCCAGCAGACGTTGCACAACAGGGGTCTCCATGGACACCAACCAAGAAAGACTCCACTCCTCCATCCCAGGCACAGAAAGGCTCGTCTCGCCTTTGCAAAAGTTCACCAAGACAAAGATCCAAACTTTTGATCCTCAGTTCTGTGGTCGGATGAGACGAAAATGGAGCTTTTTGGGCACAGTGATGTTGCTTTCGTTTGGCGAAAGAAAGGTGAAGCATACAACCCTAAGAACACAGTCCCGACCATCAAGCATGAAGGCGGGAGCATAATGCTTTGGGGGATGTTTCTCAGTCAGTGGGCCCGACAATCTTGTCAAAGTGGATGGCATCATGAAAAAGGAGCAGTACATCAAGATCCTTGAGGTAAACATCAAACAGTCCACAGAGAAACTTTACCTCGGGGAGCATTGGACGTATCAGCAGGACAACGATCCAAAACACACCGCCAAGTCAGTCAAGAAATGGTTCCGGGATAATGATGTAGACGTTCGGGAGTGGCCAAGCCAAAGTCTGGACCTCAACCCAATCAAGAACCTGTGGAGGGAGCTCAAGACCGGAGTGATGGCAAGCAAGCCTTCCAACCTCAAAGACCTGGAGACCTTTGCGAAGGATGAGTGGGCCAAAATCCCTGAAGAGACATCAAAAACCTTGTGAGCAAGTATAAAAACCGTTTGGAGGCTGAAATCACAAACAGAGGCTTTTCCATTGATTACTGAATGTGACTTTAAACTGATCGAAGCAAGGACTGGACATAATTCTGGACATGACTTTTTTGTTACTCTCTCAATAAAATACCCCCAAAACAATGTATTTCTTGAAATGTTTCTTGCAGTGATTCTTTCAGCTGTTTGTCACATTCTTATGTAACTCAAGCAAGAAGAAACTCATTCCTCAAATAACACGATTCAAAATACTCCAAATTTGGTAAGGGCATGAATAATTTTGGGCTTAACTGTATATATACCTATACATATATATATATATATATATATATATATATATATATATATATATATATATATATATATATATATCGTAATGAAGTTGAATGCTTATGAAGCCTTCAAGCCCATTGGCTGGACAGCTGGCCTGACTCGACCCACAATTGTTCACATGAAAATCATACGTTTGCCTTATTTGCTCTGTTAAGCCCAAGACCTCTTCGGAAGTCTCATATTCACAATTGATACGCCATGTCCTTTTTCCTTTCAGTGTAAAACATCTGGTAAAATTAACTTCATCCTTGTGGAGGACAACGTCTGTCCACTCCATGCAGATGCTGTGAACGCTGCAATTCAGCATCGTAACATCACTCTCTTGGAATGGCCTGCATAATCTCCAGACATATATCGAATTGGACATACTTGGGAGGTTTGTTTGTCATTACCAAGTCCACCTAAAGACCAATTGAAAGTTGCCCCTGGTGGAATAACAGTGCAACATCCTTCATTTTAGAGCCGCATTGCATGATTTAGTTGATGAGACGTGTACAAGGTTGTATTGTGGTTAATGATGGTCACACATCTTATTAAAGCCATTTCTGCCATTCTAAACTTGTCTTTTTTATTCAACATAGGGCTCATTGAAGAGCGATGTGACAGATTAAAAAGGCAACTAACTGACACTGGAGCAGTGGGAACACATGTGACTAGCGTTGGAAATTTGCACGCTTAGTTGATAAAGACGTATTGTTTTTGTATGACACCTTAACTTAGGCTTCAACTGACAGCTAGTTTAAGGAGTGTACAGATCAAGGTGCTGGTTGCTTCCACCAGAACAAAAACTAATTTAAACATATGCCAAAAACAATCCAGCCCTCAAAACTTCCGTTGCTCAATTTGTTTTAAAAAAAAAAAACAATAATCTATGGAAACCAGTATTAGGAAGCTCATTTACATATGAGCTGTGTCGTCGAGGATACAATCTTGACCTGACTATAAACTATCAGTTTGGTGCTTAGCAAGTAGGGTATTACATAACATAGTGTGTTGTTCCTCAGATGGATGTTAAGCTGGGTGTCTTGTCTGCTGGCAGCTGGTGGACATTAAATATCCCATGGTGTCTCATTAAAAGTAGGCAACTTATCATATCTTGAAAACTAGAGGGGGAGCACTCGTTAGAGTGCAAAACCTCCGCCGCCAATACTGCTGGGTCACTTAAGTGAACCTGATATTCTATTCATTGTAGGTCAAAACGGATCAGACTCTACTGAACCACGATTGAATAAACTAAACTAGATCGACGCGCATGTAGAAATGCCCCAAAAAAAAATCGAAATTTTTTTGAAAAAAAATGTTGCAATATTTTTTTTTCTCTAACAATTTTTTGGGGGGTTTGGAAATCACTTAAAACGTAGAAATGCAAAAAAAATTCAAATATTTTTCAAATAAAATCGAAATTTTTTTGAAAATTTTTTTTTTTTTTCGACCAAGTCCAAAATCTTATGGCATGATCCTTGGACCATACCAAATCCCCCCACCAAGTTTCATCGAAATCTGTCCAGGAGTTTTTCCGAAATACTGTTCACAAACAAACAGATAGGGGTGAAAACATTAACCTCCATCCATCTTCGATGGCGGAGGTTAATAAACGAGAAGGGCATTCGGTAGAGCACATACCTCCGCCACGTAATGCCTGATCCACGAGAACATATCAGGCCACTACATTTTGGAAATATCATGTTATACAGTACGAGATTGTTTTTGGCCCGATCTCTCAATGGTAAAGAATCACTTTATAATTAAATAATTATTGTATCCAGATTCAGATTTGGATCTTCACCAAAATCGAATCATTTCGTCCTTGTGACACACCCAGCCTGTCCACCAAGTTTCGTTCAAACCATCCCCAACTTTTTGAGAAATCATGTGATATATCATTTTGAGACCTATCTTTCAATGGTGAAGAATCACTAAAAAAATTCTCATCAGATCCGAATCTGGATCTTCACCAAAATCTAGAGACAGAGAAAGAGACAAAGAGAGACAGAGAAAGAGACAAAGAGAGACAGAGAAAGAGACAAAGAGAGACAGAGAAAGAGACAAAGAGAGACAGAGAAAGAGACAAAGAGAGACAGAGAAAGAGACAAAGAGAGACAGAGAAAGAGACAAAGAGAGACAGAGAAAGAGACAAAGAGAGACAGAGAAAGAGACAAAGAGAGACAGAGAAAGAGACACAGAGAAAGAGAGACAGACAAAGAGAGACAGACAAAGAGAGACAGACAAAGAGAGACAGAGAAAGAGAGACAGAGAAAGAGAGACAGAGAAAGAGAGACAGAGAAAGAGAGACAGAGAAAGAGAGACAGAGAAAGAGAGACAGAGAAAGAGAGACAGAGAAAGAGAGACAGAGAAAGAGAGACAGAGAAAGAGAGACAGAGAAAGAGAGACAGAGAAAGAGAGACAGAGAAAGAGAGACAGAGAAAGAGAGACAGAGAAAGAGAGACAGAGAAAGAGAGACAGAGAAAGAGAGACAGAGAAAGAGAGACAGAGAAAGAGAGACAGAGAAAGAGAGACAGAGAAAGAGAGACAGAGAAAGAGAGACAGAGAAAGAGAGACAGAGAAAGAGAGACAGAGAAAGAGAGACAGAGAAAGAGAGACAGAGAAAGAGAGACAGAGAAAGAGAGACAGAGAAAGAGAGACAGAGAAAGAGAGACAGAGAAAGAGAGACAGAGAAAGAGAGACAGAGAAAGAGAGACAGAGAAAGAGAGACAGAGAAAGAGAGACAGAGAAAGAGAGACAGAGAAAGAGAGACAGAGAAAGAGAGACAGAGAAAGAGAGACAGAGAAAGAGAGACAGAGAAAGAGAGACAGAGAAAGAGAGACAGAGAAAGAGAGACAGACAAAGAGAGACAGACAAAGAGAGACAGACAAAGAGAGACAGACAAAGAGAGACAGACAAAGAGAGACAGACAAAGAGAGACAGACAAAGAGAGACAGACAAAGAGAGACAGACAAAGAGAGACAGACAAAGAGAGACAGACAAAGAGAGACAGACAAAGAGAGACAGACAAAGAGAGACAGAGAAAGAGAGACAGAGAAAGAGAGACAGACAAAGAGAGACAGAGAAAGAGAGACAGAGAAAGAGAGACAGAGAAAGAGAGACAGAGAAAGAGAGACAGACAAAGAGAGACAGACAAAGAGAGACAGACAAAGAGAGACAGACAAAGAGAGACAGACAAAGAGAGACAGAGAAAGAGAGACAGAGAAAGAGAGACAGAGAAAGAGAGACAGACAAAGAGAGACAGAGAAAGAGAGACAGAGAAAGAGAGACAGAGAAAGAGAGACAGAGAAAGAGAGACAGAGAAAGAGAGACAGAGAAAGAGAGACAGAGAAAGAGAGACACAGAAAGAGAGACAGAGAAAGAGAGACAGAGAAAGAGAGACAGAGAAAGAGAGACAGAGAAAGAGAGACAGAGAAAGAGAGACAGAGAAAGAGAGACAGAGAAAGAGAGACAGAGAAAGAGAGACAGAGAAAGAGAGACAGAGAAAGAGAGACAGAGAAAGAGAGACAGAGAAAGAGAGACAGAGAGAAAGAGAGATAGAGACACACACAGAGAAAGAGAGACAGAGAAAGAGAGAGACACACACAGAGACAGAGAAAGAGAGACAGAGACAGAGACAGAGAAAGAGAAAGAGAAAGAGACAGAGACAGAGACAGAGAAAGAGAAAGAGACAGAGACAGAGACAGAGACAGAGACAGAGACAGAGACAGAGACAGAGACAGAGACAGAGACAGACACAGAAAAACATAATTTGTGTAGATATTTACTCAATATACAAGTGTGCCTTGTTTATTTCAATTTGTGTGCATTTATGACATCGGAATGGCTTCAAATATACTGTAAGTACAAGTCTGAAGACGACGATGGTTCATGAGCGGTATTTGACGATGTAGATTGTTTCAGAAGTCAACGATGAGACAATGTGATAATTTTTGACCAAGTTATAAAAATGATCAACATGATGTGGTACGAGTGACAGGTCGTACCTGCAAAACATTGAGTGGTCGTTGAGTGACAACATCAACATTTGCTGCAAAATGTCGAAAACCTGGTTTCGTTCAACAACTTTAAAAATTTGAACTTTGCATAACCTTTAAAGGTCAAAAAACAATGTTGTGGACATTAAAATAAGGAAACAGGATACGCGCTATAGCTTAATGGAGTTAGTTCGTCGAAGAAGGTCGAAAACCCGGTTCGATTCCCACAAATTTGAAAATTTGACCTTTGAGAACTTTGAAGGTCACAGGTCAAGGATTATGACCTTTGGTGCAAAACTTCCTCTGGAAAATTCCAGGAACAATATAACGTCATATAGGCTATATGGCATTTCGCACTCCTCAGATTATCCATACATTGATGAAATCAGCGTAAAACAAACTTGTAGGGGGCGCCACGGGCAAGGTGTTCAAGATAGAGCAAAATGGTTTCAAGACTTTAGGTGGGGAATGACCTCAAGATTATGCATTAAAAATATTGTCATCCCAGCTCTCAAAGTTTGGGCGGTCGTATGATTTTAATGTCAAAATTCGCAATTTTCTAAGTTTGTGACCTTGTGACCTTGACCTTGGGACAAAAATGAAAAAAAAATCGAGCTCTGTGGGGCTATGCATGTGCCATTGCGCGAACCAAATATCAAAACCCCTGCCAGATTAGACAAACCCCCCTCGGAGAAGATGGATTTTTTATATCAAAATTCGCAATTTTCTAAGTTTGTGACCTTGACCTTGGGACGAAAATGAAAAAAATCGAGCTCCGTTGGCTATGCAGGTGCCATTGGGCTAACCAAATACGGAAACCCCTGCCACATTCGACAAACCCCCTCGGAGAAGATGCAAATTGAAATCGGCTACCCCCTAAAAACACGTGTTTTTTCGGCGTGGCCCTGCCCATAATGGGCACACCATGGCAATTCTCAGGAAAGCATAACTAGATCATGATATAAACCTCCCACCAAAATGTTATCAGGATCGGATCAAAACCCATGGAGCTATGCTCGGGACAGACAGACTGAGACAGACAGACAGACAGACAGAGACACACTAATAACGAATATAGTGGTCACTTACTTTTTCGTGAACCAATTACAAGTCTGTAAAATACAAGTAGTGGTATCATATACAGAGGCATCTCAAACTCCAAAATGGATTGGCAGAACCTTAAGGAATGACACAGTGATGTCAGGGTTCTGGTTCAGTAGATGTGGTGTAAACTTTAGCATTGCACTCTAAAGTGTGTTCTACAAGCCCCACGATGGTTTGAATGATGAAATTTGAGTATTTTTGCATCACAAAGCATGATATAATTATCGTGGCCTCCAGAAGTATTCACCCCCCACCGAAGTCTTCACAGTGTGACGTGACCGAAGTTCATTTCATGATGTTTTTCAAATCAAACTATATATATATATATACATATATATATATATATATATATATATATATATACATATATATATATATATATATATATATATACATACATACATACATACATACATACATACATACATACACACACACACACACACACACACATCTTGAAAAACTACTCCAAAATGATGATAAAGCTAAAAAAAATTGTATATAATGTGAATAAGTTAGATTAACAAAGAAAATCAAATGATTATACAGTTTCATGAATATTCAAACCGCTTGCCTAATCAACTCTAAATCACTTCAGGAGCAAATTATTTGTTTGAAAGGTTAAAAAGTAAGTGTAACAGGTTTCACCTATGTGTAATCAGTGGTTTAACGAAACAATAAGGTCTCCTATTTATCGAGGAATTTTAAGGTACAACTCACTTGGTCAAACAACAAAGCAAACAAAAACAACAAGGAGTTTTCCAAAGAAGTGAGACATAAAGTGGTGGAGAAAACACTGTTCAGGAGATAGTCAGCAGGCCAAGACCCTCAAAAAAACTTTTGATGGCATTTTTTGTTCAAAGCTGGCAACCTGTTAGAAAGTATCACTATGGTATGAGGTTTCAGAAACACCTGGATGCCAAAATGGCATTTGACCTTTAAGGTCAAATTTGGAGGTCAAAATGTCAATTGAGGTCAAATTTTGTGTTTTTCCTCTTTTGTCGTGTACTTTCAACAAATGTAAGGTTTGGCAAGAAACATTGAGGAATTAAAGAGATACTAGGGCTTTAATTTGCAAAATAACAGGTAATTGTGAAGGAAATTAGGATTCAAAATGCTCGTTACTCCATTATGGATAGGAATACACACAAAGTAAAGACTTGTTCCTTTAACGTCGCTTCTTCCTGAAAATAATTCAGTTTCTTCATCAAGAAGGAACTTCGATGGCTGAACATCATTTTCCCGGTGTCCCATTATCTTTGCCAATTAATGTTGCTGTTGAAATCCTTAAGATTGATCCAGACCATGTCCACTGCCTGCCGTGTTAAGGCATCCATCTGCATCACAACCACATGCAGGTATACATGGTTGCCCCTTCCGATGACAAATGCAAGTGTGTGTGCAGCACTTCGTTTTGAATCCACAAGGAACCAACTCCAAACTGCTGCTTGGAACAGATGGCTTCCGTAACCACACCACTTCTAACCGTTTGTCCATTACCTGCCAACCTCCTGTCTCCTGAGGGCTTGGGATCACGACGTCAGATTTGTTTGCCTGCAGCCACACTTTGGCCTGGTGTTTGGCACGTGAGAGATGTAACTCCAGTGTGTCACTTGTTGGTGGCAACATTTCAATTGCCTTTTTTCCTTTCTGGAACAAGTCATGTCTGGCCCTATCAACACCTGACGTAGAGCACGGTGCTTTGTACAACAGGCATACGAACTCTTCAACTTTGTCGAACGGACCATCCCTACCAACACCCTGCAACAGCTCTGCATGTTGCAAATACACCCTCCAACACGATTTCTTCCCATGCCCAGCAAAGGACGAGACAGTATCACAGCCGGTTATGGCATGGAAACCAAGCACATTCTCCGCTACTACTCGGGGGAGGTTCTCGTCGATAATGTGCACTGGAAAGCATTCCTGCTCTTTGGAGGTGCCGCTCATCATCCACACTTGGCACAGTTTGTCCCTGGAAGAGTGAATGAGCAAGAGGAGGACGTCTGTGTCCCGGCACTTCAATTATTATGCTTTCAAATCCAGCATCAATGGCTTCAAGGTCATGGAGGATGATCCTTGTGTCCGCCTCCTCGTGGTTTGCCTGTAGTGTTGGGATGACTCCCCGTGTTGTCGAATATCCGTTTGGTTTGCTGCCACCAACAACTACCTCTTTGTCTCGGTCATTGTGCTTCGTAAGTCTGTCACTTAGGAACATGGCAAAGTCTTCTTAGTTTCCATCGAAAGCGATGAAGTTCTTCCATGCTTGGGGAAGATGAAGAATGAAGATTAACCGGTCGATCACTTTTCGGATTGGTCTCTTCATCTGCCCAGCTCTTTTGGTCCTTGCAGCTGACTTAATATACAAAGGCCAGTATTGGTCAAACGCAACGTCAATCCTGGAAACCCTGCCACTGAACTGCTTCACCACAGTCTTCTCGAAGTTTTTGGCATAGTCACCAAAGGTCTTGCACAGTCACCAAAGGTCTTGCACTTCGGTGGCTTTCCTAGGGACTGAATCAATGCATGGCCATCGATTATGATGCATGTTTTTCCTGTTGTCTCCGGTGTTCCTTTGACTTTCTCTACACCAAGATCAGCGGTTAGCAAGGGAAGCATTGCAGACTTCGGGGTACCGTTCATCTTTGTATCTGCGTTTGCCAAGCTAAGTGGTACAACTGACAGTTCATGCTCCAATACTTTGTGAAGATCGACTACTCACCCAGCTTGTGTCGCATTAAACAGTTTCTGTATCAGTTGCCTGTCCGCTTTGATCGTCTTGGTGACCCTCTGCTTTCGATCTTGCAGAAGTGTTTCATACAGCATTGCAAACGTCTTTGACTTCTGGCATTTCTGGCACTCAAATTTGTAGTTTTTATTTGAGAAGGAAAAACCCATTTCCTTAGGATTTGAACGGACAGTATGTTATTTGTTTTCCCCCTTGACCTTTTCACCTTCTATATGACTGTAAAATTATGCTAGTTAGGTCAATTGCACTTTCAAGTCCCTGGGAAGGTGCTCCATAATGATTCTTGTACATTATCTAACAGTCAAGTCGATAAAAGTATCAGTCAGGAGAGGGTGTCCCAACTCCCTGAAAAACCAAAGCATTAAAGAGAATTCAACATTTATATTCAAGGATTTCGTCACGTTTACCTAATAAAATGGAATTTAAAACCCTTGTATTTCATAAATGCCTCAATATTTCATGCCAGACCTAACATTATTTGAAAGTACAAGATAAAAGAGGGAAAACACAATTTTTGACCTTATGACCTCCAAATTTGACCTGAAAGGTCAAATGCCACTTTGGTGACCGGTTGATTCTGAATTCCTGGACCAAAGTGATAATTTCCAGCATGGTTGCCAGCTTTGAACAAAAAATGCTATCAAAAGATTTTTTTAGGCATATTTCCTGGGCTTGGCCTGCCGACTAAGAGGGATATAAGAAGCTTTCAAAGTCCCCCCATTTTCCCTTTGAGTGCAGTGAAATCCATCATTAAGAAGTGAAAGACGCATCGTACCACCCAGACTCTCCCAAGGATCAGGTCGCCCATCCAAACTCAGCAGCTGGGCAAGCAAGAAACTGGTTCGGGATGTCACTGTAAATCGAACAATGGCTTTGAAAGATCTGCAAGGCTGTGTGTGTGTCAGATGGGGGTCAGTGTTCGTCAATCAACAACGTCACATTCCCTCCATCAAGCTGGCCTCTATGGACAGGTGGCAAGAAAGAAGCCATCACTGAAAAAGACACATCTACAAGCTCATATGGAGTTTATGAAAAATCATCTCAACTTGCCGAGACCCCGTCACAGACCGATTCCGTTCCATGAGCCCAATATGACAACCAGTGGCAGCTCTCGTAAGAGCTGGAGCCCAGTATAACAACCAGTGGCGGCTCTTGTAAGAGCCGGAGCCCAGTCAATGTACTCCATGGCCTTTCCTAATGATGCCTACAAAACGTCCTTGTACACGACATTTTTGGTGTACACTACTCCTTGTGAAGAAGTCCCCCGGTTTGTGCACGTGTCTACTTTGACGTAAAAACACCGTGTCAAAACTTCTCAGGTCACAGTACCGAGAAAAACATGACGCGACCGCGAGGAGGAGCACAAAATTGGTCCTTCAGTATTAATATACAGAAGATACAATGTTTCTTGTTACATGGTTTGTGTCAAATTCACATTCTGTGGTAGTCAGCATGTGCAGAAGAGGGTTTTACATTGCAGACGCAATTTTCGAGGAGTGGAATTACACCTCCCAGTGGTGACGGTCTGTCGACGACAGACGTAATAATGTCAGCGAATGACCGATGATGTCATGACGTCCTTACGCCTCTCAGCGGTGATGTCACACGTCGCCATGTAAACGAATGTAAAACGAAAAGTGTTTATTCTGCTTCAGAGTTGAAAGTTGACTATTGCCACGGTGTGCGATGCACTCTTACAGGTACGAAGTTTCTTTCACTCCAAGTCACAGTACCGAGAAAAACGTGACGCGACCGCTCGGAGGAGCACAAAATTGGTCCTTTAGTATTAATATATATATATATATATATATATATATATATATATATATATATATATATATATATATATATATATATATATATATATATATATATATATATATATATATATATATATATATGATAGTAGAGGCTTGTGGAGAAAAGATTTGTGGTCAGACGAGACAAAAATTTAACTTTTTGGTGTAAATTGAAAGTGTTAATTCTGGCACAAGCTGAACACTGCACATCCCCCCAGTTAACACCATCCCTACTGTCAAGCATGGTGGTGGCAGCATCATGTTATGGGGCTGATTTTTATCAGCAGGGACTGGCAAGCTCGTCAGGATAGAAGGGACAATGGATGGTGCAAAGTACAGGGGAATCCTTGATGAAGACCTGCTCGAGTCAGTCATGAATCTGCAAACTGGGCTGGATATTCACATTTCAGCAGGGCAATGATCCGAAACACAAAGCTAAAGCCACACAGCAGTGGCTGAATAAGAAGAAAATAAATGTTCTTGATTGAGTGGTCCACTCAAAGTCCTGACTTTAACCCAATTTAACATTTATGGCAAGACTTGAAAATTGCAGTCCATCGACGATCCCCATCAAACTTGGCAGAACGAGAGCAATTTTCACATGAAGAATGAATAGAGACTTCACCGTCTCACTGTGTAAACCTGGTAGAGATCTACCCAAAATAAGATTCATCGCAGTCATTGCTGCAATTGGTGCTTCCACCAAGTACTGACTGAAGGGGCTGAATACTTTTGCAACCAGTGAATTTTTGATTTGTACAAGTTTTTTTCAGGTATTCCTGATATGCAACTACGTTCAACTATAACAGTGTTCAGTTTGATCTCTTCAGTTATGAACAAAAAAAGTTCATTTGGAAAAAAAATTGTGTCTACATCATTCGTAATTCATCTAAATGTGGCATTATTGGTTGGGGGTGAATACTTTTGCAAGCCATTGGACATCCCACGATGTCACATCAGACACTTTCTCAGCTTTCCATTCGACCTGGCTGTTTGCTTCGTAAAACTGGACACTCTCGTGCCTTCTGTTGTTTACAAGGCACATTTATATAATTGCATAAATGTATTGCTTTGCTCTGCACAACAATCTCCATTCTGTCCTGAAAACAATCACATGGGATGTGAGAAATGCCCGGTTAAGCAAAAATTACAAAAACAACCTTACGATGGCTCCTAAATTCCCTTAATCCAAAAGTATTTATATTCCTTTTGTCTGTAAAGTTATTGCAAAATGATGTATAGAAATTGAACATGCTATTATGTCAGAGAAAAAAAAATGTTCTCAAATACATAATCTCGGTCTCGGTGTTGAAAGATATAGCGTCGATGAAACCAAAACCGAGTCCTTCATCGATAACAAGTGTATGCTTTTATTTCATATCATTTGTATGGAAGTTAAACTGACCTCTTAAGTGCACAAAAGTTGAAAAGCTTTTTTTTGTGTACTTTGTGAAATCTAAGAATAACATAAATCTGGGTAGAAGAATTAGGACAAAGGAGTTGCAAAAATACACCTCCAACAGGGTCCCTGAATTTACCAACAAAAAGGTCAAAAGAGTTTGGCAGGATGAAGTCATCAGTTCTTCAGAGGGGGAAGGTACCTGTTACGCTGATCAAAACACGGGTTTCTTTTTGCCTCGTAAAATATTTCACAGGTAACGATGCATTTTTTTCAACTTCTTCTCTGGACTTCAGCAAAGGTACAATTTAATTTTAAAAAAAAAGAGAAGAAGTGCAGTCACGATAAAAGACTGACCGCAAAAACCTTGCCACCGTCGTCAAGCCATGAGAGCATTTAAGCCTTTTTGCGTTTCTTGACCCTCCACACCCAGAGTCGTGAAATCGAGTTCTGTGTGCTTAATGCAGAAGGTGCCTTACCTGCCAGCGCCTTGATCCATCCCTGTCCAAAAGGCCGTGTTGTTCATCGCTCGGCTCAAATTGTCGACCGGGTTCCAAGTGACACCTTGCCCAAACTCCTCCGAGACCAGCATCACGCAATTCAATGTCCATCGGCGTGCCGAGGGATTCGGTCGAGGCAAACACGCCTGCCTCAAACTGTCGTGGTGAACCCACGACACTGTACACCCCTGTTAGCGGCACAGACATAATCACGTTTCGTGGAACACAAATACTTTTTTTTTTCTTTCAAACATATCAACAAAACTCATTCGCTCATGTTGTGATGACTTCAAAAAACATCCATGATCTTTCTTCATCTACAAATGGATTTCAAGCTTAAATTTCATTCGCATTATTCAATATTATTGATGGACTTTCTATAGCCAAAGTTTTAACAGTGTGTGATTGGAGCATTTCCAAATCACTTGTATAGAACGTGTGTCTGATAGCCAGTATGGTCTCCGCTAATATTTATCTTTTAAGCACAAGGAACATGGCATTGGATATTCCAAGCATAGTCCTGGATTAACAAATTTATGTCATGGGTAAGCTCCACCGTCATGCCACAACCTGAAAGTGGAAATGCACCATTAGTTAGCCTCGATTGATACTACGACACAGGGTGCTCGGTAAAAACAGTCGTCATCGTGATAAAGCATCCATTGCCTTGAGCTTCAAAATGAGAAGAGAGAGTTGAAATGCTTGAGGCGATCCATTGGGACCTTGATGTGCCATCAGATGTATGTGGCCATGAATCTGCTCACCATTTATGACTCAAATATGCTTTGGATATTCCTTTCCATCTTCTCAAAGTCGGTGGCTCCATTTGTGAGGCGGGTTCTTTTCCTGCAATGTGATGCTGTCCGAGCAGAAGATGCATGTGAAGCATTTCGATTTGTGAAAATTTCTGTTTTTTATTTATTATAAATCTCATGTCGACCTGAAATTGATCGTCTAAAATTCATAACATGCTTCAACTCGAACTTCAACATTAGGATGAATAGGAATTATGGCTTTTTTTGATCAACTTTTATTGCTCAAGTGAGATGGGCCAGGATACGACCTGATCCTCTTTTGGAAGCTCCAGGAAAAATCATTGCGACAGGGAAGAGGCAAATGATTTCAGCTTGAGAAAGAGAAATTGAAACAGAGTACTGGTCCGAGGGTCCACTCATTGGGGAAGATTCTCTGGGTGTGTTTGCACATCTGTTCATCAATTGACAAGACAGCCAGCTTATTACCCCTCTGAAGGACGATTTCAGTGAGCAGACCTCCAAGTGTAAACTGCACTATAAAGCATCTTAATCAGATATCGAGCCCAAATTCAAGCAACTTACTGGCATGTTCCCCTGCTATCCTCAGGTAATGCAGGGGAAATCATTAAGAGTTTAATGCTGTTACAAAGTGCAGCGATTATGATGTTACACTTAAACCAGCAAGTCATGGCAGAAGCGGGACTTTTCATGGCATTACCCTGCTCGTCCTGAAATAAGCCTTCATGTACATCAAATTTGTCCCTTACCCTGACACAAGGCTTGTGTTACTCAATCCTTTGTGCGACTTGTCCACTGAAGCTGTTCTGCCAAAACCTGGCTCGAGGACTTGCTTTTGGAAGTGAGGCCTCAGTTTTACTTCTTGAGCATGGCAGGTACTGTACTATCCCAATAAGCCGACTTTTACAAAAAGGTTTTATGAGACTTTATTCATTGCTAACGTACACATACATTTATATTTTCACAAACTAGAAAGTCTCCCATGAGGAATACCATCAGGCTTCACAATGCATGGCCTCCTGTCACACCAGAAGGGCAGTTCACTGCGATTTGATTTGAGGGAAAAGCTCGATCAGATGATAGAGGCAGAATAAAAACGATTCAAGGTTAGATGATGGCAAGCCACCAAAACACCTATAATATAAAATTGCAATACAAAAGCCTCCCTGGACATATCTCAGACATTCAACACAGTCCGGCATCCCACTCCGCTTGCCAAGCTCACTGCCGACAGTATACAAGGCTGCCTTCATCCCTGGCTGACTTCCTCCATTCAAGCAGTCAATGCATTGCATCAATGGAACCCTTTCCTCTTCACTTCTCGTGGAGGCTGGAGTGCCACATGGCAGTGTCTTGGGCTGTCTTGTTCTCTGCCAACATAAACTATACCCTCAGATGCTGCTGAAAATCTTCTTTTCCTCTGTAAGGATGCTTTCACATGATGCCTGATGGGCAGATATCAGCTGTATCACACTATGCTGAGCTGGAATTGTGTTGATATTGGTCTGAAATATGTAACCATCTTTCAATCCTGGCAAATTTCACAGTCTCACCCTGTTGTTCAGGAAGGATCAAACAATCCTACTTATCTATTTCCATTGTCAGCCACAAAAAGAGGTTCAATCTCTTGAACTTATCGGCCTCACTATCGGCCATGAGCTCTCATGGGCTGACTATATTGCAAAGCTGGCTTCCGAAGCCTTTGATAAATCAGCAACTACTCCACCTACAAAGCCTTTGTCCATAGCTCAATGAAGTATTGCTTTCCCCTATGGGTTAGCATCCAAGCATCACATGTGTCTCTCCTGGATAGTGTAGAATCTAAAACTCCAAAAATTATTGGCATCTTCAGCACAAGAACTATTGTCACATTGCCGAGAGTTTGTTGGCCTCGCTGTTTTTTATTACCTCTCCACCCTCTCTCAGCTTTCGGACCCTCACCATCTCCTCTGCATAATGCACCTGTCCTTCCAACACGTTCCTGGTTAAATTCCAAATATCCAGGCTTACCACATGAATCTCCACTCTTTTGTACATCATATATTCTGGTTGAAGCTGCCTCAATCATTTCATGCATGTGATGCACCATCATCTCACGTCACATCCCCTCCCCATCTCTTCCCAGAATATTTTGACTTCCATGAAAACTGAAAACAAAACCAAGTTCATTGCCTTTTTACCCTCGATCACCTCACTCTTCCCTGAGCCCTTCGACTCAGGGATTCGAGTTCGACTCGAGTTCGACTTCGACAATTCGACTCAGGTTAAGAGATTTCAGAGCTTATCACATTTGAGTTGTAATAAAATAAAGGCACGAACACCGCCCGGAGACGCCTGGAGAGTTGTGAGGGGGGAGTGAGTTTTGGGGGAGATAAGCGTGAGGGGAGGGGAAGGGAAAGGAAGACAGTGCCATAGAATATGGCTTTATTATCTCCGCCACCGAAGGTGAAGGAGGTTATGTTTTCACGCCTCTCTGTCTGTTTGTTTGTTTGTGTGCAGGATATCTCAAAAAGTTGTGGACGGATCCGGATGAAATCAGTGGGCAGGCTGGGTGTGTGATGAGGATGAACTGATTAGATTTTGGTGAAGATCCGAATCCGGATCTGATAATTTTTTTAAAGTGATTCTAAAAATTGAGAGATAGGGTGAAACTAATATATGGCACAATATCTAAAAAGATTGTGGACGGATTTGGATGAAATTTGGTGGACCGGTTGGGTGTGTGGCAAGCAATAAACGATTCGATTTTTGGTGAAGATTAGAATCTGGATCTGGATATGAGAATTATTTAATTTTTAAAGTGATTCTTCACCATTGAGAGATAGAACCAAAAACGATAGAAAGCATGATATTTCAAAAATGTATTGGGCCCGATATGTTCTCTTGGATCAGGTATTACGTGGCAGAGGTATGCGCTCTACCGAGTGTCCTTCTAGTTTTAATTGCAACTAAAATGTGCCTTTATTTAACAAAAGCTCCATTTAATAAAGTGCCTTTATTACCACCTCAGATAGTTCCAATTTCATGAGAGTGGATACACAGGGTGGCAGTCACAGTACTAGTCTCATCCCTTAAGGGAAGCCAAAGTTATAGTCTCATTAAAAATGGTATGTGCTGTTTGAACCTGTCGGAATGTACCCCATTTCGTTCAATCCTGCACTAATTCTGGCAGACAGGATGTCCAGTTTTACATTTATCCGAATGACAGCAAATGCTGATAAATCGGCCCAGGAGGGTAGCCTCCTCTCCCCCCCCCCCTCTAGTCCTCTTCTCACTTCTTCAAGGAATACAAACAAACTGATGGTGCTGTATTATGTGAACTAAATAAACATTAGAAGTGGCTTGAATCGGCTTGGTAATGAAATGTCTGCCAACACAATTAATTGGTTGGGAGGCAGCAAGGGAAATTCATGAGATTTTTTTTTTTAGCTTCTGTTTTTAGAAGTTATGTATTTGTACACATTCATACTGTCGGACCCCGACATTCATGGGGGATGCATTCTTAAAAAAATACCCCGAATGTCGGGGCATTGTATCAATGGGAAAAAGGGGGATAGATTCTCAGCAATTCGTGATTCCTAAGGGAAAATAAAAAATCCGGTAAAATCGCAAATACGTGAAGCATGGGGCAACGAATGTAGATTTAGGTCAGAAAAACTGCGAATACTCCCACAAAACACACACACACACTCCTGTGAAAAACTGCAGAAAAGCAACCCCCCTCCAAAAAACAAGTAGAGGTCCATTCAAAGTACGTCACCCCACGCCAAATAAATAAATAACAAATCCTCCAGCACACGACATTGCTGGGGTGGCTTCGGCGTCCGGTGATGCCGCCTTGCAGCACATGGAGTCGGAATTGGGAGGGAGCCGTGTACAATAATGCATTAAGTGCATCAATAAAATAAATAATAATCGTAAAATAATTAATTTCTCAATCAATTGCCGAATAGCAACCACCACCCTAAAAACCACCACCGTTTCATCCAAATCAGTAACTTTTTCAAAAATAAATAATTAATCGAAAAATGAATAATTAATCGATTAAGTGATGAATCAACAAATCAAAAATACCCTTTATAGCCAAATCATTGTTCACCATCGTGTACAAATATCAGCTTCCGAGCTCAAAACATGCCCAAGATATTGCCCAGATGAGAAAGAAAATAAATAAGTTATAAATAAATCGATAATAATTAATGAATAAATTAATTGATTAATCAAAAATAAATAAATATCATTTTTGCCAAAGTACATGTTCACTTTTGTCTCCAAATTTCAGCTTCCGAGCTCAAAGGATGACTGAGATATCACCCAGACAAACAAATAAACCAATGTCACCCGCAGGGTGACCCGTATCTTGCCAAAAGGTGACCACGTGTGACTTTAAGGTCACAGTGAGGTGAACAGAGTTGCTATCCACCAGGAGCGACTCCTTGAGGAATATCTGCCTACGAGAGATTCCGATGAGAATCGTTCTACAGAGTAACCATGAAAAATATGCGTTTGCCTCATAATGTCACCAAATGACGTCATAATGTCTCAAGCTTGACAAATCTAGAAAGCACTCATCGAGGTGTTCAATTTGAGGTACTACACGATATGGTTCCTAAAACTTGAAAATTTGACCTTGGGGTCAAATATGTTTGACCTGAGGCGCTAACCATGAAGGTCAAGGCCAATCGCCACCAAAAATTAATCAGCTGAGTGCCAGACCATGAACTATATTTCCATGAAGTTTGAAGACGATCCGATCAAAATTACTCAAAAAATAAGGGTTTCGTCGACTCCCCTGATTTGCGACAAAGTGACCTTGACCTTTGACCTTGACCTTCGAAATTTTGTGCACTGAAAGGGACCTCTATAGGCCTCTGATATGCGAAGTTACAAAAATTTCCAATGATAACTGTGCTCTGCAGAATTTTTTTATTCGTGATTACAGACAAACAAAAAAAAACAGACAAGCTGACTAACATGTCTTGCAAAAACTTCGTTTTGGCAAGATAATAAAGAAACAAGAAAAGGAAGTGAAAACTGAGGACTCCCTTAAATCCGATACCCGGAGATGACGTCATGCACCACTTGGATATGGAATTGGGAAGGAGAGGTGGACATAAAAAACCGCGAGTACTCGAAGCACAGAGTACGGAATGTTAAAACAGGTCACATTTTATGAACCGCAAATATGCAGGAACTGCTAATAGTGGAACTGCGAAAGTCGGGGTCTGACAGTATACACCCTGTGAAAATTCCTTTGTGGGAGGATAGAGGAGAAGGAAGGAGGTGGGAGGAGGGAGAGGAAGGTGGAAGGAGTCCGAGGGGGGTAGGAGGAGATCGGAGGAGTCCGAGGGGGGTAGGAGGAGAGCGGAGGAGTCCGAGGGGGTTAGGAGGAGATCGGAGGAGTCCGAGGGGTAGGAGGAGATCGGAGGAGTCCGAGGGGGTAGGAGGAGATCGGAGGAGTCCGAGGGGGGTAGGAGGAGATCGGAGGAGTCCGAGTGGGTTAGGACGTGATCGGAGGCGTCCGAGGGGGGTAGGAGAAGATCGGAGGAGTCCGACTGGGGTAGGAGGGGAGCGGAGGAGTCCGACGAGATCGGAGGAGACCGAGGGGGGTAGGAGTAGATCGGAGGAGTCCGAGGGGCTAGGAGGAGATCGGAGGAGTCCGAGGGGCTAGGAGGAGATCGGAGGAGTCTGAGGGGCTAGGAGGAGATCGGAGGAGTCTGAGGGGGGTAGGAGGAGATCGGAGGAGTCCGAGGGGGTAGGAGGAGATCGGAGGAGTCCGAGGGGGTAGGAGGAGATCGGAGGAGGTTGAGAGGGGTAGGATGAGGTGGAAGGAGTCCAAGGGGAGTAGGAGGAGTCTGGGGGATATGATGAGGTGGGATGGAGGGAGGGAAAGGGGTGTGGTGGGAGGAGGAAGGGGTCGTGGTAGGAGGAAGGGGTCGTGGTGGGAGGAAGGGGTCGTGGTGGGAGGAAGGGGTCGTGGTGGGAGGCAGGGGTCGTGGTGGGAGGCAGGGGTCGTGGTGGGAGGCAGGGGTCGTGGTGGGAGGCAGGGGTCGTGGTGGGAGGCAGGGGTCGTGGTGGGAGGCAGGGGTCGTGGTGGGAGGCAGGGGTCGTGGTGGGAGGCAGGGGTCGTGGTGGGAGGCAGGGGTCGTGGTGGGAGGCAGGGGTCGTGGTGGGAGGCAGGGGTCGTGGTGGGAGGCAGGGGTCGTGGTGGGAGGCAGGGGTCGTGGTGGGAGGCAGGGGTCGTGGTGGGAGGCAGGGGTCGTGGTGGGAGGAGGAAGGGTTAGGGGTGGGGTGGGAGTCCGGAGGGAGGTGTTGAGGTGGGAGGTGGCAGTGGAGGGGGTGGGGTTTGAGGTGGCAGGGGAGGGGATGGGGTGGGAGGAGGCAGGGGAGGGGATGGGGTGGGAGGAGGCAGGGGAGGGGATGGGGTGGGAGGAGGCAGGGGAGGGGATGGGGTGGGAGGAGGCAGGGGAGGGGATGGGGTGGGAGGAGGCAGGAGAGAGTGCAATGAGGGAGGGGGAGGGGTGGGATGAGGGAAGGGGAGGGGTTGTATGAAGGAGGAGGAGGGAGAGGAAGGAGTGGTAGGAGGAAGTGCTGGGTACCTTTGCTAGTTAACAGTAAATTAACTGATGCACTGAACTAACCAATCAACATATTGTTCAAGAACAAGCTCAAACTTGAATGCCTTACTGTTGAAGTTGGAGGAGTCAGGAGAGGCAGGAAGTGCTGAACGAGATGGTGAAGAGTGGAACTGTGCAGGAAGAGAGTCGGAGCTCAACAAGCAAGGCTCTGACTCCCCCTCGGATGCATCGATCCGACTCCTTGGGAGCATTTCCATCATGCCCTGATCATCGGACACGTCAAGCAGTTCGGGTGTTGTTGTGTACACGTCTTCTGCAATGTCCTCTTCTTCTTCCTCATCTGTAGCAACAATCAGAAACATGAGCTCGGGTGTTGTTCATGCAAGTGCAACTGCAAACAGTACGACGTCAGCTTTCAACAGTTAAAGTGTGTAATGGGGCCACTTGAGTTGTCATGGCAACACAGAAATCCTCCTGCCATGGAGTCGACACAAGTGTAGGGGGGGGAGGAGAGGAGGAGGAGGAGGAGGAGGAGGAGGAGGAGGAGGAGGAGGAGGAGGAGGAGGAGGAGGAGGAGGAGGAGGAGGAGGAGGAGAATTGGGATTGTTAAATTGAGAAATTTAAAATTCATTCAAGGAGGAGAAGAAAAGGTGATCGCCGAGAGGAGAGGAGGGTGGTGGTGTTATCGGGAAGGGGGTGGAGTCGAGAGAAGGTTAACAAACAAATGTTGCTGCAGGATGTCGGAGTAAAGGGAGATCGGGAAGGGTGCGGTGAAGTGTGTCCCAAATCTCCGCCATATTTGCATACGTAATAACTCGACAACCCTTCTACTATTGTAATCCGTAGCCGACACCAACTTGAAATTAACAACCGCAGGGAGGAAGTTTCGTAGCAAAACACCAGGAAACACGATGAAACAAGCACACACAGGTCGAGATCAAATGGTTCATCATGACGTATGACATTCACACCTGAGCCCTCTCACCGACTGCAGGTACACCGATTTGCAAAGTATGTAATGAACTCAAAGCGTTGAATACGGTCCAGGGTCAGAATACGGTCTGCGCACGATGGATTTTTACTTTCGAAAGCGACCGTAGAATCTTTGTGCGGGGCAATTGCTACACCTGAATGCAGACGAGGTCACCGATGCCTGGAGGACGGCCAGCGTGCTCCGAGATGCTGCGCCACCTAGTGGCACTGCTCCAGAACAGCAGTTCTCATTTCGGTCCAACCCAGTTACGATCCTTCCATCCCAACAAACGACCTATCGTTCCACCCAAATTTACAGTTTTCATCTCCACATTTACTCCTCGGGATGGTTTGTCATGGCAACGCGTTATTGTACTCCTCAACAAACACGACACAATAACCTGCAAATCATACGAAGAGGGATTCGTGGAAGTGCAGGCAAGGATTTCGAGGGAGGTAAATTGGGAAAGAAGGAAATAAATATATATATATATATATATATATATATATATATATATATATATATATATATATATATATATATATATATATATATATATATATATATGGAATAGTGTGATGGGGAGGACAGTTGATTGAGGGAGGGGGTGTATGGGTGGAAAAGGTAGGGATCTGTGTTCGTTTGAAGGAGGTGGGTTTGAGGATTTCAAAGATTTCGCCATTAGTTAAGTACCTAATATGTTGAAGGACCACAGCGTGCACCTGACATAAAAATTAATTGCACCTGACAATTGCGTGCACCTGACACCTGACATGAAATGCTCATACAGGTGTGGAGTTTCTGCCATGATGCCCTCATTAAGGCGACTCGCATATGATATGTTTCGGTTCTGATTCCACATTCTGCACAGTTGCCTCGAAAGTGATGACAAGCTGTAAAAAGTTGATCACAAGAATGAATAGTTGTGTTAAAGACAATTGCAACTGTAACTCGGCAACGGCTTCCATTGTTTCACCCAAAAGTTGCGGAGTTCATAACCCCAAAAGTTGTGGAAAGTTAGGGGCTTTTTTTTTTTTTTTGAACTTTCGGTGGAAAATTGTTCGAGAAGCAGCTCAATAATATGCAATCGAAAAAGATAAGAAGTCGATTTAAATTAATTTTAAATACATGATGGGAGAGGTAAATGTTGTCAACTTTACAGTAAACAAGTCTGAAGACGACGATGGCTCACGAGCGGTATGTGACGATGTAGATTGTTTCAGAAGTCAAGGATGAGACAATGTGATAATGTTTGACCAAGTTAGAAAAATGATCAACATGATGTGGTACGAGTGATAGGTTATTAGCTGCAAAATGTCGAAAACCCGGTTTTATTGAACAACTTTAAAAATTTGACCTTTCCATAACCTTTAAAGGTCACAAAACAATATTGTGGACATTCAAATAAGGAAACAGGATGACATGTTTACAGTCTCGCCAAGAATCTAACCCGCACTCAACAGCTCAAAGACAAGCGACGCTACCTCTGCACAATCCTGGAGGCCCTGGTGAATGAATACCAGAAGCTTCTATGTTGCTGTGTAAACATTTACACCTCCCACTCGAGAAACAAGGAAGTTTTCATAATAATCAGGGAATAATAGCTCAATGTATACGAACGCATAATTATGAAGATTTATCAACTTCGTAAACCTTTCAGGCAAGCGTAAACTTGATTGATGTACGTATTGACTAATTAACTAAATATTCAGTTGTTTGAGGGACAGGCTGGTGTCTGGTGATCACAAATTAATGTCACAGACAATTCTGGTGGTGCAGCCATTTTTGGTCCACATGGTGGTCGTATGGCAGCTTAGCTGCCAGGGTAGCCATCATTTCTTGAAGCGTGACTGTCGCTGATGCAGTGCCCCTCTACCAGTACACACACTGGAACTGGTACTCATTTCGCCGACTTCGGAAGGATGACAGGCTGAGTCAACCCCCTGGTGTATTAATTCAGCGGCCGACGGGGCTTGAACTCAGGACCCTAGGATCCCAAGCCACCACCCTAACCACTGAGCCAACACCAGGCTTTTTTTTTTGGTCCACATAGTCAATTGTGGATCAGAAGTGGCTGCATCTAAAAAAAAAATATATTAAATACAAAATAATCAGGAAAATTAACTGATGTTCCAACCTCTGCTAAATGATGTATGTTCACACTTGGTTGGAAGTAAAGTCTAAATAAAACCCAACGGTGATCAGATCTAGTAAGTCAGTGTTTTTGAAATTACCCAAACATTTCACTTTACCAAGACAATTTGGCAAAATGCACACAAATAAATAATCGGTAGACAAACAGCATTGAAAAGGAAGTAAGTAAAAGTGGGACTGTGAGATAGATGAATGGATATACAGCATGGATAACTCAGCCACATCGTGGCAAAATCTGAAAGTTTGCACCTGAGATCAGGATAATTAAATAAATTATCAGGCTTTATTAAACAGAGAGTCATCTCGTGGTTTCGGTGCCTCATCATAAAAAAACATCAACAAAATAAAACCAACTCAGTTTTGTTACACTGGAATACCTCGGATAAAGTGACCACCTCATTTATTAGGCCACGTCACAATGACTCGTTATCAAAGTTACCTGGGTGAAGTTAAACTCTGAGAAAAAGAAGGTGCAGTTGTGAGAAGCAGATAAATTAAAGTGACAGGTGAAAGTGAAGTGTGGCTCATGCTGTAGTGACATCTTTCCACACGAGTGTGAGGTTCATGGTGGTAGAGCTTAACGACAGAAGCTAAATAAGGTCAACAACAATGGAGTGATGGAGAACAGGTGGATGTGGCAGCTACAGATGCCGTATGTATAATGATGGACAGCAGGTACCGACGAGTGGCATTAAAACATGAACGATGCCATCAGAATTGTGCACTTGCTCCTCCTGGTACAATCCTCCTTCACAGATGCCAATATTGTTGCTTTATCAATTCACAAATGAAAGGCAATCAACAATGACTGTTAAGTGAGTGCAAAGCTGATGATACAAGCTTGTGTCCTTCGAAATGTTTGCAACATTATCTGTAAACACTCGCAACCAGGAGACAGCGAGAGAGGGAGTGAGTCCTTCACCGGCTACGTCCCTGCATGCAGTTCCAGTGAAATCCGTTCGAGCATGAACATGCATTTCACCACCGATGGGAAAGCTAGCTTATCTGCACAGTTACTTTGCACCTGTCACTGTGGTTTCTTAGCGGAGGTAACCACTGCTACCACGCCTGATAATATCCGTTGCCTTCGGTAAAAGACACCGCTAATCTCACACGCATTTTTGGACATGAATATCTGCTTATGGAGGGGATGAATTTCAGAGTGTTTCCTGAAAAACCCATAACCTGTGATGGTGGGTTCCAATCCCATATCCCATGTTGATTTGTTCATTGTCTGCTAATGTACTTTCAATTTATGCAAAAGTTACAAAGATGTCTTCCAATTTCCTTGCCTCCAATTGTGCAATATATTATGTTAAGCGCCTCTGTGAGCCTGAGTATAAAGTGAAGAATAAACACCTAAGATAAAACAATGGAACAAGAGCTATTGTTCTTCCATACATTTTTAATAAAGTAGTCTGTGTCAAATTCTCATTTCATAATCTCTCTTTTTGGTTTCAAGCACCTCTGTCATGTTTCATGACAATATGAAACCTCAAGTCCCTGTTACTCAAGCCCACACCATTTCTCTCGAAGCCTGTCCTGCTTTTTTCAATGCTTTGATTCCTATATGGGAAACAGTAAACGCTTTTCAGTTTATGAAGTCGAACTCACAATGGCTGCCAGGGAACGCAGGGGAAATGCTCTGGAACGCTTTTGAGCTCAGATGCCTTTGCTCGGGTGGCCGAAGAGTGACATTGCCAGGTTGTTTCAGACGGAGGCATGCAATGAGCGGTCAAGTGCGACAGAACAGGCAAAACTGTGCGGCAGGCCTGTCTGCGTGGCCTCGTGGCCCTATCCCGGGCTCAATCTCCGCACATAAAACAGTGAAACAATCCTTTTATGGCTAAAGCTAAGTGCCCAACGGCCAACAAGCTGTCCTCATTATGGCATTTTCAAAATATTTTCCTTTATGACGATCATTTGGCAAGCCAAAGTAGGGGTGGGGGTTCGGGGGAGCTCTTCGTTGTCCAAAAGATCATTTGAGGCCTAATAATAATTGCCACAGTACTATGTTTGTTCAAAAAGGATGATACACGCCCGCTCGGGCCTAGGCCTAGTGTGGGTTCACATGTCCTCTGAGACACAATGACATTTTAACGATGTCCTTTGCAGTTGCTGACAAGTTGGCACATGCCTTTAGCCTGCAATTCAATCAAACAGGGTCGTCAAAGCCCGTGAGAGTAAATGGAACTTGAGACATGCCTTTGCATATTTGTGAGAGCTGGTGAGAAAGTCATGAACAAAGAATTCTGCATGGCTTGTATTTATGTCACTCAGACAATGATTGTTATTCAAAGCAAGGACAGATTATCAGAGGGGAAAAGCCACACGGCAATACAAAGGAAAAAGAAAGGATGAAATTGAATATCTGAACGCTCAATTACAATGTTTTCCAAAGATGTATCGCAAGCTCGTTTTGGATCAGGTGGATGTCACCATGTAGAAATTGTCAGGAACTTCATCCTCTCATGATCCATGGATTCCTGGCCCTATAAGTTTCATAGAGGGGGCTTTCTCGAATTATTTTCAGCAGATGTAACAATTGCTCATTTTTGGTGTCATTTGTATGTCTCCATGAGTAGG
>NC_140970.1:74720171-74750171 GCF_056783735.1 Eptatretus burgeri
TACAGCTATATAGCCACCGATAATCTTGTTAGCTGTGCCTCTTGGCTTTAGAAGGCTTGCGGAATGCAAGCGAAGTGTCACACACGAGGAGGACATCAGGATAAAGGAGGATGTCCTAAACTCTCTTTTCCATATTCTTATGTTCATGTTCTTATGAACATAAGAACATTAGAACAAATGAACATAAGAACACATAAGAATAAAGAACATCCATGTTCTTATGTCCCAATGTAGTGTGTGTGTGTATATATATATATATATATGTATATGTATATATATATATATATATATATGTATATGTATATATATATATATGTATATGTATATATATATATATGTATATATATATATATATATATATATATATATGTATATATGTTTATATACATGTATATATATATATATATGTATATGTATATATGTATATATGTATATATATATATAAATATATATATATATATATATATATATATATCTATGTATATATACATATATATATATACATATATATATATATATATATATATATATATATATATATATATGTATATATATATATATATATATATATGTTTATGAATGCCTGGTGTTGGCGCAGTGGTTAGGGCAGCAGCTTGGGATACAAAAGGTCCTGAGTTCAAGCCCCATTGGGCCACTGAATTAATACACCAGGGGGTTGACTCAGCCTGCCATCCTTCCGATGTCGGCGAAATGAGCACCAGTATACTGGGCCGGTGTATACCCCGGTTAACATAGGTGTACCATATCCCTGTGTCGTAAGAGGCGACCAGGGTTGCGGCAGGAAGGGCATCCGGCGTAAAACATGTGACAAATCACTTTGCGGATCATACGGATGATCCGCTGTGGCGACCCCTAACGGGAGCAGCCGGAAGAAGAAGAAGAACATGTTTATATACATGTATATATATGTTTATATACATATATATATATATATATATATATATATATATATATATATATATATATATATATATATATATATATATATATACTGAAACACAAAAGAAACTTACCACTTGTTTGAAATGTAATAAATTTGTAACAGTTCATAATAAAACAAACCAACAATTGCTAATTGAAACATTGGCATTTTATTGATGACATGTTAAGTTTTTGACCAAGATTCATCATCTCATAAGTTTGTTCTGCAGTACAGAACAGCACAGGGTGCAATGTCAGTCCCCTTTCAATAGCGTGTGTGGCCACCATTGTTTTGGATACAGGCAGTGCATCGTCGGCGCATACTGCCAACCAGTCTTTGGATGGATTGCTGCTGGATTCTGTCCCACTCAGTCCTCAATGTCTGAAGCCATCTGACTTAGGACCATCTGCCTGTCCTGCCTCGCAGTGGTGACTCTTGGCCTCCCTGATTGAGGTCTGTCATCTGCAGAGTTGTGGAGGGTGTCTCTGTCCACCAGGGCCGATATCGTCTGGTGTGAACTGCCAAGGCGATGTGCCACCTCACGGTAGCTCAATCCACCTTACAGTATGCCCAAGGTACACTGACGTTGATCCCTTGACAATCGTGGCATATTGATTGAAATGCCCATTTTGCACTGGCCTTTTTAAAGCTAATATCAAGACATCACGTGCAGCTCATTAAAATCATCCCGTACCCCTTGGCTAATCACTGACAGTCAAAACGGCTGTTCAACACCTGTGCTATGAAGTGACCATTGAAGGTTCAAGTGACCATCCGTGACCGTTTTGTCTGACAGTGAGGACACTATTGTCCACAAATAAGTTCACACATTTACTACATGCAGTGTTATTGTTGATATTTGAAGGTTTAAAAGGTGGTAAGTTTCTTTTGCGTTTCAATATATATATATATATATATATATATATATATATATATATATATATATATATATATATATATATATATATATATATAATTAAAAAACATCGCTTCTCCAAACAATCACTGTACCATCAGCACTGACAGTGAGCTCCACTGCAAACCCCATCTGGTCACCTGCCTCACTTGTTTAAAGCTATAAAGTCAAGTTTATTTTGCTGCAGATAGTGGTCAGAATACAGCTGTGAACATTTTTCACAATCATTGGAGATCATCAACACAAAAGAGTGCCTTCTGCAATCTTTTATGGCATAAAAGTCCTTTTGGAGTACAAGTAGTTCAACGCACAAGTTGTGAATACCACAGATTTAGTCCCATAATGGTATGATTGCCACAGTGTTTGAAAAGAAATGTCACATGCCATGCAAACATTGCCTTCTGTATAAGTGACATTGTTGGTGATGTCATATTGCTGCTCAGGTTGGAGAACAGAGTTTTTGATATTTTATCTTCCATCTGCAAATGAAAGCTCTATGGCTGTGTTGTAGTGATGCAGAAGGCGATGTGTCCATAAACTTTTCAACACCCACAAACCTTATCATCCGCATTTGCACCGACAAACTGAATGCTTATGTGATGCTGTGCTCCGAGATCCAATACCTATGCTAGTGTTACGGCACCAGCGTAGCAGTTGCAGTTGAAGTAGACCGGGAAATGCACCCAGAAGCAGACAGCGAAGAGATGAGTATGCTACCAAATTAGCTATCATGCAATCCCTATGCTCGTATTAGAATTGCACAAAATACTATATATACATATATACAGACACACAAACAGAAAAGAGAGTTTATGACATCCTCCTTTTTCCTGATCTCCTCCTCGTGTGTGACACTTCGCTTGCATTCCCCAAGCCTTCTAAAGCCAAGAGGCACAGCTAACAAGATTATTGGTTGCTATATAGCTGTAAAGGTGTTGCACTGAGGTTTTATAGTTTACCGAAAATTCACAAGCCGGATGTTCCATTAAGACCAATTGTGTTCTTTATTAATTCCCCCTTCATACAAATTGTCCCAATACTTAGCACGTGTCATCAGCAAGCTGGTGGGAAAAATGGACAGGACAGTTAAAAATAGTGAGGTGTTCGTGAATAAAATAGAAACCATCACAATTCGAGATAAGGAGGTTATGGTGTCATTCGATGTTGTGTCACTTTTCACGAATGTCCCAGTGGACTTGGCAGTGAGAGTCATGCGAGAGTGCAAGGACAAATCTGAGGATTGGAAAACGGTGTGTACAAACAGCTAGTTAACTGTGGTTCGTTGCCGGTTTGTTGAGGTCATGTCTAGATAGTGCGACGTTGGTTTATGATAGCGTTCACGAGAAACAAATTTATGGAAAGGCAATGGGTTCACCCGTGTCAGCAGTTGTGGCTAATCTGGCAATGGAGGAGCTGGAAAGTAGCTTGTTGAAACAAGATGAGGACTGGTTACCACGTTTTTGGTGAGGCTTTGTGGATGATACTTTTGCCATGACACTCCTGGATAAAGTCGATAACTTCCTTGAAAAACTGGGTCAGGTGTATACTCGTATAAAATCCATGAAATAAATGGAGAATGAGGGTAAGTTGGTCTTTTTTGGATGTTGAGGTGCACCGGCTAAGCAATGGTACTTTAGAAATTGCAGTGTACAGGAAACCAACGCACACCAATAAACTGCTGGACTTCAACTCATGTAATTTATTGTGTCATAAGCGCAGTGTAGCATGGACATTAACATCCTGTGCATGGACAATCTTGTCATCCAGTAAGGGTGCAACTCAGGAACTTAAGCAGGTTCATGGAATCTTAAAGAGCAACGGCTATGACAAGAGGTTTGTACAGGGGTTTAGAATTCATAAGAGAACCAACAACAAACCAGAGATGATTGGTCGGTGTGTGTTATCTTGTAATCCAGATCTTTCAGAGAGAATCGCAAAAATAATGCAAAGTGCACGCATTGGAGTAGCCCAAAAACCACTACGTACTATTCGGGGTGTTTCAACCAAACTGAAAGATGCAATATCGGAGAGTGACAAGTCAGGTGTGATGTACAGCACCGGGTGCAAGGACTGTGCAGCGGCATACATCGGAGAAACGGTGAGAAACCTCCATACATGGCTAGATGAGCACAAAAGGGCGATGGGATTTGGCAACACAGATCAGTCAGCAATTGCACGGCACCACATACAAACGGGGCATCAACTGGACCTAGGAGGAACCCGCATACTGGATGTCATACCCAACAAACACCTGTGATTGATGCTCAAAGCCTGGTATGCTTTATAGAACAGCAGAGAGGTCATCTAACAAATGAAAACAATGATCTCCTGATACAGTATAACCCATTGGTTAAAGCATCTATAAGAGGTTGGTGGAAGAGCAAGGATACAGGTGGGTTCAACAATAGTCTTGGTACGCATAAACCACCACAATTAATCACCACGCCACTGTAACGCACTGCTTCACGCACGCTAACACGCCATCATGCAGCACCACACACACACAAACACACCTATCACCGGTACATGCAGAAAGTGCATCAACCCGCACCCCCATCCCGATCCACATGAAGAATCAAAAGACAGTCTTTTAACAACCAGGAGGTACTGCGGCACACACAGTGAGCTATGCATATGCATAATTACAATACCAGATTTAAACATTTTTTTTTTCATGACCAGGAATCGGTGGGCGACATTGCCACATTCTGATAACCAAAAGATGTGTGGATGCTCAAACACATGACCGGAAGTGGTTTGCTATAAATGGCCATGTGTAGTTAGCTGTGCCTCTTGGCTTGAGAAGGTTTGTGGGTCACAAGCGAAACGTCACATGAGGAGGACTCTCTTTCCTGATTGTTAAAAAAAAATTGGGGAGAAGGGTTTACTCGGACTTTGTTCGATCAATTGGTTGGTTGGCTGCGCTGTGTCGCCGAACACGATGTACTGTCCCAACCGCATACATTTAATGTCACACACACACACACACACACACACACACACACACACACACACACACACACACACACACACACACACACACACACACACACACACACACACACACACACACACACACACACACACACACACACACACACACAACATCCGACTGACTGATGTACCATACTCTGTATTACAGAGCATTGGTTCCACGTAAACAGTTTATTGGCCAAGAATCATGCTGGGTGGTTTGCCATCCCTCTCCAAGCAGTAGTTAGGGCAGGAATTTGTAATTTATTCATCACGCCGGTGATAGCTCGTCTCCTCTTTGTGAAGGACCCCAAGGGATCTTTAACGTCCACCAACTAATGCCAGCAGACAGTATGCCCGATTAACATCCATCCGAGGGACAACACACACATTGATGAATCACTTTGCCTGTGAAACACCAGGATGACAGTTGAAAGTTCAGCTGAGACTCAAACACTGGTGATACAGCACAGAGCCGAGTGTGACTACCACAACTCATCCTATCAGCAGGTATGTACACAAGCACTATGGATCTATCTATTTACAATTCCAGCAATCTGTGTGTGCGTGTGTGTGCATGTGTGTGTCTGTCTGCGACCGCCGTTTCTCGACAACCGCCGATCCGATCTGATTGAAACTTGCCAGGAATATTGCTGGGGCCCCGCGGATGTGCCTTTTCAAGGTTTGATATCAATCGGACGAGCGGTTCCCAAGTTACGGCCATTTATCTGTCAACCAATGACAAGACACGGTGCTATGACATCACGAATGACGTCACAATTAATGTTTATTTATTTATTTTGATTAATTTTTTTTTGCACGATTGACGTCACAATTCTTCTTCTTCTTCTTCATTTGGTATGACGTCACAATTGACGCTGGGGACCTGAGTATGTGCCTTTTCAAGGTTTGATATCGTTCTTCATCCGTTTCAGCTGTTTCCCAAGTGTTTCCCAAGGTTTGAAAGCTGTTTTTTTTTCCAAGGTTTGAATTAATTGTTCAAATTATTAATTAATCCCAAGGTTTGAATTTTCCCAAGGGAAACATCTGTTTCCCAAGGATTTGAAAGCTGTTTTTTCCCAAGGTTTGAATTAATTGTTGTGCTTGGTAGACATTTGTGAATACATTTACAGAGAGAGGGGCGAGAGAGGAGGGGGGAGAGAGGGGGCAAGAGAGGGGAGTCGAGAGAGGGGGCCGAGAAAGGGGAGGGAGAGAGGTGGTGAGAGAGGGGGTGTCACAATTCAAGAGAGGGAGAGAGAGGGACGGGAGAGGGGTGAGAGTGGGGGCGAGAGAGAGGGCAAGAGAGGAGGGGGAGAGAGGAGGGGCGAGACTAGGGGGGAGAGAGGGGGGCAAGAGAGGAGGGAAGAGAGGGGGAAGTGAGAGAGGGGGGGCGAGAGAGAGGGGGGGCGTCACAATTCTTCTTCTTCGTTTGATATGA
Organism: Eptatretus burgeri; assembly: GCF_056783735.1. NCBI lineage: Eukaryota > Metazoa > Chordata > Myxini > Myxiniformes > Myxinidae > Eptatretus > Eptatretus burgeri. The sequence continues at coordinate 74,726,442 of NC_140970.1, forward strand.
CATCACAATTGACGCTGGTGACCTGAGTATGTTTCCCAGGTGTTTCCCACGTTATGGCCATTTATGATACGGTTGGTCCGATCTAATTGAAACAATGCCCCAATCCAGTCGGCGTTTACGAGAGCGAAGGAACGAAGCTGCACATACTGGCATGCACCTACGGGCACGCACTAGTAATTATAATAATAATACCTTGTAACTATTAAACATAATTCGGATTTTGATGTAATTAGGATTCTTATAAAACATTTCCATACTCATAACACAATGTCGGTGCTGCCGAACCAGTTTCTTGGTACTGGTTATACTGGGTGGTTTGCCATTGCCTTTCCAGCATCGTTTACCTGTGCTCTATTCTCAATGCTGAACGTCAAGCAAGGAAGTAGAAGGTCCCATTTTAAAAGTGTCTGGTATGACTCGACCAAGGTTTAAACCACTGACCTCCTAGATTTAGATTTCATGCTCTCACCATTATGCTCCTGAGTCTGGTATATAATTTTAATTAGAATATAATAATTAGTCAACCGGTGACCAATGATTGGTGTCAACATTTTTTTCCCCCCCAAAGCAATATATTTCTGCATGTATGTATAAAGAAAAATCTTTGCCACACTAAAGATATTTTGACTGATTTCAAGGACAATAACTCGAGGTAAAAAGCATGACTTCAAATGGCTTTTAAAGCCATTATACGCATGGCACAGACGACCTGCAAGGAGACACAGTGAGAAAAGATGAATTAATTAATTCTTATTAACAGGGAGCAAAGCGTTCTTCCCTGCAACAATCTTTGCCTTGTCCAAATGATTTTCCCCTCTGCCACCCAGCATAGCCCAAGCACATACATCACCCCATTACGGCAAGCCTGGAGAGGTCCTAGTCATTAGAAAGTGAATTAAAGATGATCCGTGGAGCTATTAATCACCGTGCCAAAGGCTTTTTACGTCTCTATAACCCTAATCAAGTGCTGGGATTCTGGGATATGGACTGAGAGTTCAATCAGATGAGAGACACGGACAGAGACAAACGCAGATATGTTCCAGCCTCACGGAATCACAACCCAATTAAGTCTGTCTGACTGCTCACACAACCTTACATGAACAACCAGTTTCAGGTGGCTGATTCAAACTGAATTGTTCACTGAGAAGGAAAAACACCTTCCTATTCGAACAACACAAACAGGGAATGCAAACTAAAATGCTGGGGGGAAGCATTTTAGAGACAAAGCACAACGAAAAAAAAAAATCATAACTACAGCAACACTTGGCAGAGTACATACCTCCGTTAGTCTGAACAGGTTACGTTTAGTAACCCACTGATAGGCCAAAGCTGGATCCGGATTTGAGCCGAAATCGAATCGGCTTGTTCGTGTCAACTAACCAACTCATCCACCATGTTTCGTCATAATCCGTCCATACATTTTTGAAACATCATCCTAGATATCGTTTTTGGTCCCATCTCAATTTTGAAGAATCTCTTAGAAAATTAAAAAAATTCTTGTATCCGGATCTGCACCCAGATCTCCATCAAAATCGAATCAATTAGTCCTTGTCACACTCCAAACCTGTCCACCAAATCTCGTCCAAATCTATCAATAACTTTTTGAGACATCATACTATGTATAGTTTTTGACCCATCTATCAATGGCGACAAATGGCTTAAAAAAATTGTAGTATCGAGATCCGGATCTTCCACAAAATCGAATCAGTTCGTTCTTGTCACACAACCAACATGTCCACCAATCGTCCATAACTTTTTGAGATATCATGCTATTTATAGATTTTGACCCTATCTCTCAATGGTGAAGAAGCACTTCAAAAATCGGATTGTGCATCTTGGAGCTCACCTGGAACAGGAGCAACAGTCACTCAAACTGCCTGCAGACCCCCTAAGACTGATTTTATTTTTTTTAATGCCATGAACAAACTTTGGTACATCATGGGTGATGAACGTTGTGGTCAAGTTTCATCAAATTCCTGTATGTAGTTTTGGAAAAGAGAGGAAATACCTATTTTGGGGGGGTTAAACGACCCTCCCCGCTCCCCCCTCCCATAGACCCCCATAATGAGCGTGGATTTTGATGCGGTCAATACAATTTGGTACATTACAGATGATAAAAGTTGTGGTCAAGTTTCATCGAAATTGTGTGTGTCGTTTTGGAGAAGAGAGCAAATACCATTTTTTTTTGGGGGGGGGGGGTCAAAAAATCCCCGTAGACCTCCTCATTGAGTGCAGATTTGGATGCGGTCAATAAACCTTCATTTGGCATCAGATATGAAACTTGTGGCCAAGTTTCATTAAAATCCTGTGTTTGGTTCAAGCGATAATGACTGAAGTGTTTATGGACTGACTGACTCACTGACTCACTGACTCACCTACGGACACTGCTCGATCACATAAGCTCAACTAACTAAAGTCCAGGTGAGCTAGAAATTAAAAACGAAATTCTCGTGTCCGGATCTGTGTCCGGATGTTCACCAAAATCTCATCAATTCGTCCTTGTCGCACATCCCACCTGCCCACCAAATTTCTTCCGAATCAGTCCACAACCTTTTGAGATACCCTGCTCACAGACAAACAGACAGATAAACAGGGGTGAAAACACAACCTCCATCCACCTTTGTTGGCAGAGGTAATTGTGCCAAGATCAAAGTTAAGACCCGATATGTACCAACATATTGTCAAGAGAAAAATCTCGACCGATGTGGTCGAGATAGTGAGAGATGTTAATGTGTGATACATGATTTTGCGCACAAACTGTACGCAAAGTGTACACACAGCGTGCCATAAATAATATTGCAACGCGGTATTTTAAAAATGGTCTATCTCGTTAATTTCTCGGTTATATTCACACCGCCATCAACAAGACATTTACATTGAAATTTACACGGGTAGTTCAACGTTTCAAAATGAAATTAATTTAATTGATCGGGTGCAGAACACAAGCGCCGAGCGATTAACTTTGTAAGTGCTTTGTTCTGCTCTGATCGCTTCCAACTTCGTGTTATTCAATCTCCGCTGCATCAATTTACAGTCTTATCCAAATCCCCGGAGGTTCCAAGAAAAGTCTCCTCGAGCCTCTCACAGCACCGACTCGGAGCTCTATTTTGAGGCCAAGAATAGATGCAATGAGCAAATCACACATGGCTACTTGTATTCTGTCTTCATCAGGACATTTCACGCCCGAACGCAGTGATGAATTCACGAGGCCATATCTGTACCGAGGCAATTCCATCCTGATTATCTCACAACTCTCGGGTCTTCAGACTATTACCGTAAACAGTGACGAATGCTCGATTCTGGCAAGAGAATATTTCACTCGCACTTGTGCAGAGAGCTGCCTTTCGTTTAATTAATGCCACAGCCCTTTAGCAAGCAGGAGGGTAGCGCGTTGAAATTATCTCATAATACGACACATCGATGACGTTCCACCATCTGCTACCCCACAGCCATTTAATATCTGCACCTGAAACACCCAGGCGGAACTTGGAAGTCCCCGATCTCCTAATGTCGACAGAATGAAAATCTTGATGAAGCAAAAGCAATAACAACAACAACAAAAAAAAGTCATAAAAATAATTTGAGAAAGGCCCCCAGATGTCCAATCTGCTAAGAGTGCGGTAAAAGCTTTTGGCAGAGTTTTCGGCCTCTTCCTGAAATGAGCTTTTGATCCCAGTTGAAACTTCGCCAAGCGTCGTCGCGCCTCAAAGAGGCTCCCAAAAGCAACAAGGACTCATGTTGTGCGAACGTTTCAACAAGGTGAGCGATGCTCCTGGACTGATCTAGGTCCTTTCCGTCAACACGATGCAATAGTGAAGGCGGCGCATCCCAACGCTGGTCGATTGTAGCTCGTGAGAAAGGAGTGAGCTCATTCTGGTTTTGCCAAATTTTAACTCCTGGCTTACTAATTTAACGCATTATGAAACTAATTCTGCAAAAAAAAAAAGAGAAAAAGATATATATAAATATTTATTTATTTATTTATTTGCTTATCAACAATCGTTTGCTGGAAACAAGTGGCTCGATTAGACACGCAATATCATCCGATGTGAATTTGACAACTCAATGAAAAACTGTACAATCACATGAGGAGCCGTCTCGCTTCAGCGGTGCTCTCACTGTTTTCTAGTTTGGGTCGCATTTGAAGGCACGCTGTCCCAGGAAGCATCTTTGATTTACAACCGGAAGATTGCCAAGAATCCGTGGGAACCGGGGACCGGTGTCTGCTCAAAACCACGAAACAATGCGGCAGAGACGTGTAGGGTGGGGCAGCTTGTATAAATTATCTTATCATTCCGTCTTGGGCCCTCAACTGTACTTGGGGTGTTTAAGCAATTGTACACCATTCATGCTGATCTGGGGACATAAATCCCCATCATATGAAGTCACCTTTCCTTGTTAAGCATCAAGCTCTTTCGTTTTCCATCTCCAACTCTAACTGCACACATTTCAGGAGTTTCTTAAACTCCAGCAGCCAAGCTTGATTTCCTTTTCTTTCCCCTCCCACTTTCCTGCTTTTTTGTTTCCTTGACCACAATATGCCAAAAAGAAAAAAAGAAAAAAAACTAATTGAAATGTGCCTTTTCTATTTCATGGACTGAACAAATCGACGACTTGTTCCAAGAAGTTTCCTCCTTCCAAAGGCTGGCATGGACAAACTGCAATGACGTCACTGGATTTCTACTGGAGGGGAATGCTCAATACACCCAGTCAGTCAAGTCAATCATGGAATGGAAATGGGTCAATAAGGAAGTATGTCAAGCTGACACCTTGTACAAACTATAATTGTTGCAATGTGTAACAGGTAGTCATATCGTGCCGTGCATACCTGAACATGTGCAAAAGTGATGATGTGATCGTGTTTTATGGTGACATTTCAACTCCAATTCTTAGAGGGCCAGCCCTGCGTACAAATAAATACATCTAAGGACCACTTAATTAGCTCCGTATCATAGAGGTATTAATCCAAGATGATAATGGGATCGTTCTAAGGTGGTAAAACCTCCACAGTGTCAGTAACTTGACTTGCGGAGGCTATTTCATACAAACAAGGATGGAAAATGAACTAGGACACAGTAGGAGGTCATTTGGCCCATCATGCCTGCACTCTATTTCAGTACAATGGTCTCGCTCAACATGGTCCTTCTGTTCTATTTGCATTATTCGAGGCCATTTACACTCCAGGAAAATTTTCAATCTCATCTCTCCAATAATCTTCAATCTTCCTCTGCTTCTTACAGATCCTTCTCCAGGTTGCTGGTTTGTAATTATTGTTGCCTATCAGCTGTGTGTCCAGCACGGTTACAACTTAACTTTTTTATGATTACGGTCAACATGTCGTTGAATTTAGTTTTCTGTCTGACCACTGGTTTCTCCTCTTGTATCTTTTTGTTATGCCGAGAGAACATCTGTCCATATAGATATATGAGTGGTATCTTTTTTTTCAGCACCTTACGTTGGTTGTAATCTCCTTTCTCAGGTATCAAAAGGTGGAACGGACACATTCTTAGGCTCACAGTGTCCACTTTTTTAATTGGACCATCTTTTTAGGATTACATTGGGATGTTTTCACATCCTGTTCTCATATTTTTGTTTTCTTTGTTCCAAGGACTCTTTAAAGGATTGTCATAGAACCTCAGATAGTCTGGAATTGTAGTTTGGTTGTTGTACTACATTGGGATATACCTTTTAAAATGTCAGTCAGGATTCTGTTTTATCTGTCCAGGTACCCAGAGTATCATCCGCACGATGTTGGTACTTCTCATCTTTCAGGTTCTCTTCACCTTATTTGATAGAAATCACACTTCATTGCTATAATACGTATTTATTGTAAACTTCATTAATTTTTTTATTTTTAGAAATAAAAAGCGGTTTCCTTTTCATGGCTTTCAAATTTTCTAAAAGCCGCCGATCTTGCTCGGATACCTTTCCTCACTTCCACAAAGTGATCCGCATCCTCTTTCATGAGTCGGTTTAAATCAATATCGTCGCTAATTTTCTCAATTCTTCCAATGATCAAATTTGAGTTTTTTTGCTTTCTTGCAGAGCGGTTGAAGTTGATTTTCATCTTTGTCATATTCATCCTCTGATTTTCTGTCTCTCCAAATTTCTCATTAATTTTTCACAATTTTTAGTTTCCAAAATTGTTTGTAATTAAAAGTTTTTTTTTTGAAAATTTGGATGAGTTTGCACATCCTTATCTTACACCTTTTATGCTGAGTGAGTGAGTGGTGTGTGTGTGTGTGTGTGTGTGTGTGTGTGTGTGTGTGTGTGTGTGTGTGTGTGTGTGTGTGTGTGTGTGTGTGTGTGTGTGTGTGTGTGTGTGTGTGTGTGTGTGTGTGTGTGTGTGTGTGTTATTTCCAGACTGGTTACACTGGTTGAGTCAATTGAAAGTTGACAGTCCATTGACAGATACAGCAAGTTACTGTATCCGGTAGGTTGCCGGTCATTTGGGGCAAAGAGACTGCAGCATAAAGGGAGGATAATGAAGAGGAATAATAATAAGAAGAATAACTCAATGGCCACAAGATCGTGTCTGGAATGAGATCCCTGGCTGCTTAGTCCACCAATTCGGAATTTATCGAAGATTCCAGTGACAATCCTCTGCTCTTTGGAAAAACGACTGAAGGATCTTTAACGTCCACCAACAATCAATGCTGTCGGACAATGTCTTCAGCTGAACATCCCATCTGGCGGATGCACACTCATTGAAGCCCTGATTGTGAAACACCAGGGTGAAAGTTTACAGTTGTGTCGAAAATCAAACCGAGACGACTGCTCAAAGGTGAGTACACTACCTCTCTACACTATCTTGCCAAATGCTAGCTCCCCTCTTTCAATCTTGATCTTGCCACTACTTCGGTACAGGTACAATGCCGCTGCTCCACCATTATTCCAGCTTTACTATGTGGATGATATTCCACAACATTGTTCCACCAACAAACAGAAGACTGTTCCACGATGAATGTTAATATACCTGAAGTAGACGCGAGGTGACGTGAAGCTTAGTGCCAAATCTATAAAGTGACACAAAGGTTGATCTTAACCTGCAGGTTAATTTTTTACTGGACAGTTTAATTAATACAGATTGTAAGAATATTTTAAGAAAACCCATATTTATATTTGAAATAAAATGTTCACATTAGTTGCCGATCAATATGCTATTACAATGTCAAGTCCAGTGAGATAGAATTGCTAATATGGAAAACATATTCTAAGAGTAACTCAGGTGGATTAATGGAGGAAGAGTTGCAGAGTGCATCAATTAACTTCAAAAGGCAATCTTGGTTGGACACTCTTTCTAAATATCTGTGGAGCACCTACTTCACCGATTGACGAAATATACTCAGTTGTGAAAATATTTTTAGATGTTAGGGAGGATCCAGCCGAAAGTACACTTTTCCCAAAGTGCTCACCATGCTCGATTATGTCACGGTGGTGGGCTGATGGGATTGCTTCTGGAACCATCCCATGATGGGATTGTAGTTGTGGATTGCTGGCACCATCCCGTACGTGCAAAGTGAAAAGCGAGGTTAATCAAATACTTCACTTTGTTTGTCTGTCTGTCTGTCTGTCTGTCTGTCTGTCTGTCTGTCTGTCTGTCTGTCTGACTGTCTGACTGTCTGACCGTCCACAAACGTCAGTTTATGATCGAGGAACAACTTTATTTCAATTGAATGTTATATTTTGAACATGAATCAGATCATGAACCTGTAGTTTCGTTGTACTTTGGCTCTGAAATCAAGATGTCACATGCGCAGAGAGGAGTGAGATAATTGTTACCCTCGCCGAAGGAGGGAGTATTCCATTTGGGTCTGTTTTTTGTCTGTTTATTTGTTTGTCCACTCAGAACTTTCGTGTTTTTCTCCGTAACTGCTTGTCGGATTGAGACAAAATTTGCATCATCGGTGTGACTGCTCATGCAGAATAATTAAATAAGGATGACGTCATAGGTCACGTTATGTGGCAGCCATGTTGGAAAAACGGAAAATTTTTTGACCTCTGTATCTCTGAAACCGCAAGAAGGAAAAAATTTAAACTTTATATGGCAAGTACTCCTCATGGGGAATAATTGTGATTTTTTGATGATGTCATAGGTGCCTTTGTTATGACATCATAATTGCATATGTAGAACGCCACATCTGATCAGTATGAAATTTTTTGATGGTCATCTCGGAATAAAATGGTCCACAGAAAAAATAAAATGATAACATCATCAGTTATATGATTCGGCAACCACATATTGCTAAAAAAAAAAAAACCTTCAAAAATCTGCTTCTCTGAAGTGGCTGAAAAGATCGTGGCAAAACTTTACAGATGTGACCGCCTATCCATGGGGAACAAAAGATTTACACATATGACATTAAAGGTCACATGGTTTGGCAGCCATATTAGATTTACCTTAAAACCTATAAAAATCTTCTTCTCCAAAAGAGCTGGACAGATTGAGGGGAAACTTTACAAAAATGTTCCACAATCCTTGAGTGTACAAATTTAAGAAATAATTCATCGGTCACATGGTTTGGCAGCCATATTGGATTGAAGAAAAATATTAAATAATGTTTTATCTGGAACCGCTTTATCAATCGACATGAACCATGGCAATTATGATCTCGTAGTGATGGGGAATACATGCGTTAAATTTCAACTTAATCTTATGCTTGGTCTGGAAGCCAGAATTATTAAATTTTTTGATCTTGGTTCGTTTTTAATTAATTAATTAATTATTTATTTTGAAAAAGGCTCACTTGGCTGTGTCTGGATGGGTTTTAAGGTAGAGAAGTAGCAGCGGACATGTGAATCATCTCCGGGTTCCTCCTGATGACTTCATCTTTGCTTTTTGCTTGTTCAGGTTCCTTCTGATCACTCTATTTGGTCTTCTGTACCTATTTGTACCTGCAGGACTGTACCTATTTGGTCTTCCATTTGATATGAATTGAATTTATTTTAATCCCATTCTAAATTCAATTGAATAAAAATTTAAAATGTCATGGGTCAGGATCAGGATCAGGTGTCCAATCAAAGTGGGGATGCATAAAAGCGGGACGTCTTCGTACCCGGTAATGACTGCCAGCAGTTATAAAGTGGCAGTTCTAAATCTGTCTCATTAATTACGTAACACACCAGTACACAAACACCACACAAAACAAGTCCTGGAGAGGGTCTACAAGCTCTGATTGCTCTTTCTAGTTTTACTATGGCAGACTGTCTGGCAGTCAAACAAGATTGAAAATCATTCCAAACAGGTAACTTACTGTTTTTAAGGACATCAGACTGTAAAGGACACAAACAACAGGCATGAAGAACTGTCGTAACGTGATCAACAAGGTGGTGTTAAAGACGCTGCTAAAGGCCCTGTCACACCTTGACGTTTTAGCCAGCGTATGGCAAGGTATCAAAATGTATGTAAAACGCTGGCGTACGCTGAACTATTGATGTTTTTTTTCCAGTTTTGGACGTATTCATAACGAGTTTGACGTATGCATAACGTATTAGTTACGTACACAGAACGTTTCAATAACATATAGATAACTTATACCAACGAATGCTGAGCATGTTGTCGGCGTTCACAACCTATGCCCAACGATAGTCTAACTTATGCATAGCGCGCGGCAGCGTATCGCCGACGATCACGTGGCGTAGCCTATTAAAAGGCTGCGGCTCGACGATTCAAATCATAACCGCACCAGACATCGACGTGTCAAGCCGCTGTCACACCTTGCCGTTTTAGCCAGCATATGCCGACGTATGAAAAATTTTCCGAATTCGCTGGCACACATCGAATACGTTATGGGTAAGTTTTGTATACGTTAAGAGCACGCTGAAGCACGCTCGCATACGTCGGCATACGCTGGCTAAATCGTCAAGGTGTGACAGGGCCTTAAAGCGACGGTAAACTTCATATTTTTTTCCGACGCACTATTAAAATTTTAATTTTATTTCAATTGAATTATACACTTGAAAATTCCAGAACACAAATCACGATATTTCAAAAATCTTTCGTATAGCAGTACTTGGACAAAATATTACAGCATTTTACATCTTCTTGACCAATCAAATTTTCTGATATCAGACTCTGCCCATGTCCTTGTCTCTCAAGACTGTGTGGGGTAAGGTGTCCTATGTACTCTGTAGTTGTTGTTATATGACCTTCCCAATCGATAAAATGTCATACCATCCCATCAACCATCCTTGATGGGTAAATTCGCCAGTTGAACATAAAAGGCTATTTCTTGTAAAGTGTAATGTTCTAAACAGGTTTTGAACTATCATGTTCACACATTTTTCCGAAAGCACATGATGAGTAAGGCAAAAATGTCTAAACAAATGAATATGATCTGTTAATTATGTTCTACATTGTTGCTGCAGAACCACCTTGATACACATTGTGCAGCTCATGCACCAGAAGTTGTTACTGGTGCACATCCAGTGGTGACACACACACACACACACACACACACACACACACACACACACACACACACACACACACACACACACACACACACACACACACACACACACACACACACACACACACCTTACTGCAGTAGAGCATTGATGGGACTTGGCTGGATGATGTTCAATCATAAGGGAAGATGAACCAATCTCTAGGGGTTTCACACACAATAAATGCATATCTGGCGTGGTGTTGTCGTGGCTACACATTCTGGAGAAGACAGACCACGATCATTTGCGCCTCTACCTGCTTTTACGCGGTACATAATGTTCGGTTTTGTTACTTCTTATAATGGAAGCACCATTTAGGATTTGTCCTCTTACAAGGTGAGCAATTGTAAATCAGGAAATTTCGACTCGGATGTATGGAGGAGGCAAATTTACGATTACAGTTTGTTCAGAACAGGACATTTGATTGAATGAAGGTGTTTTAAGTTCAGGACTGTTATTAATGATATAACTATTTGCATATTTTCAAGTGTTTGTGTGTTTGTTTGTGCATTTGTAGGTTATTCTTTCACAGCTGAACTGTAGCACCCAGAGTCCCCAAATTTGGGGTCTAAGTACTTCAGAATCTGTGCAAGGGTTGAATCGACTGAATGTTGGCCTTGACCTCCATTTTGAGGCCACCAAAGGCTGATATAAAGTGTATATTGGGATGTGGGGTCAAGAAGTGCTGCCGCCGGCCCGTAGGCAAAAGGTAACCACCATGAAGCCAAAAACTCCATAGCTTTTCAAAGTTCAACATGTCCCGAAACCACCCAGTCAGCAGCATCGTGGATCTTTGGACTCCTCGAGAAAGGTTCGCTGCTGTCAAGCTTTTCTTTGCAACTGACTCAATTGTTAAAGCTCAGATGATCATTCAAATGTCAATTCTGTACGAATGAGTTTCAATCTGTAAATGATGTTCATCTTGATGTGAATACATTTGCACCTCATGGTACGGTACAAGTCACCAGACTGTGGTCGACCATGCACTGTCCAAACATCCAGAGTCAATTGGAAATGCTCACAACGCAGTGGTGATGAGACATGCTCGGTGTTACATTGACTCTCATCTGCAATGTTTCATATAATGGAGCTAATGCATACTCTTTCTAGTTGGGAGTGTTGATGCCAGTTTGTATAAACGAGGAATATGTAAGAAGAATCCTGTACTCATAAGGATCTTGAGCCGTATCCACAGAAGCTTCAGTTTGCCCAGATACATTCAGCAGGTGACAAGGAAGCAAGAATACGATTCTGTTGCATTTTTATTCATTTCATTGAAGATAATGAACGGATGCATCGTCGAAATTCCTGAATTACTTCTGTGAGGGATAAGAACATTTGAGGATCATAATACTCAGAACCTAAAACGAAGCATCTATAAGATGCAACAATACAAGTTTGAATTGTAAGTCCTTGAAGAGAGTACTTGTGCAACACTCCATTGCCTTGGAGGGCAGACAGGATGGCCAAGGGAGAGGTACGCCTACTCATCTATGAGCCATCAATCCTAAATTCGAATCTCGACCCAGCTATAAACTGCCATCCCGGTGTTTCACAGGCAGGATGAATCATCAATGAGTGTGCCGTCCCTCGGATGGATGTTAAACTAGACGTGCCATCTGCTTGCATTAGTTGGTAGACATTAAAGATCCCACGGTGTCCTTCACAAAGAGGAGGCGAGCTATCACCAACACCATCAAAATTTTTTTATGAATTACTGCCAATAACCTACAGTTGGAATTGCATTCAGCAGCACAGATGCCACCCTGCATCGACATTGGTAGGACTGGTGGGGAGTTGAGTTTGGATGGGGTGATTGGTTACATTTGTCGTGATCGTGTAGTCTGTGAGAGCATATTGTCAAAAGGTGAATGTGTTGTTTGTGTTTGTTAATTCCTCACCTGACAAACACTCCCCCCTCTCTTTCCCACCAATGAAAATAAGGAAATAAACTTATAGATTGAAATGAGTGTGATCTTAATAAAAGGCAAGCAAGATGGGTCAAATGTCTGTCATGTGTCCAACTTCCTTGTTCATCCAAGTACAGTATTTACAAAGATTCAATGTTTCTGAGTCACCCAAGCTGTACTTTGGTGATGGAAATCCCCCCCCCCCACCCCCAAAAAAAGAAGAGCACAAACGTAAACTTCCATTCTCGTGGCCAGCACCTGCAGGTGGCACTGTGTCACGGAGCTGGTTTTCTTTCGAGTGGACATGAAGTCGGCTGTTCCATCAGCTTGCATGCATTTGAGGAGGTTAGAGGATAAAAATTGGATCTTTGGGTAAAATTGAAATTCCGCATTTGGGTTGACGATAGGGTTGAAACAAGCACCTTGTTTCACTAGTAAAAGGTGGAAACATTGGACAAGTTCAACATCGTGGGATAAATGTACCTTAAAATCAGGAGGAAACCGAACAATGACCTCACGTTTGATCTATCATGTGCATGTCGATAAGTTTGGGGAATTTCACGTCTCATTGTTTGCTTGAGAATGAAGTTTGCTTGTGCTGAACAGAATAAACTTTTCCAAAATGGGATGAAGGACCATAATCTTTGGTCACACGAGTCACACGAAGGACCAAGAGCTTCAAAACTCGAGAGTTCATAGAACACCTTACCCCATGAAGTCTTTAGGAAAAGGACATGGGAAGGGTCTTTCCAACTCTTACTTTGCTTTTCCAAGCACAATCTATATTTCCTATGAGCTACGGTTTTGTCTGAATCTCGCCATTCCCCAATGCTGAGAATGTGGGCGGCAAATTTGATTGGTCGAGATGGCGTAAAATGGCAAAATATTTTGTCCAAGTAGTGCTAAACTGGAGGTTTTTGGAAGTGCCAACAAGGCAATTGGTGTTCTCCAGTGTTCAACTATATAATTCAATTGAAATAAAATGAAAGTTGTGGAAAGAAAAGCCTTTTTGGAAGTTTACTGCCATTGATGCACCGTCTTTTACACCACCTCATTTAACACGTTAAAGGAGTTATTTGTGCTTGTTGTTTGTGTCCTTTATGATGTCGCAAAAAATCAATAAGTTTCCTGTTTGGAATGATTTTCAACTTTGTTTGACTTCCAGACAGGCAGAGTAAAACAATTACCTTACTACTCCTCTGTGCATGTGTACTTGGGACGAGATTCTGTACAATTTGCCAAATTCAGAGCAAAAGTATTGCTCAACTGCAGGTTTATGTTCTGATTCATGTTCTGCAGTGTGAAACATGTAGCAATCAATTGAAATTAAGTAGTTCCTCGATCGTAAACTGACGTCTGCAAACAGACAGACAAGGTGAACCAATTGCAAACGCTCCGTTTTTCGCTTACGTGTGGGGTAATGATCGTTAAACGACGAGGAGTATCAAAACCAACTCAACCAAGTTATTGCTGGAATTGCGAAATAAACAACCAATTGGTAACTTAATCTCAGGTATATTATTAGAACCGTTGTTAATTTTCAGAGAGGATTCAAAGAAAATAGGGAAATGAGTCTTCTTCTTACGTATGGCAGCTTAGCTGCCAGGGTAGCTATCATTTCTTGGAAGCACGACTGTGTCGCTGATCCAGTGCCCCTCAAGCAGTACACACTGGTACTCATTTAGCTGACCTTGGAAGGATGACAGGTTGAGTCAACCCCCTGGTGTATTCATTTAGTGGTCAACGGGGCTTGAACTCAGGACCCGAGGATCCCAAACCACCACCCGAACCACTAAACCAACACCAGGCTTATATTAATGAGTAAGTAGTAAGGTTGGTATCAGGTGGAAAATAATGCCTGTTGTATCATGGTTTGGGATGTGAAGTCCTCTTAATGACACAAATATGACAATACCATCCACACGTGAGATTGTGGGTCAGAATGTCTGATGCATATTTACAGGTTTGAGTGCAAAGTGGGATGTATGCCCGTGTGTGTGTGTGTGTGTGTGTGTGTGTGTGTGTGTGTGTGTGTGTGTGTGTGTGTGTGTGTGTGTGTGTGTGTGTGTGTGTGTGTGTGTGTGCATAAGAAGTGTATAACCAAGTTGTTTGCAGTGAACAGATTGTGCAGCATTCAGAGTGAATGAGGATGCAGCAAGAAGCATAACTCAACACCCTTGTCCAACAATGAGCTGTTGTTACTGAGCCAATAATAATGATCTCATATACGTATATGAAAGAGTTGATGGAAGAGGTGAGGTTCAATCTGTTCTTGTCAATCCACTGCAGGAGAAAGTATGTAATCCACAATTCGTCACTTTCTCCAGTGTGTTTGTAAAATATTGAGATAGAACAATGGATTTGACCAGGAAGGCTCCAAACAATGGAATGCCCCAAATGCAAAGTGCCCGGAAGACAGTTTAATGTAGTCCTATTTCCCATGTGATACTTGCTCTACCTTTGAGCTCGTCCTCTTAATCTTCAAAAGAGTACTTATTTGATAACACCAATGCACGGAAAAGATTTGAACATTTTCACATGGTGGATAATTATAGAAAGTGCAATTTTTATCCACCCCTCGTCCCTAGACAGGAGTTCAGCAGACTGAATAATGGAACTCAGGGGATATCTCCATAATGATGTCATTTGTGGGAATCTCTATATCAGTGTGTGTGTGTGTGTGTGTGTGTGTGTGTGTGTGTGTGTGTGTGTGTGTGTGTGTGTGTGCGCGTGTGCGCATGCGTGTGTGTGTGTGTGTGTGTGTACGTACGTGTGGAATAACACATGCACACACAGCAGACTCTTAAGTTAAAAATACAAAAAGAGTAATTTCAATGTCACAAATAATTATTTAAGAGTGACTGTGAAGATGGTGTATTGTGTTTAGTGGATGGTTATAGCCTGGTGTTGGCTTAGTGGTTATGGTGGCTGTCTTGAGATCTTAGGGTCCCGAGTTTGAGCCCTGTTGGCCACTGAATTAACACCAGGTGGGGTTGACTTAGCCAGTCATCCTTCCGAGTACCAGTGTACTGAATACCAGTGTACTGATATATGGGCACAGCATCAGCGGCATTATCGCGCCCCAACAAAATTAGAGCTTTCCGGCAGGAAGAGGAAGAAGTGTATGGTTAATTTGCATATACTCATGATTCTATATGGAACAAGTTGTTCATTATTTGTAACTATGTACTGTAATGTCGTTGAGGGTTGGAAAGATGGCTTAGAGGTATGCATACTCACTTCTAAGCTGTCTAGCCTGGGTTTGAATGTCCACTCAGCTATAAACTGCCATCCTTGTGTTTCACAGGCAGGGTGATTCATCAATGTGTGTGCTGTCCCACGAATGGACGTTAAACTGGTGTTCTGTCTGCCGGCATCAGTTGGTGTACATTAAAGATCCCACAGTGTCCTTTGCAAAGAGTAAGCGAGCTATCACCGCACTATGAACAAATTCCCAATTCCTGCCTTCACTACGAGTCCTGCTAAGAAGGGATTGGCAAAGAACTCAGTATAACCCTTGCGAAGAAACAACTTCAGTAGCACCGATGCTCTGTAACAGAGTATGTGGTACATCAGAGTCAGAAACGAGTGTTGAGTTAAGATGGTAAAATTGTAGATGTTGAGTAGAGTAAACATGTGACAAGTATTAATATTGCAGTTGGATTTCACAGCACGTGGAGAGATCACGAGTGTTTGGGGGAAGCTCCAGCTGTTCTGGCTGGATGTGGCATGATCTCACGGTGTTGAGCAGTTTCTGGTTCCTCCTCGATATGAAATAATGTTGCATTTAAGTGCGGTTTACGAGAGGGATGGGCTTTTGCAAATGTTTGTAAGTCGAAAAGGAGAGTGGAAAGGGGAGGCACTCACCATTTGCTTTGCTGGGTACAGCGCCATGCTGGTGTGTTCAGTGTTGTTGTATCGCTTGTGTTTTACCTTCTTATTAAACGCAAGTTTGGACTATTCCTGACTGCTGGTTGGACATCAGTTGATTAAAGAACCTTTGGTTTTTTTTTTGGAGAACTGTTACTGCACTTTCAATTAATGGCTGTGTTAATTAGCATTTGTGCATTTCGCTGTAACTATTTGCCAAAGTACAGTGCCTTCAGGAAGTATTCACACCACTTGACTTTTCCACATTTTGTTGTGCTCCAGCCTGAATTTAAAATGGATTAAATTTCAATGTTTTTGTCACTGATCGACAGAAAATACCCCATAATGACAAAGTGAAATTTTTTTTTTTTGAATTTTTGCAGATTAATTAAAAATGAAAAGCTGAAATATTTTGCATCAATAAGTATTCAACCCCTTTGCTATGACACTCCAAATTGATCTCAGGTTTTCCTTTGATCATCCTTGAGATGTCTCTACAACTTGATTGGAGTCCACCTGTGGCCAATTCAATTGATTGGACATGATTTAGAAAGAAACACACCTTTCGATATAAGTTTCCACAGTTGACCGTGCATGTCGGAGCAGAAATTCTATCATGAATTCCAAGGAACTGTCCGTTTGTTGTGAGGAGGCATATATCTGGGGAAGGGTACAAAAACAATTTCTAGAGTGTTGAAAATCCCCAAGAGCACAGTGAGCTCCATAGTTAGGAAATCGAAAGAATATGGAACCTCCAAGACTCTTCCTCGAGCTGGCCATTTGACAAAACTGATCAACCAGGCAAGGAAGACCTTGGTCAGGGAGGTGAGCAAGAACCCAATGACTACACTGACAGAACTACAGAGATCCTTGGCTGATATGGGAGAATCTGCTACAAGGACAACAATCTCTGCAGCACTTCACAACTCCAGGCTTTATGGGAGAGTGATCAGACAGAAGCCACTCCTGAGGAAAAGGCACATGACAGCACACCTGGAGTTTGCAAAAAGGCATGTGAAAGACTTTGCGAGCATGAGGTAAAAGATTCTGTGGTCCGATGAGTCAAAAATTGAACTCTTTGGCCTGAATGCAAAGTGCTACATCTGGCAGAAACAGAGCATAGCTCCATCACCCATCCAACACCATCCCTACCATGAAGCATGGTGGTGGCAGCATCATGCTATGGGGATGTGTTTCAGCGGCAGAGACTTGAAGAACAGATGGAACAATGAATGGAGCCAAATCCTAGAGGACATCCTGCTTAGGAGTGCAAAAGACCTTTGACTGTGGAGAAGATTTACATTCCAACATGACACTAACACCAAGCATACAGCCAAAGCAACACTGGAATGGCTTCAGAACAAGAATGTGAAAGTCCATGAGTGGCCCAGCTAAAGTCCAGATTGAATCCCATTGAGAATCTGTGGAAAGACTTGAAGGTTGCTGTTCACTGACGCTCTCCATCCAACTTGACAGCGCTTGAGCAAATCTACAAAGAAGAATGGGAGAAAATCCCCAAATCCAGATGTGCAAAGCTGATACAGACATACCCAAGAAGAATTGAAGCTGTAATCGCTGCCACAGGCACATCGACAAAGTATTGACTCAGGGAGCTGAATACTTATATAAATTAGATATTTTCTGTATTTCATCTTAAATAAATTTGTAAAAGTTTATAAAAACATGTTTTCACTTTGTCATTATGGGGTATTTTGTCTGCATCGGTGACAAAAATCAAAAATCAAATTGAACCCATTTTAAATTCAGGTAACGCAACAAAAGGGGTGTGAATACTTTCTGAAGGCACTGCAGCATTTGATTCTGTAGATTTTGCTGTATAACGGGTGGCTCTGACATTCGGCTGAGTTTGTCTGTATTAAGCTACAAACATTTTGCCGCCTCCTTTCAGCTACAATTAATGTGCTGCGCTAGCTGTCCCATTTGCCTGCATTCATTCACCATTTTTCCAAATGGAATATGTGGTTAGTCTCATGCTCCACTTTGCTTCAAGAATGTGTGTAAAGTTGAAGCAAAATTGTACGTTACAATCTTAATCTTTGGCGGAGAAGCTTTCATCAGTGGTTCATGCGAAAATCAGCAAGACACAATAGTTTAGCTCGTGACATGAGATCGGAATTTGAGAGCATTGGCGAATGGGAAGGAAAATCAACAAGGTAAGCTTTGCAAGGGTTATCCAATAATTAAAAAAAGGGATGGGAAGTGACAAAGGGGGTAGGCTGATGTGCAACTAGTTCATCCACTTTGCCAATTTGTATCTGGACAATCATATCATACCGAGGTTGTTCAGTATCTGTTTCTGGCTCCCTTGCCTCATCAGTGGAGAGTGAATTCCATACGTAGTTGTATATAGTCTTATATCTGGGACTCTGCACTGTCCTGCTACTCAGTGCATCCACAGGAGGCAGATTATGGAATGACCTTCAGTGAAAGTTAGCTTTGAAATAAGCAGGGCTAACTTTGATGAATAAGCAGCTGTGGACCAAGCAGTGGCAGCACCATCAGAATATGCAGACCTTGACGGTGTTGCAGCATGGTGAGTAGAGGCCACCATTATAATAAGCATACTTCATCTGCAGTCATGGGTATACAAGACCATAATCGTGGAACAGGTGGAAGAAGATGTTTAATCTCATTGACTGTTGAGATGGTTGAGGTGGTTGAGCGCTGCAATGGAACGAGATCCCCAATTGTCTTTTGGTCTCCTTGCCATTGGATCAAGTTCACATTCTGTCAAGTAGCATGTGGAAGTGAGTGTGCAACTGCTTCTCTCCGACAATTAAATCACACACATGCATCTTCTATGGAAACAACATCTCAAGCACATTTTTCAAGTCCTTTAGTGATCATCTAAGGGATGACAGGTGAAGGATTTTTGAGGTCGAGAAACTCATAGTCAAGATCTGGCATGAAGGTGGCAGTTTACAAGAAATGGAGAAGTATCATCAATGCTGCCTGCAGAACACCTCCGGAGTGGGAAGAGATGCACAGACATTCGTGTAATCTCACGAACAAACACAATGGGCATCAAGTTGATGATCATCTAACATGAACTATCAACTTTTCTGGGCTGGCCATATTGTCTGGATGCCTGACTCCAGACTCCTGAAGCAAGTTTTATTTCTCAAGTGAGGGCTCGCCGAAGAAGAGAAAGAAGATCGTTTTACATACTCCATCCAGAATGAAGAGTGTTACTGCATCGACTCCCTCACGGGATGACCTTCCAGCTCCTCTCCTTGGGGGAATCAACTCCACACTGTTGATAGATAGCCAGGGAGTCAAAAATGTACCCATGGATTGGCTCCTCTCCCCCCAAGCGGTCAGCTGGCAAATTAATAATAAAAGGCTTATTAAAACCAAGGAGGCTGACTGGTGCCATGTTTGGTAATTTAACAGCTTATATTGCTGAGAATTAAACTGACAGAATTAAACTGAGCAAGAATGCATATTGAATTTTGACACACACACACACACACACACACACACACACACACACACACACACACACACACACACACACACACACACACACACACACACACACACACACACACACACACACACACACACACACACACGACTCATTGCAGTGAACGTCGATACACCTACTCCTAATTTATCCACTCAGCAACCCCTTCTCCTATTCCCCTCTACCCCTTCACACGTTTCCCTCGAAGCCATCATCCACTCCCACTTATATCCCTCGTCTCACTACCTTTCCTACCCTTTCATCCCCGAGCACAAGCTGCAGTTTTAAGCTAATTCAGTTCAGCAGTGCAAGAGTGCATAGCAGTTAAACAAACAACCACCTCGAATGACCAAGATAATTTCCAATATCTATGATTTTGGTGTGAAGAAGCGATATATTTAATTATCACATTTTCAGTTGTAGCCACTACCACCGAGAGTAGCACTACACGACTCACACTTGTTTGCATTGACAACTCAGGCCAGACAACAAATCATTTTTTAAGTGTCATTTTAGGATTATCCATTGTCGTGTATTTGAATTTTAATATATATTAAGTAAAACAAATATTGATACAGCATCAAGTGAACAGATGCAAGCTATGTAAGTCAGGTATGGTAATGCTGATTCTTCTGGTGAAGTTAAACCACAAGGGGTGGAGGGGATGATGGGAAGGTTGTGGAGGTTGAGGAGGTTGAGAAGGTTGAGGAGGTCATCCTTTACAAAAGAGGATAGAAGCCAGAAAGAAAAGTCAGGATTAGTAAGGTGCCTGTTGAGAGAAGGGGCACGACCATTAAATTGGCGGGAAGCCTTGGCGTGGAACCGAGAGTTGGTAGCCAAAGCCCTGGAATAAAAGAGGTCGTGTTGACATAGAAACAGTTGATCGGGCCTGAAATTAATGAAGTAGTAAACAGCTTTAGGAGGTGAACATTCAGCATTGGTCAAAACACACATTCACATGGCCCTGTGCCTTCATGTTCGCTCAGCAGCTCCAGCAGTGTTCGTCTAGGCCTGCCTAGGAGGTGCTTTCATGCATGGTCGTGTCCATGTGGCTCCATCAGATTCAGCGACAAGATGGGAGTTTCAATTATTTTTAAGTCCCAGGTGTCGCATATGTGGTTTGAGTCCAGCACCATTGTCTGGCCTTGAGTCAGCTATCCTGCCTCCAGCACTCCTTTCACTTCCAAAGCATAATTTGTAATCCTTTCCTTGCCAGTCGCTCTGTGCTAATCAATGTAATGAGGCCCTCATTCTGTGCATCTTATCAGCCACTTTTAATTGTCTTTGTTCTTCATTCATGCCACATTTTGCATCTGATCCATGCATGTCTGCTGCGATGCTTAACTGTGATGCTTAAAACAATGACATAACTTCAGAAGTGGATATGAAACAATGCCTCTGTAACTCTAGTTTGGACTATAATATTTTGTGAATTCTGCTGTATTGAGCTTAGCATTAAGTATACTGTATGTGTGTTTAAGGATTAGAGTGAAGTGATAAGTCCAGAATTAGGGGTGGAACATTTTTAGCATTCGAAGAGTCATGTGGGGCAAGATGTGTCTGACAGAAAACAATGAACCCTTGGTCCTGTTATGTTCAGTATCCTGAACAACTGTACCAGAAGCTTCACTGGCTGGTGGTATAGCATGTAGTTTCGAACAAAAAAACAATGATCAGTATTCTGAACAAAAGGATTAAGGAGGATGGAGAGAAAAGGATTATCCATGGAGTGGGAGTGGGGGGATGGTTGGGGGTGGGGGGGGGCTTGCTCCATCTTTCTTTCCAGAAATATCTTGCCCCACCTTACTCACCTAAACGATTAATAAACTATTTTTATATCACTGATATTATGGAGCAAATCGTTTTTCCTGGGTTACAACTTAATTTGTGCCATCTTAATCGCTTACCTGTTTGAGCATAACTCATTTCACCTCGTCATCGGTTTCCAGTTATTGCTTTGGGGAGTTGTGTTGTTGTGGGGACATGGCTTGGCCAGTGGGGCTCATTGTGTGTGGTCTTAACCCTCAGTCACATAACGATTATATATATATATATATATATATATATATATATATATATATATATATATATATATATATATATATATATATATATATATATATATTCTATTACCACTAAGATATATAGGGGCCTACAGAGACAAAGACATACATCCAGCAAATCAAGGGTGAGAAAGCAGCATTGATGCTGGGCCAGTGACAAACAGGATGTCAAATAGCCGACGATCCCCACTGCGCTCAGAGGATGCAACTGAAGTGCGTGTCTGCATTGCACAAACAATCGTGACATTTGATGTGCGGAGCCAAAGAGCAAAAACTAAACCTCGGTATATGTTCAGGCTTGAGAACTATGACGAGAAGACAAGCATGTAAGGAAGTGTTTGTTTTCCCCCCTTGTCGTGATGGCATGGGATCTGTACCGGAACAGCCGTAGAGCCCCTGACAATGCTGATCTGTTGATTAAAGGTTCATTGTGTTCCTCTGTGGCGCAGAGATAAAGTCTCTGTCACAGGACCAAACACTTAGCACGAGTGCCCGTGGCCGCGTGCCTGTGTTGGTGAGACTGTCATCCAGCCCTCCTGTTTATCATGGCTGAAGATAAGAATCAGCAGATGTAAATATCTAATAAAAATAAAGGAGTTGGTCATGACCGTTTCATCTTAAAAATATTTGAAGCCATTACATCACATTCAGGTTTGAGATGAAAAAAAAACCCCCAAAGCTTGGATTCTTGCAAACAGGGTCCTCATGATTCAGGCAAATTTATTTGATGGACATATCTTCGGCAGTGGCTTCGGTTGGCTAATGCCTATATGCTACATTTCAAAGTCACCGTTCTTGAGAAAGGTCAGTTTCTCTGATGATCCAAGTGCACTGCTGAGCCAAAATATGCAGCGAAAGATGTCGGTCTACTGTTTTCCCGCGTGATAGTACATTACTTTCCTGTAATTTGCAAAGCTGTATTTAGTCTGCGTGCCTGCCTGTAATCTTTCAAGCCGAATAGTACACAACTTGAAGATAATGGGTTTGTTCTGCCAAAATGAAATTCTTATCTGGGTGCGTTGCATCGTCGAAAGAGACACAATATGTATTATTCCAATTTCATGTTGAAAAGCAGCGACAGCAATTCATTATAGAAGCCAAACCTAAAAGAGAAAGGGCAGATGACTCAGGAGTTTTCAGGGTTTCTTGCCTCATCTATCATACACCTGATCATCATGGGATCCTCTTCTTCCCGTCTCACTTTAGTACAAAATCGTAATTGACTTAGCGCTCCCACGGTGTCCCTTCATTTTCAATTTGTTAATTATGGCATTCTGCCAGGGAGCGTTGCTTGTGCCAACAAAGACATTACATTAATTAGTGGTATGTTTAATTAACAACCAGGCAGAGAGAGGCTGTTAATTGGTGGGGCGTCCGCAGACTCTTTCAAGGGTCTGGATCATGAGTCTCAGAAGGCCCGGGGAGGCAGAAAAGCCCCAGCTTTTTCCCCAGTGCTTTGAGTCAGGACAAACGGGCAATTAATCCTGCTATTCGTGCTGCCAGGCAGGGCCTGATAGAGACGTATGCCACGTTATAATAACGGAGTAATGATGATGCAGCTTCGCGGGCATAAGATTGGACAGCGGGAGGCGGCGGGCCGTCCTGCGAGCGAGCGCCTGTCGAGGCGTGAAATATGGCCTGGACACTGCTAGGATAATGCAGTCAGATGGGCCATTGCGGGCAGAAGCCCACTGATGAATGAGGGGGTGAAGGGGCTGCCGCAGGGATGCCGAAGCACAGCGAATGTGCATAGACAAAGACTCGTGGACGAAGAGAAACATCCAGGAAGGAGTTCATAAGTTTGCATTAACTCCTCTTCTTCTTTCTACAAAATTTTGGGGGGAAGCCACATCACCTGTTCCATTTTTCTTTGCTTCAGGAACTTCTACTTTGAGCAATCAACTACATTGTATACAATAATCCTTGCAAAGGATACAAGGAAACACAATGA
>NC_140970.1:74760171-74777671 GCF_056783735.1 Eptatretus burgeri
CTGTCAAGAAGTCTGGTTAACTGCCACTCATGATTTGCTGTCTATTTGTTTCCTTTGTCTTATTTTATTAAGAGTAGGTCTGGAGGGAGGGGTGCAATAGGTGTAATGGACAAGCACCATCATTTTTATATGCTAATTGTTGGTTGCAAAAACATCTCGTTATTAATAGATCATGTTTGACACATGAGCAAAGCAGCAAAGAACAATGGCTGGGCGTTTCCACAATGTGTACTGTAACTTCGCACCAAGTGGTTCCTTATTTACTCCGCTTTCAAATGTACTCAACAAAGAAACATTCACCTCCGACACATGAGAGAAAAATGCATGATAAAGCGAGCACACAGGAAGAGGCTATTTTGCCAATCATACCTGTGTCTCATCCATATCCAAATTTTTTATTGATTCACGTAAAGGGATTGCCACATTCAATTCATATTTACTGTGTACATATTATTAGCCCCCATTGGACTTGGTCCAAAATGGGGGCTTATGGATTTGGTCTCGATTTTCGTGTCTGTGTGTGCGTCCACAACCATATCTCTGACATGTGGGGACCAATTTTTTTCGTACTTGGCAAAAGGACCACACATGGTGGGATACATAAACACGTCATGTTTTTTTTGACATCAGAACCAAGAGGGCCGACGGGAGGCCATTTTCCTTCTTAAATGGGTCCTCAACCATTTTTCAGACCGGCATGCTCCAATTTTGTTCAAACTTGGCAGAAGCACAGTACATGATGGCATACACATGCACTTCACTTCATTTTGCGATCTGATCAAATAAAGCCGACTGGTAGACTGGCAGCCATTTTAGATGTAAAAAAAAACCTGGTATCGAACACGTTCTCAACCTTTCACCGATCTTGTTCAAACTAGGCAAACAGATAATGAATGATGGCTTACATAAGCACATCAGTTTTTGTCGAGATCAGATCCAAGATAGCCGACTAGCGACAATTTTAGTTGTAAAAAAACCCGATGTTGAACACGTCTTCAACCATTTCTCAGATATGCATTCACAGATGTTGTTCAAACGTCGCACACAGATAAGGAATGATGGCTTACATAAGCATGTCAGGTTTTTTTGGAGATCAGATCCAAATGGCTGACCGGCAGACATTTACTTACTTAAACACCAAGTCCTCATCATATGAAAAATCCCATGAGATTTTTCAAGTCCATATGAGATTAGACTATCAATGCATATCCCTCTGTAAGTATATATATGTATATGTGCACATATATTTGTCAGGATACTCTAGACCCTAGAGGAATGCACACTAGCCTCAAAGCCATCTTGTCTTGGTTGGAATCCTGTCCCAGCTAATAAACTGTCATCCCGGTGTTTCACAGACAGGGTGATTCATCAATGTGTGTGCTGTCCCTCAGATGGATGTTGAATTGGGCGCCCCACCTGCCGGCATTAGTAAGTGGAAGTCAAAGATCCCATGGTGTCCTTCACAAAGAGAACCAGTTAAATTCAAAATCAAAATGGCACTATGGCCAAATTCGAAATTCCTGCCTGAACTACTGCTGGGAAGGCAATGACAAACCATATATATATATATATATATATATATATATATATATATATATATATATATATATATATATATATATATATATATATATATATATATATATATATATATATATATATATATATATATATATATATAGTGTCTGAATAAGATGTATACAGCCTTTATACATCTAAAGCAAACCCGATACCATCTTGTGTTATGCATTGCCTTATGGCTAACAGCTGATTGAGGCCGTGCAATCATTCCATCACCTGCTAATACCATCTGTTCAGTATAAATAATTCTCAACATTACCCCTCTTAGCAATTTAATTACATTTTCTGTAATATTAAAGTCTGTACGTACATTTTACTGACATACACATATACATACACTCACACACACACACACATATATATATATATATATATATATATATATATATATATATATATATATATTTATATATATACATATATATATATATACATATATATATATATATATATATATATATATATATATATATATATATATATACACACATATATATACATTTACATATATACTGTACATACCCAAAGTGTCCATAAAGGCTTTGTGGAACTTTTTTGAACTTTTATAACTATTGATGCACACATGACAGAAAGAAACTGTAAATGGTGCATTAATATAAAGCATAATTAACTCCACCACCGAAGGTGGAAGGAGGTTATGTTTTCCACCGTGTCTGTCTATTAGTATTTTGTTGCTCATAAAATCAAAGATTTTTCAAGTGTATTGGTCAGTCAATTTTGTTATTGTCTGTCTGTTTGTCTGTCTGTTTATCGCCGACAGGTTACAATTCCAAACCGATCTTCACAAAACTTCACCACATGGTCGAGTTTGTCATAAGCAAGAAGCCTATTGTTTTTGAGGTCAAAAGGTCAAAATGTCAACATAGGCCAAATGTCAACGAATTTGTCAAGTTTCTAAAATCCTTAATTTTCATTCGATTGACTAGAAATTTGAAAAAGATTTTCATATCAGATTATTGAATTCAATCAGCCAATTATTTTTCCAGTCAAAATTGACCAAAAGGTACATAGGCTGGCCAAAGGTCAACAACTTAGGTGGTATTTCTAAAATCCTCAATTTTCATCTCATTGATTTGAAATTTGAAGAGGATTTATATTTCAGGTTAATGAATTCAACCAGCCAATTATTTTTGAGATCAACTTTGACCAAAATGTCAACATAGGCGAAAAGTAAACAACTAAGCTGGAATTTCTAAAATCCTCAATTTTCATCCCATTGACTTGAAATTTAAAGAGGAGTTACAGATTTGGTCATTGAATTCAACCAACATTTTTTTTTTTTTTAAGGTCAAATTTGTTTAATGGATTTTGCAGGTATCATGTTCTGCACGACGTCTTTTTCGTGTTATTCTGTCTGTTTGTTTGTTTGTCAATCACCTACAGGTCACAATTCTAAACCGATCATCATGAAACCTAACCAATTTTTAGAAGAAGTCTCAACTGAGAAGCCTATTGATTTTGAAGTCAAAGGTCAACTTGAGGTCAGATTTCTAAAATTGTCGTTTTTCATCAGATTGAGTTGAAATCTGAACAGGATTTGCATATTGCATCACTGAATTGGGAAACCATCTATTTGAGCTTAAAAGGTCAGAGGTACACTCAAGGTCAAACTTCTAAAATCATCAATTTTCAACTGAAATATCATCAATTTACATCCTATTAACTTGAAAGTTGAACAGGATTTGCATAGTCCATCACTGAATTGGGAAAGCAACTATTTTTGAGATCAAAAGATCAAAGGTCAAA
Organism: Eptatretus burgeri; assembly: GCF_056783735.1. Classification (NCBI taxonomy): domain Eukaryota; kingdom Metazoa; phylum Chordata; class Myxini; order Myxiniformes; family Myxinidae; genus Eptatretus; species Eptatretus burgeri. Next base: position 74,763,520 of record NC_140970.1, read on the forward strand.
CTTCAAAAATCATCAATTTTAATCTTAATGAAATGGACAATTCTATGAATCCATGGGAACCTTTGGAGAAGGGGTGGATTTTGCAAGTACTATTCTTCACCATTGAGAGATAGGGCCAAAAATGATATATAGCACAAATGACCGTTTTTACAGCCATTTTTCCCTGCTGTGCAGGGGTTAGGCTTTTTCTTGAGGCAATGTTTTATGGCCGGATGCCCTTCCTGACGCCAACCCTGGTCGCCTCTTACGACACACAGGGATATAGTATACCTATTCTAACCGGGGCATACACCGGGACCAGTACACTGGTACTCACTTCGCCGACCTCAGATGGATGACAGGCTGAGTCAACCCCCTGGTGTTAATTCAGCAGCCAACGGGGCTTGAACTCAGGACCCTGGGATCCCAAGCCACCACCCTAACCACTAAGCCAACACCAGGCTAAAAAATGATATATAGCACAATATCTCAAAAAGTTGTTGATGGATTCAGACAAAACTTGGTGGACAGGTTGGGTGGTGACAAGGACAAATTGATTTGACTTTGGCAAAGATCTGAATCCAGATCTGGATCCGAGTTTTTTTAACTTTTAAAGTGATTCTTCACCAATGAGAGATTGAGCCAAAATGATTTTGCAATTTTTTTTTAATTCCCAGATCTGGATCCAAATCTTCACCATCTCATTAATTCATCCTTGTCAAACACTGAACCTGTCCAAAAAGTTTATCCAAATCTGTCTGTAATTTTTGAGACATCCTACTGACAGACAGACAAACAAATAGGGGTGGAAACATAACTTCCATCCACCTTGGTGATGGAGGAAAAACTACAAAATTAATAGCAGCATTAACATTCACAAAACCTGATAAAGTAGGCTTTCAGGTTGCCTATACACTTTGCTTCTATCATTTGCACATCAAAAGTTATAAAAGTTCAAAGTTGCACAAGGACATTATGGATACCATGTGTGTATGGGTGTATGTGTGTGTGTGTGTGTGTGTGTGTGTGTGTGTGTGTGTGTGTGTATATATATATATATTGAAAAAAAAAAAATATATATATATATATATAAAACAAAGAAAAAAAAAAATATATATATATATATATATATATCTATATATATATATATATATATATATATATATATATATATATATATATATATATATATATATATATATATTTGTTCATACGGTCCCGATTGCTGAATACTAACAAGCTTGTAAGTCATTTCACATTTCTCTCAAGGACATATTTCAGTAGCAACGTATTAACACATGGCATAATAGCAAGCAACTTCAATGCTCGACAACCATTCAACCATTGCACTAGTTTCATTGCTTGCTGGCAAAGTGCTAGCAACAGTCTCGATCTAGATATCTGCGATCACAAAGTGATTGCCAAAGGAAAACCTCCACTGACATCCACTATCCAAAGATGGCCGTATTATATTCAGACTGCCATATAGTCTTGACCTTCAACATTTAGGGATGGAATGTAAAATAAGAATATGCATTTCCATCTACATTTCATCATTGAAACTCAACATCATGAAAATTTGAGGAAAATTATTCAAGTTACAGTCAAAAAAGTGTTTTTGTCAATTCGGTCACAATCTGAAACAAGTAAGTCTAGGGCACTAATCACTTTGAAAAAATTACCATTTAAATAAATATTAAACAAGATAATTATTTGCAACATGCCACTCAACTCCAACGCCTCCTCCCCTCCCCCCAATTACCCCATGTAAACATGTATTAGTAGATGTCTCCCAAAGAACTGTACCAGTCATTGTGCCAGACAAACAACTCAAAGATTGGCAGAAAGAAAGGAAGAAAAACAAAGACATAAATGGTGTATTGGAATTCCTTGGGGTAAGAAGACCTTGACGTTTAACCTGGAGTGGTATGATGTTAATTAACCATAAATGCACCATACCTATGCTATCTAGAGAGGGCAATTTTGCTCTGATTGGACAAATCTTCATTGAGTTATGGTGACAAATGTTAAAATGGCGATAAGTAGGTCATGGCCTTAAAAATTAGGTCAAGGTCAAAAAAATTGCCAAACCCATATACTTTTCCTTCCCATTATTGATGCAAACTTTCATTCCTAAAATCCCCATTGGATCCAAGATACAGCATTGGCAAAAAAAGAGGAAAGAAAAAAACCAAAAATAAAAAAATCCACAAATGGTGGTTTAGTTCTCCTAAGGGTATAATAAACTCTGAGGGACCATTAAAAGTGGAGGAACTAATTGTCAAAACAAACACGACAACAGGTACAAATCTCCTCTCCTTTTGGGGGAGGCCTAATGAGCCACAAAATGGCAAAACAACTTTCATCCTACCAATTGTGTGTGAGAGATGAGTTTTGGCTTGAAGACATCTTTATTATAATTGAGTAAGGAGTGAACTCTATGCACCTATCTCTTTCTGCGTGCACTCCCTTCTGTGGTCTCATCAGGTTCATGGGATGATGACTTTTGCTTTAATTTGCAGCTCGGATGAAAAAATGCCGACTGCAACCTAATCGTGCCCACTGCAACTTATTATTAACTGACTACTGGTAGTGGGTATCTAAACAGCGTGGTTGTGTGGCAGGCATCCCTCTGTTGGTCAGGACCCCTGCAGCAAGTGCTGGTGTGGCACAGGTGTTCATGGTCCCCATTCCAGTTCAGAAGTGATAGATAGAAAAATGTATATGTACATATCTAATGAACTGAGTGGAAGATTTGTGCTTCACAAACTTGAGAGGTTATCTTATTCATATATCTGACGTTTATATACTGTAATGTATTCATTTTACTGAACCCAATGTTGTATCATCAGTTTCGAATCAATAGGGCATAAACAAATAGTCCATGGGCCAGATTGACCCCCCGTACACCCCCCCCTCCCACCAGGACAGTATGAGACCTGTTTTATTTTACTCCTTAGACCTTCCCATACATGAAAAGTGGATGCCACCATCACGAAATTGGGATGGACTCCCTCTATGACGTCACTTTCAAAATGGCCACAAGCGAAATCACCGAAATTTCAATTTTGCGCATATCCCAGCTGCTATCATAGCTAAAAACAAAATCTTGGTGTCTACACCCATGTTTTTGAGGTCAAGGAATACAGTGGTGTGCCCATAAAAATCCTTAGGTTATTGGATCATTTAAGATTCAATAAAGTGGACGCGGAATCCAGCGGAAATCTCATTTTCGCGCAAATTTTCAAGTGAACTTGCTATACATGTTTGTGTTCATTGTTATGTTGTATTTATATTTCCAGTGTTGGGCCCATAGATAATTTTAGTAATGTATGCCTGCCCTTTTGGTTATCAAATGTAGTTAGGTGTGAATAATAACTCTGACACTTTACTCATTCAAGATGGCAATGCTGTGTTACACACTATGACAGATATCCCAGGCAACTTTCAACTGATTTGCCATCAGATATTTGACAATATGCCCAAAACAACCAACTTCATCTTTACTACAAATATGTATCAGGAGGGCTCCATCAAGAACATGGAACGACAGCAACGTGGGTCGGGTGAAAAGCTAATTATTGGAGGTCCACTAATGAAGAAACCAGCAGATTGGAAGAGTTTCCTCATGAATGGCGAGAACAAGTCTCAGCTGGTGGATGTGATCAAGGATGTGTGGTCTTCAAATTCCTTTGCTCATAGGCTTGTGCAGAGGAATGTTGTGTTAGTGGTGCAAGGCCACTGCTATGTGTTGAATAGTGATGACGGGCTAACAGTCGCAAAGAGAGAGTTACCTGAGCTTTATTCAGCCCAAGAAGAAACAGACACCAGGATTGTTCTGTACTGTGCCTACGCCCAGGCACAAGGTTATGGCACAATACGTATCCGAAGCCCTGACAGTGATGTGTTCTTCATAATGCTACATTACGCATCATTTTTTGAAATAACAATTCTTTTTGACACTGGTTCAGGTAACAAGAGGAGACTCTTAAACATCTCTGATCTAGCCAGTCAATATGGTCAGAGAATGTGGTCACTGGTCACTGATGTCCCTCCATGCACTTACACACTGTGACACCACCAGTGCATACAAAGGGATTGGGAAAGTTCGACCCATCAAACATCTCCAGAAATCAGAAGCCTTCATAGATGCATTGTCCAAACTCGGAGACACGTGGGAAGTTCCCTCTATATTATTTGGATAACTTGAACACTTCACCTGTGCCATTTATGGACGAAGGCACTTCAAGTCTGTGGACACAAATCGTGGAGCAATGTTGAGGGAGAAATCTGGAGGCACGGATGGTAATATCAACTTAAAGCGGAATATAGATATGAGTCAAATGCCACCTTGCCAGAAAGCACTACAAGAACATGTAAAACGTGCTAACTACCAGGTTGGTATCTGGAAAGTTGCAGATATGCCTCAACCAAGAGTGCCACGAGCAACAGATGATCATGGATGGCTTGTTAGTGATGGTAACATTCAACCAATCTGGTTCTGAGGACCATTGATTCCCCCTGAGGTAGCGCTGGAAGATGACAAACTGCCCAGTGAGGATGATGATGACGATGATGATGATGATGCCACCTCATCCGATGACTCTGACCAAGATGGGGCGTCTGACGCGAACATGTCTGATAGTGAGAGTGAAGAGGATTGAATACTGAAGAACAGTCATGATGTTGTGATGTGCTCGTACATACATGTAAAATAATCCTTTGTGTGTGATGGCTGTTAATTTGTTTTACAATTAATTTATGTACCTCTAAAATTTGATTTATTTATTTCATGGTCTCTATGATGTGTAGTTTTTATTTTCAGGAGCTTGCATTCTATCTTCCCTGACAATCATTGTCAATGATCTAGTCAAGATAATTATTGTTATTATTTTACCTTTTTGTTTTGTTTTCAACAATCATATGATGAAGTAACATCAAGTTTTTTTTTATTTGTTTATTGTTTTGCTTTCATTTGAACAACAATGAAAGACCTTTCACATGTACAGGTGATTCTGTTTTATGTTGAATTCCATAACATTGAATGCTACATAGACTCTTTCAGTGCAATACCGCAATTGTGTCAGTCATATAAAGTCCATTGGATATGATAAACATGTCCATGAGATCCATACAAATCAACGAAAGGGAATATCCTATGCACATGGTTAATCATAGACGTGAAAATTTGTGCGAAAATGAGATTTCCACTGGATTACGTGTCCACTTTATTGAATTTTAAATGATCCAATGACCTAAGGAATTTCTTGTGTGCACCATTGTATTCCTTGACCTCAAAAACATGGGTGTGGACACCAAGATTTTGTCTCTAGCTATGATAGCAGCTGAGATATGCGCAAAATTGAAATTTCGGTGATTTCGCTGGCAGCCATTTTGAAAGTGACGTCATACAGGTAGTCCATCCCAATTTCGTGATGGTGGCATCCACTTTTCATGTATGGGAAGGTCTAAGGAGTAAAATAAAACAGGTCTCATACTGTCCTGGGAGGGGGGGGGTGCACGGGGGGGTCAATCTGGCCCATGGACTAAAAGCTTCAAGATGGCTTGAACATAAATTGATGATGAGAAGAATACCTGGTACTCTGGTGGTGATGGGTTTTAAGGGAAGGCAAAAAGGAAACAACAAGAACAATATGAGGGGAATCAAAACTTTTCCCTTTTGTCGAGGTTTCAGAGATAAAAAAAAACATGATTTCTCTTCCCATGGCATCAAGATCATCTCAACCACCAGGAACAATATCTGTGCTGAGTTTTGCTGCTGCAGTACTACTCTGTGGCTGGTAGAACAACTTTGGCTGTGATCTTTTGGTGAACGCAAACTTTTTTTCACCAACCATCGGCGAATATGAACCCGTGAGAATTTGAACTCACCTGAACATGAACTTTGAACTTCTCAAATGCCACTGAAATGAAACCAAATACATGTGCACCGCTTTAATTAAACAGCAAGAGATACTTATTGAGATATGATATCAAGAGCCCTTTAGTTTTCTGGAATTTCCAAATGGTATAAATAATCGTCTGAAATTTCTGGCTCAATCCTCGATGAAATAACTCAGGGACATCATTTTGAACCCCAAAACAAAGTGCGGATTAACTGCCACCACAGTGCAATTAACGAGTTCTCATTGAATATTCCCGAGATAATTACTCGTGAAAGGAATATGGAAGTGTTTATTATTCCTTATGCCTCCATCACCCCTCGACACACCAGCAATGCGAGAGCCTATCAGCGTGATAAAAACGATCCCATACAAAGGCTCATTTAATTTTGATGCTGTCGTAACGGATGGGACAATTAGACGGCCTTGACAATTTCCATTATGCCTGATAAAATATTTATCGAGCCGTAGAGATGATAACTCTTATCTTCACATCATTTGTTTTACAAATGTGACACGTTTAATAAATAAGTAACATCGCTCAGCCTGTGTGCTGCGGCCAGAGCAATGCATTTTATTTGCAGATCACGGAGTGGAGTCATCAATAACTGTTTGATAGATCCCTGTCTGCGGGGACGCTGACAGCCCGGGCGAGAGGTACTTTCAAAGAGGGAATTCATCAAACACAGTCACATTACCTCTGAGCCTTTCACTCTCTCTATCTCTGAAAGCGCTTTCCCTCATTCCTTCGGCGTCCTGTCACTTTTGCTTTGCTTTTTTACCACTGCGTCACACTTGCTTTGTTCACCATTCCGGTGGTACTGCTCTCAGGACAATGACGTGAGGAGACATCGGTGTACCTTTACGTGAATTACAAAGACACCAGTAGACAATAGACAAATCAACACAGTCAAGGGAATGTGAAACCAGAATCCCACGAGCATCATGAGGCAAGTGCTCGGATGGGGGGGAAAAAAAGCCCAAAATTGGCCAACCCATTGCCTCTGTGGAAAATGGTGTTGGTGGTGTTGGCCCATTTGGGGTCTCCACTGTATTAGCCATGATTGTTGCTGCATCATACCCCAGAGAGAAAATATGTATTCCTCTGTAAAGAGTTTACATGATTCCAAGATTGGCTTTGTGACACTGATTACACAGAGCAAACGTCTGTCGACACATAACAAGGAGAAATGTACAGTTAAATTGTGATACGTCAGGACTGTGTAATTATTTGGGGTTGTGTCTCGCAGTGTTTTTCAATGCCAATGCCATGATACTATTGTTGGTGAAAAACAATTATGACATACTGTTGCAAGTAATATGTTGAAGAAGATCCAATTTAAGGACAGTAAAAGGGTAATTTCCCATGGCACAAAACCTACTATGACCCGTAGACCGAAATTTTCTGCCTCTTAGCAATCCTCAAAACCAAACTATGAGTCAACTGTCTCCAAAGAAACACCGCGACCACAACTTGCAATTGAGAAGTAACAAACTGATATGCTTTTTACAAAATAAGTCACAAGGCATTAGCTCACAGCAAGTGCAAGAGCAGAAAAGTTCGTTTTAAAATGTGACCTCAGGAAGGCAGGTTCTGCTGGCACGAGTTCTTAGCTTGGCAAAATGATCGCGGTGCAGAAAAAGTGCTTTCTCATGGACAACATGATTAAAACGTGTAATTTGTCACGGGTCCGGTGGTTAACAAATGTCCACACAAACTGGGGGCGAAGGGGAAGGGAAGCTGGATGATTTGGGCACGGATGAGTGATGGCCTTTAGCGGGGCAGAGCGGGTCTGTGTGATTTCCTGGGCAAGTGGCTACGACACCCTGCAATCTGGAAATGCCGGAGTGGCAATCCTATTTCGTACTGATCCTGCACCTTCTTTGAGAAAGCCCCCCCCCACCACCCACCCCCCAGAAGTCTCTCTTTTACTCTCTCCCTTTTACTCTTTCGGTTTTACTCTCCGAGAAATCATGAGCGTGCTCGCAATGATGGATGCGGAATAAAATCCACAAGGCTTGCCGAAGCGCTATTTGCGATGGAGTGTCCCCTGGAACATCGCATCGCTCCACCTAATCATCGGTCAGCTTTCAATTATCCATCGTCTTCGGAATGATACCAAAAGTGATAGCTTCGTAATCGACAATTACAGAAGAGAAATAAACATTTTGGTCATTAAAACTTGAGAGCCTTCTGGAGCTCAAAAGTTCAAAATAATGAGATTCATCTTACAAGGAGACGTGTTCCTATTACCGGAGTGATGCATGCTTAAGAAATGTGTGTAAGTGGTGTCATAGCTCAGACATAAATTATGGAGTGACATTCAATACTGGATGTAATTTTAGCCAACTGCAATGCTCGATCGCCAAAGGGCTATAAGATTGTTATACCCAATTGTGAATCTGCTGTCCATAAAATGAACTTCCGTGGTGTCATGGCCTGAAAGTTTCTTGGAGTTATACAAACGATTCAGATTATATCAGGATTAAAACCCCATGACACAGATCTTCTTACTAGTGCAGTTTGCATACCATTCAATGGAAATAATAGTTTCAGAGTTTTTCAAGTGACGGTGCCACTTAAAATGGTCTCCTTATCAGTATATTTTTGAAAAAAAAGAAAAGCAACCCTTCCAGAAACTTCTCAGCTGGCACAGTTCCATTGGACCAACGTTGGCCCAACAGTGACCATCCTTTGGGACAACGTCAATTTGATCACCGGTCGAACATTAGTACATCATGTGGACTTTGGGGCATCATTGGCAGACAAACACCTATTGGGAGAGGAGAGAGGGTGCAAACCGTCATCACTACCTACAAAGCCAACTGTATCTTTTTATATTAAAGCCTGAAAGCCAATGTTGAACCCAAAGTTGACAATGTGTGTATGTATGACCAACTGCGACGATGCCAACCCAAGCCCGACATTGGTGCAATGTATCTGAGCCAGCTGGGTTGGCACATAGTCTAGGACTTCCAAGCATCAAGACTTTGTCAACATTAATTTCAAATAATTTATTTGATGAGCATATAGAATGTCTTAATCCTAATGCTACATAGACATACAGACAAATCAATCCACCATCGTACACTCAAAGCTCACCTTGGATACCCACTTTGGCACAGGAGGATGACAATCAGCCCATTATGCATGCACTGGACCGACTACAATATCCATCACCCATTCACACATAAGCTATCTACAAGTCGCTGTCAATGTACCCATACCTGTCCCTCTAACACCAATGCATCCAGGTACTTACAATTTAAACAATTTTAATTAATTTAAACAATTTAAATTTACAATTCAAATTACAATTTAAACCTACCCACCCCCTCCACTGGCACTACCATGCCACGCATTAAACTCTCCAACTGAAAGACCTCTGCTTTAAACTATCCTAACTCTCATCTATTTTTTACACTCAAGCTGTGGCCCCTGCTCCAAACACTGTCCATTCTGCTGAATAAATGCACTGAACCAATCATGTCCACACTCTTCATTATCTTGAGCATCTCCATCAGATCTCTTCATAATCGCCTCCTCTCCAATGTATGGAATCATGTCTCCATCAATCGCTCCTCATGGTTGAGTGTCCCGAGCCCTGGAATCAATATAATAGCTCGATGCTGTACCGTGTACCCTCTACATGATATGTCCTTCTGCAGATGTGGTGATCAAAACTGAACACAATGTTCTTCCTGTACAGTGTACACTCATGCCTGAAATACTGCCAAACCATTATCCTCTGATGATGTAAATATGCTCACAACTTCATTGGATCTGAACATTAGTGTCATTGTTGATGGATACTCTCTGGCATTGAAACTGAAAGACAGATTTTTTTTTCCATACCTCCTTGATCTACCCATACCACCTGCATTTGCAAACTTAGTCAGGTGATTGGAGGAGACAACCACGTGACTGACCTGGCTCAGAGACAGCGTCGACCTCCACACTGTACATAAAACAATACAAAAAGTGATGCTACATCATTCCCAGATAGACAGGAAAATAATCCCAAAAGACATTAAGAGGAGAACAAAGAGCAAAGGTAATCACCTTGATGCTTTCTTTCAATTCAAATTACCTCAAGGAGGGAACCTGATCATTGGAAAGGTCAGGTCAGGTATGGGAGCATGCGCCAGAGCAGAGCATTGGTGCATCCACTTTCCGCAGGTACTCCAGGGACCTCCGTCTGGCCATCCTCCAGGCAGATGCCTGGACCACTCCCATCTCCTTGAGATGCTGATCAATCTGTTGCAACCACGAGGCAAGTGGTTGGCCTATTGGTCTCCTCCACTCACGAGGCTCCCTTGCTGAGTGAATTTAAGCAGGATCAGCATCAGGAAAATGAGCCACATGTCCATACAGCCGTAGCTGACACTCACGGACGATGCAGGTAACAAATCTCATCTGAGTCTCTCTCAGCAACCGCTCACTGGACACAAAGTCCAACCAGCGACAGCCAAGGATTCTCCGAGAAGAGCTGGTACCAAAATAATTAAGTCTCCATCTCAGATCCCTGGCCAGAGTCCAAGTCTGACATCCATAGAGCAAGACTGGAAGCACCAAGGACCTGAAGACTTAGACTTTTGTCCTCCTGCACAGGTACCTACAGCACCACACCCCTGATCCAGTGTATTCATGACTTCCCAGGCCCGATCCAGATGTCTTTTGACTTCTGGCTCACAGCCAGAAGAGACATGAATATCACTGCCAAGGTAAGTGAATCGCTCCGTGACCTCAACATCCTCACCGCAAACAGGTACAGACAAGACAGCAGCATCCAAGACGTCATTGAAAGCCTGGATCTTAATTTTGTCTCAGGAAACCTGTAATCCCAGTGGCTTGTACTCCTCAGTCAAAACCTCAAGGGCCTCCAAAGGGATATTCAGAGTCTCCACAAAGATGACTGCATCATCTGAGAAATCAAGACCAGAGATCTTCACATTCCCAAAAGATGCACCGCAGCTTGATCTCTCCGACATCTTCCCCAGAATCTGATCCATACAAGCACTGAAAAGTGTGGAGGCCAGTACATACCACTGATGAACTCCAGTAATAACTGGAAATAAATCGGAGATGGTATCACCACATCTCACAGCACTCTCAATAACAGTATCGTTCAGATATCAGATTGATCAGTTTTGGTGGCAGCCCATGAAGACCAAGAATTCTCCAGAGGGCATCCCCATTCATATAACACTTTGCAGAGATCCAGAGACTTTCCAGTCTTTCCAGAGACTGAACACTTTCCAGAGAGGAACAATAAGGCTCCTCTTCCTTGGGATGATGCCTGTGTTCCAGGCAGAGCACAGAACTGTATGCAACGACATGAGTGCAGCATTTCCACCAGCCTTGAGAAGTTCAGCATGGATTCCACACATCCCAGGACCTTTACCCCCTGCAGTTTTGGATCATCCTTGAGCAACCATCCTCAAGCACATGGTCAATCTCCTTTGGCACACCATCAATTTTGGAACACCAAGTCCAGCGATGAGCCTGTCAGCGCTAAAACCATGAACCAGCCACCCTAAGTCCATGACTTCATGCAAAGTCAAGGAACTTCCTGCTGTTCTGATTTATGGAAAACATGGAGCAAATACTATTGAAGAATGCAAATATGTGGATGGATGGGATGTAGGAAATGTATGAATCAATCGATCATGAGGTGGAAGATTGGCCACATTGGACAGGATGTTGCATTGATGGTAAACCTACCCTTGACCTACGTATTCCGTGTTCGATTCTAAAGCCAACGTAGGGCATTATATCACAAATTGTGCCATCCATCAGATTGACCTTAAGCTTGGCATGCCATCTGCTAGCAATAGGTCATGGATGTTAAAGATCCCACAGCGTCTTTTTTGAAGAGTAGATGTGTTATCTTTGGCACTCCAAATTCTTGGGCACTCCAAACAAATTCCAAATTCTTGCCACTGACTCCAAATGGGAAGGCAAAGGCAAACGACTTAGTGTGATCCTTATAGTGGGTGGCTTTGCCAGCACCAAATCTTCCTTCAGGCAGAATATGAGAAAGAGAAAGAGAAGCTAAAAAAAAAGAGACAGAGCAAGATGGAGATGGAGATAATGGAGAAAATGAAAGGAAGAAAGAAAATTGAGAAAAGGGGATTGAGAGGGGGGTGTTCATAAATGTTTGATTGTGCTACACTTAGCCTGACGTTTTACTATTTTATAATCACAGGATATGCAACCATGTGACTCTTATGAGCACATTTGTGTTGAATCAAATTAATATGTAATTCATATAACCCAAGGAGAGAAGCTACAACTTTAGAGAGTTCAACGTTGAGCTCATAGGAGTGGCTGCTGAAAGTAGAATTCACTGGATGTTTCAGTGACTTGTAATTATTAATCTTGCACTAATACTTGTTCTATTGCTTCCAGTTGTGCTGAGCTGGACGTTGTCGTTGCAATGCCTCCTGGTTATTGCACAAAGATCTCCCATCAGCTCTAAAACGAGGTCGACCCAAGCAAGGCCTATCTAATTATAAGAGCATTTACACCGGACACCTCAATTTGTTTCTAAATTATTTCATTAGCGTCGTAATTGCCACTAACAACACAGTCTAATGTGTCAGGCGTGCTCTCCCTCAGCCGGCAAGCACTGCGCCTTAGCATTCCGCCACAAACAATCAATTGAGAGCCGTGAGCGTGCACCAGGATTTAAGGGCCTACCAGGCCATCACCTCCCCAGCCTAAAGCTCCTTCCCCCCCCCCCCCTCCAATTTCAATTTGATCGATTATCAGGCAGTGAAAATCTCCCATCATCAACCTCTCAAATCAAAGACCTCTCACCCGCGATCATAGTACTTGCAGAAGTTGCAATAATTTTGTTTTGGTGGGAAAGATATGATCACATGATCACCTGTACGAAAGTGCATCAAACTTTAGTTTTCTCTTTTCAACAGCGAGTGGCGGAGCTTCTCCATAATGTGCAGGACAAAGAAATAAGGAGAACTCAAAGTAATGAAAGAAAAAGCACATTCTCAGGCAAGAAAACAACAACAACATTGTACGTGGGATTTCAATCGAGGATCTCAACATGAGGAGGGATGTACTCAGGTGGGAACACGAAAAAGGTCAACTCACACAAAACAAAAGTAGAATCACTGTCATGTGATGTGAAGGAGAACGATTTCTGATGCCATAATGGTCGATCCTACCAATATACTCCCCCTTACCCACCGAGATTAACCCCCCCCCCCATTTTTCATCCATCGTGACTACAAATTGCATTCGGTGTAATTATCCCTGGAATCTTGCACCTCCTACAAATTCAACAGGACCATTTTCAATTCCAAAAATATCCACTCCAGCAACCACTCTTTGCTCATCCCTTGCACTCTCACCCACATTTTCTTGGTTGTTGTTATTTCGTTGCTGCTATGACCAGAAAATAAAAGGCCACTTGGAAAGCAACTCCTCATCTACAAGTTTAAAAAGGATCCATCTTTAAAGTATTTACGTCATGCAAATGGTAGATCTTTCACACAAACCTGTTTTCCTTCTCTTCCTCAAACATTCTTCTTCCCCCCCTCTTTTTTCTTCTCCTCTTCTTCCCCCTCCTGCTCCTTCCTTATTTCTCTACTCCACCATCCCTAATTATACAATGAGTAAATGTGATGTGAAGTTGTTGCAAAACAATGATGGACTCAATAAAAAACGAAAAATCCATGGCCTTCCATTATTTATCCAACTCAATCATGATATGGTATATATATATATATATATATATATATATATATATATATATATATATATATATATATATATATATATATATATATATATATATATATATATATATATATATATATATATATATAATATACACTATACAGTAAAAAAATAAGTTCTCCAACCACACAACATTGTGATATTCTGGACTGCAACTCTGAGAGGGCATCTCACAGGGTGAATCAAGTCGTCATGGCAAGGACTCAATGACCCACAATCAGAGAAATTAGCATAGCTACAGAGATGTTTCATTATTGTTGGAGCTCATTGGTACAGCAAATATGCTTAAAATCGTCTGATGTGGCCTGAACATGCTTTCGTACATATAGATGGTGCACCCCCGAACTGTTTCTAGTAAGGAAACAAAATTGTGTCCTATTACAGACTTTGCTGCATGATCTGTGACCAACAAAGCCTGGTGTTTGCTTAACGGTAAAGGTGGCTGGCTTACGATCTTAAGGTTTTGAGTTTGAGCCCTTTTCAGCCATTGAATTAACACCAGGTA
>NC_140970.1:74782671-74797671 GCF_056783735.1 Eptatretus burgeri
AACACAACTTATTGGAGGTCACGAGACGAGAATCACTACCCCCTTGAAAATAGTTGGACATAAATTATTTTACTACTGGCAGTGTATATGTAAAATGTTGGGATTGCATTAAGACGTCATGTTTGGAATGTTATTGTTAAAGACGTCAGTGTCAAATAGATATTCCAGATGTTTAAGCTCGTGGGATCTCGATGCGGGTGTGAAAGTATAAACAATTTCTATGACAATAATTCTTTGCCTACCGGCCACCGTAACAACTCGCTAGACTTTTCAGATGTTGCATGTGAGTGTACATTTGATAAATGTTCGTGCGAAGAAAAATTGCTGTTCCCTGCAATTCCAGCTTACAAACCGTCCATACTGCAGCAATTATCATGCACCAAAGTGGTTCGATTCGAAATAATCGCATATGAGGCAGGAAATGTCTCGGGTTTAACAAGCGGGAAGCTTCTCAGGATAGCTTGGAATGCTGGGCATACGAGCAGCGTGAACGATGAGAGATTTAGATAGCGGGAAAGGACAGAATGGAATAAAACTCAAGAATTAGTCAAGAAGATCCTTTACCTGGTACATGTCTGCTTGCCTCACAGCAATAAGACAGCAATGCAGTACAACATGAGTTTATCTCTGGCACATGACTCAGCTTTTCGAGACCTGTTAAGTAACCCTCCTTTTCCTCAGTGCCATGACAAATATTCCACCCCGCTTGCAAATCTCTTCCATATGATAATGTCACACGGTAAGCTCTGCGGTGGGTCGGCTGCAGACAGGGGGGGCTTTACGATTCCTCTGGCCAGACACCTCCAATTTATCTCTTGGTGCACCATTTACAAGCCCTCGTCCAAATTAAACATCTATTGAGCTCGGGGTATTTGCAAGATGTTTCTATTACCATAACAGCCCCGCACTGTTCATGTCATTTGTTTGGACTGCCGTCGGAATTTTAACGGAGTTGACGCAAAATGTTTGCTGGAATCATCGAGCTTTTCTCGGCTCGCCTGCCAAAATCTGTGAAATTCATTGCAGCATCACTGCTTTTTAAGGTAATGATGAAAGAAATGGACGTTGGACGAAAGAATTGCGGTGGAGAGATGGCAAAAGGGTTTGCAAGAAAGATCCGCAAAGAGGCAGAGAAGCAAATAGTTTATGGATGAGCTTCTACACTAAACAAAAGGTCGAACCCAATTGGTCTCTGTTTACAAAATGACCAAAAATAAACACTGCAGCTTCCTCTTTGAATCAATGATATGACAAAATGAGACAGGAACAACAACAACAACAACAACAAAAAACCCGAAGGTAACATTTCTTTGTAAAAGCTTTAAAAGCCAGACTGCCATGACTGAGTGAAGGAAAGAAAAACGAATCAAGTTAAAGAGGAGGAGGAGGAGTTGGGCGAAAATGAGTTAATCACACCCCAAAGAGTCATTGTCTTTGTCAGTCAGAGTGATTTGCTGTCTGGAAGAAATCACAATGAAAGACCATACCTCTGTGGATTTGTTTGTAACGGTTTCTTTTACACACAGAAGCTTTGGGACAGTGTGGGAGAGTCAGAGGAAGCACCAAAGGAGGTTGAGAGAATAAACAGAGGTGGATGCATGTTGTCAGAGTTGAAACGCCTGACAGGCTCCAGAAAACATGCTCGAGCCATTGGAGGTATTGCAAAAATGCCGGAACCTCAAACTCATTGCAAAAAGACGAAGGAGAAAGAGAAAAAGACATTAGACCCCGTGGCTTGTTTGACAGTTGTTGCCCAACTATGATTAATCATCTTCATGTTCTCGTTTGTGTCTTTGCAGATATAAACTGCCCTTGTGTTGCCACCTATCCAATGGCATTGAGGTAGGCAATGACTAAAGCTTCCAGAGTTACCATTTAGCGTCCTCTCTATCCTCAGTTTATGGATGTGCGGAATGTTAATTTTCAGGTGTAGGACGTCAATATCGATGGGTTATCTGAAATATCCCTTCATTCAACTTAGTAAGAATGTACTTAGAAAGTAATCCAAAGATAGGTCAGGTATGGGAGCATGTGCCAGAACAGCGCGTCGCTGCGTCCACTTTCCGCCGGTACTCCAGGGGCCTCCGTCTGGCCATCCCCCAGGCAGATGCCAGGCCCATCCCCATCTCCTTGAGATGATGGTCAACCTGCTGCAACCATGAGGCACGTGGTCGGCCCACTGGCCTCCTCCACTCATGAGACTCCCTCGCTGAGAGAATCTGGTGAGCAGGATCAGCGTCAGGAAAACGAGCCACATGTCCATACAGCCGCAGCTGACGCTCACGGACTATGCAGGTAACAAATCTCATCCGAGTCTCTCTCAGCAACCGCTCGTTGGACACAAAATCCGACCAGCGATAGCCAAGGATTCTCCGAAGAGACCTGGTACCAAAGGAATTAAGTCTCCGTCTCAGATCCTTGGTCAAAGTCCAAGTCTCGCACCCATAGAGCAAGACTGGAAGTACCAAGGACCTGAAGACTCGGACTTTCGTCCTCCCGCACAGGTACCGGCAGCGCCACACCCCATGATCCAGTGAATCCATGACTCCCCAGGCCCGACCCAGACGTCTATTGACCTCCGGCTCACAACCTGCGGAGACATGAATATCACTGCCAAGGTAAGTGAATCTATCCACGACCTCAACATCCTCACCACAAACAGACACAGACAGGACAGCAGCATCCAAGATGTCACCGAAAGCCTGGATCTTTGTTTTGACCCAAGAAATCCGTAATCCCAACGGCTCCGACTCCTCATTCAGCACCTCGAGGGCCCCCAAGAGGATGTCTAAAGTCTCCGCAAAGATGACTGCATCATCTGCAAAGTCAAGGTCCGAGATCTTGACATTGCCAAACGATGCACCGCAACTTGATCTCTCCGACATCCTCCCAAAAATCCAGTCCATACAAGTGTTGAAAAGTGTGGGGGCAAGTACACATCCCTGACGAACTCCAGTAACAACTGGAAATAAGTCAGAGGCGGTACCACCACACTTCACAGCACTCTCAGTACCAGAGTAGAGTTCAGACATCAGATCGATCAGTTTCGGTGGCACCCCACGAAGACCAAGAATCCTCCAGAGGACATCCCGATTCACTGAATCGAACGCTTTACAGAGATCAACATAGGCTGCAAGCAGCCCCTGCCGAAACTCTCGTCTGCGTTCAGTGAGGACACGAAGAGCAAGGATACGGTCAATCGTTGACCTCTTTGGTGTAAAGCCTGACTGCTCTGGACGCTGGTGCTCAAGCAGATGGTGGCGAACCCTATCGAGAATTATCCGAGCAAAGACCTTGCCCGGCACTGAGAGCAGCGTCACCCCTCGGTAGTTGTTGCAGTCTTGGCGATCACCCTTCCCTTTCCAGAGAGGGACAACAAGGCCCCTCTTCCAGTCAGTTGGGATGATGCCTGTGTTCCAGGCAGAGCACAAAACTGCATGCAACGACGCGAGTGCAGCATTTCCACCAGCCTTGAGAAGTTCAGCATGGATGCCACAGATCCCTGGAGCTTTGCCCCGTTTCAACTGGTTCACCGCAGCCCGTGTTTCCACAAGCGATGGTGGACCACAGTTGATTCGAGGGTCAGCAACAGGGATTGTAACACCCTTGACGTCCAACTCGACAGCTGGGGGATCAGCCTGGTACAACCGCTCAAAGTAACCGGCCCAGCGGGCCTTCACTTCAGACTCCTCTGTCAAGAGCCTACCACTCTCTGCTCGAACTGCAGTGCTCCGAGGGATGGGCTTGGATGAACGTAATGCGCGAATTCCCCTGTAAGCGGGACGAGAATCACCTGTCCACAGGTGATGCTCTACCCCCTCACAGATTCCTCGCACATAGGCCTCCTTGTCCACCCTCAGTGCACGTACAGTTTTACGCCTCAGCTCCCTGAACAGCTCAGCTCTGCCATTCAGCCTGGCCCTGCGACTCTGGTCAATGGTATCCAGTGTCCCTTGAGAGACAAAATTCTTCTTTGCCCTGCGGTGAACTCCAAGGCATCCACCGGCAACATCAAAGACGGTGGTCTTGAAGGTGCTCCACAACTCTTCAGGACCCCCCAAAGCACCCAGTCCCCACAATTGTCCACTCAGCCTGTTCGCAAACTCCTCAGCTACTCTCTCATCCCTGAGCTTGGCAACATCCAGCCTAGGCTGGGATGGTACCATTCTCCAGGATTTAAGGTGCAGCTTTAGAGTTGCTACAACAAGCCTGTGGTCAGTATTGAGGAACTGAGCACTCCGGTAGACCCTGCAGTTCTGGATCATCCTCCAACGACCGTCAATGAGGACATGGTCAATCTCCTTTGCCACACCGCCAGCGTTGGAATACCAAGTCCAGCGATGAGCTTGCGGGCGCTGAAACCATGAACCAGCCACCCTAAGTCCATGACTTCTTGCAAAGTCAAGGAACTTAGTGCTATTCTGGTTCATAGTTCCTGACCCATGGGGACCAACACACACCTCATAACCATCCCTATCAGTTCCAGTCGATGCATTGAAATCCCCAAGACTAGAAGTGTATCTCGTCTGGGGCACTGATCAACCACAGACTCGAGTGTGGCGTAGAATGCATCCTTCACGGTAAGATCACTCGCCTCAGTCGGAGCATAAATAGAGACCAGGGAAATGACACCTAAGGAGTGACGAATCCTTAATCTCATAATACGCTCGTTGACCGGTGTTACCTCAATTATCATTGGGGTCAGCTTATTGGACACAGCTACAGCAACTCCTTGGGTATGGTAACCATCAGAGCGACCAGACCAATAGTAGGTGTAACCACCCACCATTATCTCGCCGCAATCCGGTCTCCGAACCTCAGAGAGAGCTGCAATCCCGATGTCCAAACGCTTGAGCTCAGATGATAACAGAGACAGGTGATCATCCTCTCTTAGGGATAGGACATTCCAGGCACCCACCCGAAGGGACCACCTCAGGTTAACCCAAGGAGACCGCCGTCTGGTGGACGACACCTCAGCACCACTCCAACACACTCTCCCGCAATCTGACCCAGGGATGTTACCCCGTGGTTTCCCTCCTATCAAAGATTGGGGGTCCCGAAGGCTTTGCCCCAATCCCATCATCCGGTGAGCTGCCCTGCGAAGGGAAGCTGCACAGGAGGTACTCCCACGGAGTGGGTTTTCAGATTTTTTTGCGTTTTTGCGTTTTGCGGAATGAAGCGTTTTACGATGGCTGGAGTGCAAATCCTGCCACCAACCTCCTAATAAGAAGTAACCCAACTGCAGGAGGACGTCCGCAGACACAGTTGGGCACTAGATATGGATGGCCGTTGGCTCACAGGGAGCTCCTCCGCCCTTTGACAGGTTTTGTTTTTAATCCTGCTGGGTGTCCATATCCAAACACCCTCCTCACCAGAAAACCTGGTGGGGGAGACGGTTTAGTCGCCGACAACCCGACCATGGAACAGGTTAGTTCTTATCCCATTGTTCTTATCCCATGGAACCTTTCTTATCCCATTGCACTGCCGCGATGCTGCCATGAAACATACCATCATGGACATCTTTAAATACTGTTTAGATATAAAAATAATGAGTCAATGTTAAGTGGAGTAGCAAAATAACATGGATTAAGAAACCCTGACAGGTTGCAAAAGGTATCCAAAGATACTGAACAGCTTATTTTGAATGATAGAGACATACTGCCTGATGTCTCCATGAGACATACTGCCGAACTCAAGAATAAATTGCCATCATGCTGGATCTTTTTCAATTGCTAAACAGTTTGATATGGCAGTGTCTTGTTCATGTTCAACTCCAAGGAGTCAAATTAATTTTTCAACAAGAATAATTATAATCATTCACCTTCTGAAGTTAAACTTGTAGTGGGGAAGCTTAGCTAAATATAGCATAACAATTGTGCATTTTGTGAGGAAAGCACCAAATTTGGCACACTAGTAGCCTATCATATTATGAACAGATTTGGATATTGAGCCATCTCAAAATTTTGATGGCAGTGGAAAATCGCTGCCACAGCCATCAGCGGCTGAATTTGAGGTGGTCCAATATCCAAATCTGTTCATAATATGATAGGCTACTCGTGTGCCAAATTTGGTGCTTTCCTCACAAAATGCACAATTGTTATGCTAAGTTGCCCCACTATTGCCTGCTCAACCCTGCTCACGAATCAGGATCCTCCTTTCTCTTGTACATCCACCAACCTGCTCAACCACTGTTCATCATAAATGTCCCGTACACTTGAAAAAGTTGGTGCAGAGAAGCAGTCTCTTTGCAAGGATTATGCTGGGTGGTTTGCCGTAACATTCTCAGCAGTCAGCTCAGGAATTCGGAATTTTGTCAGGGTGCCGACAATAACTTGCCCACTCTTTGTGAAAGCTTCCATGGAATCTACAATGTCCACCAACGACAAGCATTGGAGGATGGGATTTGAAGTGTAATGTCCCTCCCTACACACATTGATGCCTCATCCTGCATGTGAACACCATGAGGGTGACAGTTGACAGCTGGGTCTAGATTCAAACTGAGGTCAGACAGCGCATACCTCTCAACTCTCCTCCCAACCCTTAGGAACATATATATATATATATATATATATATATATATATATATATATATATATATATATATATATATATATATATATATATATGTATATATATATATATATATATATATATATATATATATATATATGTTCAGCATGACATCATATCAAGTCCCACATCCATTTTGGATGTCTTCTTCCACCTCAATCAGTAAGTCATACAAAATTTCACTACTTTTCATGTAAATATAACTGAAGTTGACGTCAGGACTTTTCCACGATGCTAAAGTACAAATAAATGCTAAAATACAACTCCATTTCAAACTTCAATAACAACCTTTAATCATAACCTTTCTTATCCCATTGCACTGCCGCGATGCTGCCATGAAACATACCATCATGGACATCTTTAAATACTGTTTAGATATAAAAATAATGAGTCAATGTTAAGTGGAGTAGCAAAATAACATGGATTAAGAAACCCTGACAGGTTGCAAAAGGTAATCCCCAATGAGGACGCGAACATCGGAAACAAAGCTTGAAGTGCAAGAACATTAATGAACTTGAATGAGACCTTCTCGGGACGAAAAATGTCCAAAATAATCCACCTGGTTGCTAAGTAGGTTTTACCCCATCATCCCGTGATCAAAGTTAAGGGACGGTCAAAAAGAGATTTTAAATATGGAATGAACGAGATAAATGATCGATGGAAAGAATGACTCTGGCAATGAGGACAGGATGGCAACTCTTACCACCTACTGTCCCAAGACCATAATTGGAGAACTCCACTCTTTTGACTTGTTCTATTACTGTTGTTTGTTGAAAGAAAAACAAATGAAACTAAAGATAGCGTATTTTTTCTTTCACTTGTTGCATGCTTCGAGTCAGTGAGGCATTAAAGATTAAAAAAAAAAAGATCAGAGGAAAGGTTGGTCCCAGATGAGCACTTGACCCCCAACCCTGTGGCTTTTGGTCTTTCACCCCCACATATTGTCTGTTTGCATATTCCACACAAGCGTATGGCTTATTTACATCTCATAATGCCTTTCTTACACCATATCTCATCATGTCACTGGTATCAATCCAAAATGACATGGTGTTCAAGTACTGTGCGGGTGAAAAGTATTTGTATTATTCATTTCCATTTGCAAAACTTGCTGCTGGCTCATTTGCCGAGAGGCAATATGTTGCGAGTTTGAGGCCGTGCAGACTCACATTTCTAATATGGCCTTATTAGCTGGGAGCAAACATTACATTATGCAAAAACCAATAACTAACATTTATACAGTGGTGATTTACAATCGGAGTCTCAGCGTTATCGCCGAAATTTCCATGCCGGCAGCATTATTACAATAACGAGAAAACTCTGCCTGCGGCTACCATTATATACGTGCCCAAGCAAATTCTATCCCTTTCCCTCCTCGGCAGGGGAGCCGCCAGTCTCCGACAAGAGTTAATTGAAGATCAAAGTGGTTCCACTATAATTCAAATCAAATTACCCATCATTAACTGCAAAATCTACGACAACTCGCTTTTTAATTCCAAAAAAACCCGCTGCGCCTGGGTGAGATGAATGGCTGCGCCGTGCGTTACCGGCAGGGCAAAATGAGCGATGCAGGTAGAGGGCTCGCTTTGGCTAGAAAAGCGAGAAAGAACCGCTTTTTAACTCGCCTTCATCAATCAATTAAAATTCTATCGCTTGTCAGCTTGCCTTCTCCCGCCGCACAGACACTTAATAAAGTTGCACCGAGCTTACGGCTTGTGATCGCTCGGCTATGAAATTGCAAAAGATTGGCCAGGGCCTCATCAGGAGGACTCATTGATCGTTTCGAGTGGGAACAGCTTCGTCAAGTTAGCTAGGCAGCGACAAATGAATGAGTTTCTTAAATTGAGATGTGCAAATATATATATATATATATATATATATATATATATATATATATATATATATATATATATATATATATATATATATATATATATATATATATGTATTTATGCTCACACCTCTTCTGTGTCATCATGAAAAGTACTGTAATTCAATAGTCTTTCTTTGGTCCTTTCATTATGTTTTCACTTCCCCTCCATCTTTTTGTCATGACGTGATTTTCCATTCCCCATTCAAGAGTTTGCTTCTTTCTTTTTTTTGTAACTCGTCAAAATTAATGGTGTCGGACTTCTTGTAGTCAACAGCACTGGAAAGGTGGTTAAGACAATGCATCAAGGGGGAGTCAAGTTTCATGAATAAAAAAATGTCTGTTTTGTCACCCTTTCCCTGAAAGGCCAAAGGAATTCCAATTCCATGTTAAGTGGCAGACAAAGCCAGATTGTTAAGTGCAGATTTTACAGTTACAAAGGATTGCTGCTCAAAAGTTCAACACACTCATGCACAAAATGTAGACTTCCCATTCATCGTCTAACTCAAGGTAAGCAGAGTGTCCATATTTCCTCCAATATGTTGTATCCATGTTTTTTGTGTCATGTGTGACAAAGTTGGCCTCTGTATGCCAACTCACAACATGTCATCTAATACAAGATGTTTCACATGCTCTCTCAATACATAAAAAGGATGAACTTGTCCTCCATCCCTGAGACTTGAGAACAACATTTTTGTCTTTAAATCAATGGTTAAATGCTTTTTCACTCACACAGCAGGAGCAGGGACTTTGTGGTTGTGGTTAATATATAAAAATAAATAACTAGAAGGGTACTCTTCGACTTTGTGATGTCGCCAGATATGCCTCTGCCCACATTATTACATCATTCTAATACCTGTACCAAGTTTGATTTAAATCTATGAACCACACTCAAAATATTAAATAATTCTGGCGACCAGACCATGCGTCCGATCAGGTTGAAATTTAAAACATATATTCCCCATGACTACTCGATCATAACTGTGAGGATTGATTAAGCAGTTCAAGAAAAATAATTTTTAAAAAGATTTTCATTCAAAACAATATGGCCGGCAGACCATGTGACCTATTAGTTATTTGTGAACACCTTGGTATCCCCAAGGGTTGGTGAACAGATGGGTGAAGTTTTCACTCGATTTGTCAAGCTGTTTCGGAGAAGATTTTTGAAGTTTTATACGTTAAAAAACATGGCTGCCAAACCATGTGACCAATGACGTCATCATCGGATAAAGCGTTCAACGTATGCAATTATGACATCACAACAAAGCCACCTATGACATCATTAAACAAGTTTGATTTAAATCCCTGAACCCAGATTCAAAATATTAAATAATTCTGGCTGCCAGACCATGCATCCGATCCGGTTTACATTTCAAACAAATATTCCGCATGGTGACGAGGTCATAATTTTGGAGTTTCATGCAGATTGTTGAAGTGATTCAAAAGAAATAACTTTTCAAGGATTTTCTTTTTGTGCAATATGGCTGCCAGACCATGTGACCGATTAATTATTTGTCAAAACTCTGGTATACACAAGGCTTGAGGAATATATATGGGTGAAGTTTCCCCTTAATCTGTCAAGCTGTTCTGGAGAAGATGATTTTAAAGATTTGAGGATAAATCCAATATGGCTGCCAAACCATGCGACCTATGACATAATAGTCAGATAATTTTTTTGTTCCTCATTGATAGGTGGTCATAACTATAAAGTTTCGCCTCGATCTGTTCAGTCATTTCGGAGAAGAAGACTTTTGAAGGTTTGTATGTTAAAAACAATATGGCTGCTGAACCACGTGATTGACGACATCATCTATTTTTGTCCCCAATACAATTTAGCCCTAAATGATCCTCAAGAATTTTCATACTGATCGGATGAAGCATTCGACGTATGCAATTATGACGTCATAACAAAGCCACCTATGACATCATAAAAAAAATCACATTTGTTTCCATGAGGAGTACTTCACATGTGCCAAGTTTCAATTTTTTTTCCACGGAGCAGTTTCGGAGATATAGAGATCCAAAGTTTTTCCTTTTTTCAAACATGGCGACCACATCACGTGACGTATGCCATCATAATTATCATAAAAAAGATTCTACATGAGTAGTCGCACCGATGCTGAAAATTTAGTGTCAATTGGATAAGTGGTTGCAGAGAAAACAGATACAATTCGCATGGAGAGACGACATACGTACAACCCGAAAACATAATGCCACTGGCGACTTCATCAGCAGAGGCATTAAAAGAAGAGACAATATGGCCTTTGCTGAAAAAAAGTGTAGTGGCTGCAGCCCAGCTTGGTGAGATCTTAAGGGGCGAAATAAACTTTTGTAAAATATAACAGTGTACGCAGGCTGCATTGTAGACAACAACAGTTGTACATCTCCAAATTACATGTTATATACATTATGTTGGTTAATGTTTGCCCACCTCAAGTAAACTTGTGAAAACCAAGGGTATACATAACTTATTGTGTCCTAAGCTGTGTGCACTGAATGACTGGAGAAATAATTCATGACCGACATGATGTCGTAAGAATATCAAGGTCAATTTACGGTCGCACAAGCTAAACGAGAATCTATGATTCTTTTTACTCATTCGTTACATATCATCAATATGGATGTTGAATAAGTGGACAAATATATATATATATATATATATATATATATATATATATATATATATATATATATATATATGTACCTTATACATATTGCACCGACAACTGCATTTTGAATACCTCCTGCTTAATTGATAAAGCTACATGAAGTGGTACAGTTCCTCTATGACAGCTCAGTAGAGTTGTTCGAAAGAGAGCGTTTGCTGTACACATTAGGCAATGGTCGAAAACATCACAAATATGTGCATATCTCTTTGGTCCCTCCATGGTCAGGGAAGGCGTGTGAAGGTCATACACATTACGTTCCTCTCAGCAATTTAGCATCAGTCATGCCCAATGGATGGTGGCTTTATCGTTTGGAAATAGCCTGTCAATACTCAGGAACATGAGCAGAATGAAAGCATCAACCCAGTGAACAATGATTACGAGATGAGCGCTGGATGTTACTTAACTTTGTAGGTGGATGGTTGGTCATCAGACATACAGTCGGCGGATGGTTGGTCTCCTTGTGGCCATTCCCCTGACCATCACTTCCTGAAATGCTGGCATGATCCATTTGAAGTCCAATGATTCATCAGACTACATAGCATTTACACCAGTACAGATTCTGCAATATTTTGCCAATGACTGTGCATATCCATGCCTCAAAAGGCAAACTGAAAATATTTTGAATTAATAATCCATCTTTGAGATCTTTGAATCAATAATCTGATGTGTTATTAATTTTAAAAATCTCAAAACTTGGAGTCATAATTCTGGCAAGATTGTGCCACAAAAGGATGGGAATAGCTAATAATGTTGTACCACCATTTCAAACTGTGTTTATGCAGCCACTGATGGTGTGAGCAATTATTTATCGGAGGCTATCGAAGGGCTCGTAGAACATATGGCTGGGTGAGTTGATGGGGCAACAGAAGAGCAAAGGCATCTAGCTTGTCATCCCTGAGAGGTGCTATGTGACAACATCCAAGGTTTCCCCAATTCCATTCCTAAATTGCTGCTCCTTCCACTCAGACATCGTGAAATCTCTGGGCCCTTCAGTCCTGAGCATTCTGTGTGTAAGAGATGCAGATTCAGTATTGGGGAAGGAGATAAGAATGGAATTGTGGTGTGTGTGTGTGTGTGTGTGTGTGTGTGTATTGTCCCCCCCCTCCATTGGTTGTAATATTCTTCAGTGGGTGTCAGAAGGCATAACTGGTTCTCCACAAGGCCTAAAATGAGCATCTTTGTTTATTAGGTTTCATTTTGAGGACGAAATTGTTATCATTTCAAGGGTAAGCATCAGACCATTTCAGGTGTTTCATATCATAATCACATCATTGCTGCAAGGACATGCTTAAGGATTGGCACCGAACCCCAGATAGTCTCGATGTGGAGCCCATTTATTGCCATATTTATTTGTACGTCGTTCAATGACCGCATAAGGTTGATGTTTATCACTGCAGTCACTTCAACTATTACTTGTCTCAACAACCTCATGAGGTCCATCCTCTCTCGTTCCCATGTTCTGTTAATGTCATTGTTGAAGTGTTGCTACTTGACTGTTTTAGTTATTTTTGAGACTTTTAAACCAAAGTCTCTGATACCTCGATTGGCAGTCTTGCGTTTTCTTTTTTTCGATTCCCCAGTACAATATCTGCACCCACGATATTGTTGAGGTCACATGTGCATCATATGTCGTCACAATCGATGCTTCTTTCTGGAGCTTTTGTGAGGTCCAAACTCCGCTTCAATGTCGTAGTCATATTGTTTCATGAATTTTAGCTGCTTTGTTACTTTTTCATCATTTAGCAGAAAGTTTTTCAAACCATCCATATATAGCATTTGTGTAGCTTTGTTCATTCCTTTGCATTTCTCTTCTGTTTGTGGTCAAATCATTTCCATTACCTTGGTCATTGCTAATTATCCCCCACCAACCAACGAAGTTGGTGGGGGATATAGAAATGGGTTCCGTCCGTCCGTCACATTTCGTTTCCGGTGCTTAACTACAAATCCCCTCAAGATATATTTACGAAATTTGGTACACATATCAAGCAAGTGGTGAACTGGTGCCTTTTGATATTTTCTAATTGATAGGTCACATGGTTTGGCAGCCATGTTGGATTCAAGAAAAATATTAAATAATGTTTTCTCTGGAATCACATAACCTAACAAAGTGAAAATTTGCAACTATCATCTGCCATCATGTCTGCATATATAGTAAAAATTATGATGTCACAAGTCACATGGTTTGGTGGCCATCTTGGATAGAAAAACACCTCATCTGATTAACACGAAACTTCACACACGTATTCCACTGCAGGATTGGAGGCAGAATATAAATTTATGATGTCATAAGTCACATTGTTCGTCAGCCATCTTCGATAGAAAATTAATAAATTTTATTTTACTTGAGTCCAAAGTCAGGTGTAATAGTAGAGAGAAAAAATATCTTCTTCGGAGATATCTCGTTGCATTCCTTCACCTACGATTTGAGTTGTTCTTTCTAAATGAGAACCAAGGTTGCACTCCACAGTTTCAATGCCTCTTCCAAAGTCAGTTATACTTGGGTAGGTTTTGCACAGTCCCAGTGATATATGATCCATGAGTATGGGATGATGACAAATGCCTTCTTGCAGTCAATCCATGTTCTTGACAGAATGGAAAACTAGTTGTAATCGTGACGGTGAATGTCTGTGTAGAACAATGGATGACATCAACAACACGTTGATTGAGATATGCTAACAGCCATGCGAAGCAAAGAGAAGTTGAGGTTTCAGATGTTCACCCTTCATCAGAGCTCAACAAATGGTTAGCACCTGAAATGTCATCTTCTCTTGACAGTTCGAAGCCTCTATTTTTTTAACAGTTCTCCAGGATGGCTTTGTTGAGAAAGAAGTGATTGATAAATCCATTTCGTTTTTTTCTGCATCCCTTTTGTTCAATTTGCAGGAATTGTTCCGTTACTGGGTATCCTTCTCTTCTACATTGATTCCTGTTTGAAGTTTAGTAGCAAGGTGATTGGTCTATAACTTCACAGAAGTCGTGCTTCATCAGTTTCTTGGATTCGGGCTTCTGCCTTCTGTAAAGTGCGTATCTGCAGGTCTTTCTCCTCCGATGAGTCTGTTGAAGGTGTAATAATCATTGTTCAGGAGCAGGTCAAATTGACTTGGCCAGAAGTTGGGTACTCTAACCAGGTTAAAAAAATTGACATTTTTGCTGATTGTTTTTGGATTTTTATTTCATTATTTACTGTCACTTGAAGGTCAACATCATCAGAAAATCATGTTTGGTTGAATGAATAGATAGGGCTTCACTTAACACTTAATCGTTCTTTTCTTGAATAAATATCTTGGAAAGGAAGAGTTTAATGTTTTTTGGTGCCTTTTGATGCTTGATTGGCCCCAACCCTCCCATGACGTCATCTCGACTTTGGGTTCATACATGTGCGGTCTGACAGCACCTTCAACATAATTATTTTGACTATCGTCATAATCTGGGGATTGTTGATCAGAAAATTGTCAAATTTGATTATTATTAGGACCTTGAAGTTAATTCCTTTAAAAATCGATTATTTGTTTTCAACTTTTAAATTACTTTTCCTTCCTGTTTGGATATTTAGGGTCCGAATAAATTTATTTCCAGAATTTTTCCATTATATATTTTTCAGAGGGGAAGTTTTTTTGGGTGGTGTGTGGAGGGAGAAGGGTTGGGGTGGTTGGGGGGGGGCTCCAAATTATCCAAATTAAATTTTCCAAATTATCCAAATGACTTCCCCAAATTGTATTTTTCACATTTTTTGTGATATCATTTCTACTTTGACTTTTTATACTTTGTGACAATATGTGACTTTCAAAATGACGTATGAATGTTAAATGCACATGTGGTGTGTGTGTGTGTGTGTGTGTGTGTGTGTGTGTGTGTGTGTGTGTGTGTGTGTGTGTGTGTGTGTGTGTGTGTGTG
>NC_140970.1:74800171-74827671 GCF_056783735.1 Eptatretus burgeri
CTTACTGTAATTGTTCTGGGATTATCTCGTCTTAGCTATGAGAAGCAGCTGAAGGAGGCAGGACTTTTTACATTGGAAAGAGGCAATTATGAGAAGATTTGATTGAGATGTTTAAGATAATGAAGGGTGTGGACAAGATAGGTGCAGTGTTTTTTTCAGCAGAATGGACAGTGTTAGCATCAGCGGCCATCAGCTGAAGGTAAGTAAGATGAGAGTAAGGACAATATATTAAGGCAGGGATCTTTCAGTCAGAGAGTATAGTTAATGCATGCAATGGTCTCCCAAGAAAGGAGGTACTGGCATGAGAAGAGGTAGATATGTTTAAATTGGAATTAGAGGTACCTGGATGCATTGGACATATAGGGGTATGGTGATATTGGCAGGATTTTAAGGTAGCTTGTTTGTGGATGGGTAATATGGGTTCTGGGGTTGATGCAGCACAGGCATGATAGACTGAATGTCCTCCTCCTGTGCCAAAGGTATGACGGTTTAGAGGACCAATCAGCCTTCTCTCAATCATCAGCAAGGTTATGGAATCCATCATCACTTCAGACGTTAAATCCTTCCTCTTCTCCAATGGCTTGATTTCTGATCATCAATTTGGATTCAGACTAGGTCACTCTATGCTGTATATGCTGCATCTGCTCTCCCAACAATGCATGGAGATCCTCAATTCCATCTCCTGAGACATATTGTGCGCCTTCAATATGGTCTGGCACGCTGCCTTGGTCACCAAACTCTCTTCCTATGTTATCCAAGGACATTTCCACTCATGGCTCGCAGACTTCCTCTTCTGATGCAGCCAATGTATGGCCATAAATGGAGTTCTCTCATCCCCCTTCCTGTCCAGGCTGGAGTTCCTCAAGGCAGTGTTGTGGGCCCTGTTCTTTTTCTGGTTTTCATCAATGATCTGTCTGATTCTCTGGGAAAATCCTCTTTATCTCTTTGCTGATGACTCCACCCTCTGCCGTACCATCTGTTATCCCTCAGATCAGCAAGCAGCAGTCTCTTCACTCTGCAGATCTGGATAAATCACAAACAGATCCAACATGTGGAACATTTCTTTCAATCCTGACAAATCTCACACTCTCACTTTGTCTCTGCGAAAGGACAATCAAGAACCCTGCCCCCCACCCACCCCCGCATCTACTTTCTCAACAATCCTCTTGAAAAAGTCCTTTCACTCAAGCTTCTGGGTCTCACTATCTGCCATGATCTTTCCTGGAAAAGTCACATTTCCAATCTGGCCAACAAAACCAGTGGCTGACTGGGAATCCTCCATCATGCAAAGTCCTTCCTTGGCACGCCTGAGCTCCTGAATACATACAAAACTTTCATCCACAGTTTGATGGAGTACTGCCCTCCCCTCTGGGCTGGTGTTCCCATCTCTCTCAGCTTCATGCTGTGGAAAACAAGGCATTTAGGATCATTGGTATCTCCCACGATGTTGCTGAGTCTTTCGGTCTCTCACTCTCTCACCCCAGGCAGGTTGGTGGTCTTTCTGTCTTCTACCATCTCCTCTCTGGCCTTTCCCCCTTGCTTGGTCTGAGATATGCCCCCCTCCCATATTTCCACAGGGCATTCAAGGTCCGCCAAAACCCCCTTCTGGTAAAACTACCAAAATCAAGAATCACTGCTCACCTTCACTCTTTCATTCCTCTTTTTCCCACCTTTGGAACAAACTCCCACACTCTCTTCAATCCCACGATTCCCTTCAGGTCTTCAAAACAGCTGTTCACCACCATCTCTTATCTTCCCCCATCCAAAACCACGATCTTTTCTATCCCCGCTAATCCACCCCAAACCCACCTCCTTCAAATTCCCCCTTTTCCTTACTGAAAGCCCCTGTTGTGCAAGGACCTGAAAGTCCCTGTCGTGTCCATCTTTTTTATCCTGTGGAACCTGCCCAATCTCTCTACCTTCCACAGATCTCGTGTCTCTGTTGCAAACTGGTGTTTTTTCACAATGGTTTTTTTTGTATCTAACAAAAAGAGAAGATCCCTGTGGGTGTACTTTCCTATATGGTACTTTGACAATTTCAGTCGAATCCTTGTATGAGGATGTGGCTGGGACTCTTTTCTGTCTTATTGAGTTTCTGCTCTGGTGTCAGGATTGCCAGGATTGCGTCCATCTGAGCACCTGCTCTCCAAGGTTCTCACAATACCAGATCCCCAGAGTGGGATTCACATGTCATTATGTCTCTCCATTAATTGCATAAAAGTTCACAATAAACGGGTTGTATTTGGGAAGATGCAAATTCAAGAATGAAGGTACCACCAAACAAATATAGCTGCATTTAGCTCAGGTATGACATTTCAACCACGGAGTGGTCTTCTTCTGGGATTTAATTTTTTTTGTCCAGCTTGATACCAAAGTGTTCCCCTGAAGTACCATCGATCATATGGAATGGCAGAATGGTGGAATCCCTCCAAAACAGACAGAATGAAAGGAAATCATCGCATGAGTGGAACAATGGCATGAGATTGAGACGTGTTCAACCCAGAATAGCACATCATCATCCATAGGGATGAATTAGAATAATATTTCATCACGGGATATGACTTGCGGATGTTTAGTGGTGAATGTGCAATCTTCATGAGACTCATCGGGTGAAAAAATATCTATAAAGAGGCATCAGAAGGCAGTACCAGAAACACCATTAAAAAGGGGGAATTGTGCATTGGTGCCATCGATTTGTTCGGACGGGTATTGAAATAACTTTTAGGATGAATGTCCTCATCAGCAAGGTAGAGTATTTGATATAAAACCAAAGCAATAAAAACCAGTCCCAGATGTAAAACTGAGAAGCACTATAACAGCAGGGGCAGGAAGGACAAAAACAACTCCCTTTGCTGTTGATATGAAAAGAGAAAAATAAAATGGAAGTTGGAATGCAGTTAAAGACAGGAAGAAAATCGTAAAAATAAATAAGGATAAAAGCAAGCAAAATGAAAAGCAATAAATAGTTTCATTAGAGGTCCTGAGTGGATGAAGCACTTAAAGGAGGGATGAGTTGAATAGGACAATGCTCGATAACAATTAATCATTGTTCTAGTCGAGATCAATAAGGAAGAAAGACAGACCTATAAGTGAGAAAAAGAAAGAGGGATGCTCGATGATGGCATCTCGCACGATATGGGTTAATATCCAGCTGAAAGCAATGGTTTTGAGAATTTTGATTTGAAGTTTCTGAGAGCTGAGCTTGTCTTAACATGAGGTCCATGTTTGATTGTCAGTAATAATCAAGCCAGTACACCCAGTGACCTCCAGTGAGGAAAAGGGTGGTATAATATTCTTTTGTCTCCATAATCGAGAGCCAATCCAGACATTGTGTGAGACTGCCGGTGCTCTTAAGGCATGGGCATGAAGATGCCATCCACATGAAAACACAGTCCCCTAAAACTGGATTTTCCAAAAAAGAAAAAGTCACCATTCTGCTCAACAGCAGCAGAATGTCATGTACCAGCTCATGGTGTGACAATGGAGAACCAAGTCGGTACACAGCACCCAATCGGGATCACCAGTCGGTCACAATTAACCGGGACAATCCCCGAGAGATGCGCGGGCGGGTGGACAGACACAAGTTAGGCTGTGGGGTCGCTTGTCTCTCCGCCCGTTGTCCAGCCCCCAAAACTTTGAAAGTATAATGACTTGAAGCTGGTAATTACAGAGACATGACTTCCCCTCGGGAGAAGTCCCTATCTTTCGCAGACATTTTCATGCCCGTTTGCCGTTCAACCGAGGCCTGCATTCGATCAGGCACTAATGGGTGTGCGCTGACGTTAACGTAGAGTGCTTTTCTGTCATTAATATATTTTTCTCGTGTCACTATGGATAATATGCGACAATTAATTGTACTTCTGACCAGTTCTTCACTGCCGATGACTAATGATGTGCGCTCGGGCTGAAATTTTACAAGTTACGTCCGTACTAGAATTGCAAAATGATACGTTGCTCTCATATGAAGATTTTTAAATCCGTGAAAGTGAAGACAGAAGACAAAATGATCGACCAAAGTGTGATCACAGAGCCAGCTATGGATATAGTAATGCTTGATGTCATAAACATAAACATGGTGTACAAATATACTTTGTGGAGAGATATTGAATTGGGTTCAGGAGGAAGCATTGCACTGAAGCAACATGGCAGGAATTCTTAAATGGAGTGAAACTCACTCTCGAGCTTTGGCCGAGTTGAGCGGTGATTACATCCTGTTTACAAACATCACGTCAGGCTCCCCTGGGAATCAGCAGATAATAATGGCTCTTATTCATGCCTAGAAGACATCATTTGAGCAACTGTGGCTTGCCAACCATGGACATGTTATCCAATGCTCACTAATTTTGTTCTCATGGGAAGGCTGCATCCGCTGTTCTCATCTTAGTAAATAAAAAAGCCTGAGCCCACTCAATGAGACAATGAAACAAGCTCAAAGCTTGAAACCTTGGATAAATTTGATCACGATTGTTACAAGGGATTCGGATGTACATTTTGGCCACGTGACCAAATGCAGATGCTAGGTGTAACCCAAAAATGTAATCCTTCAAAAGGGCCTGAGATGTGTGAGTGAGATACAGCTTTTGCCACCTCGAAAATAGGATGGATGAAAAGGATGGTGAAAACATGTTCAACCTTCCCGTAACTATCTGATTTCAGCCTTCCAAGAAGAGTAACAGCTTAAGACGAGCCTATCATTGTGCTGAAAAGGTTTCTCCCCCCACCCGCCTCCTCCTTTGCAATGCTGCAGGAATCCCATCCTGCTACAACCTCTGACAGCTGACGCTCGATGCATTCACACAAAGGCGAGCGACGTATCTACATCATCTTCCCGCTTTGACGGATGCTTCCCTTTATGTCTGAGGATACAGGCTGGCAATGTTGGACAAATCTGTCATTGGGGATTAACTGAAGCTGTGAGAAGCTGTATAGCTTTTGCCTTCTTCGCCTGATATAAAAAAAAAACAGAATTGGAAGGAAAGTATTGGTTTTGAATGTTGGAGGAGGATCGGTTATTAAATGTAGTTGCTTTCAAAAGGAATTGGTGGCATGAAGCAGTTTGATGTACACAAGATAGATTGATATCTCGTTTAATAACTGATATACATATATATATATATATATATATATATATATATATATATATATATATGTGTATATAAATACATATGTATATATATATATATATATATATATATATATATATATATATATATATATATATATATATATATATATATATATATATATATACATACATATATATATATATATAAATACATATATATATATATATACATATATATATATATATATATATATATATATATATGTATATATGTATATATCTATATATATATATATATATATATATATATATATATATATATATATATATATATATATATATATATATATATATATATATATATATATATATATATATATATATATATATAAATACATATGTCTATATATATATATATATATATATATATATATATATATATATATATATATATATATATATATATATATATATATATATATATATATATATATATATATATATATATATATATATATATATATATATATATATATATATATATATATATATATATATATATAAATACATATATATATATATATATATATATATATATATATATATATATATATATATATATATATATATATATATATATATATATATATATATATATATATATATATATATTGAAACAAGTTGGCGCAGTGGTTAGGGCAGCGCAGTGGTTAGGTGTTGTTGGCGCAGTGGTTAGGGCAGCGGCTTGGGATCCAAAAGGTCCCAAATTCAAGCCCCGTTGGGCCACTGAATTAATACACCAGGGGGTTGACTCAGCCTGTCATCCTTCCGAGGTCGGCAAAATGAGTACCAGTGTACTGGGCCGGTGTATACCCCGGTTAAAAATAGGTGTACCATATCCCTGTGTCGTAAGAGGCGACCAGGGTTGCGTCAGGAAGGGCATCCGGCGTAAAACATGTGCCAAATCACTATGCGGATCATACGAATGATCCGCTGTGGCGACCCCTAACGGGAGCAGCCGAAAGAAGAAGAAGAAGAAGATATATTGAAACAAGTATAGTGTGATGAGCACTCCCCCGATCTCCATTGGACATTTTATCGTCCTGCACCAAAGAGTCACCTCCTACCCAGAGACCTCGGCCGGGCGAATCTGTCAAACAGCCAAAGATTACATGGTCAACATCAGTTAAACATCAAACGTAGCTGCCTATCTGGATTTCAGGCTTATTTGCCCCCATTGGGATGGTATAGCAATAAATATCTAACCAATGATGACCACATTCATCATTTACACATCAAACACACCTCCCGAGTGTTATGGTGAGCATCGCCGCAGATTATGTCTATTGCCATGGATTATGTTATCGTGAGACTCATCATATTTATCAATGAGTCATTGTGGAGCTTGCACAGAAGTCACCGGCATCACAAAGATGTTCATCAAGATCACTGACTTTCACGTGAATTACAAGAATACTTGTGGACAATTGACAAATAACATGTCATAAATTGGATTTGAACCTTCTTGTTACTGAGTATCATGAGCCAATGGAAGTCTTCATTATTAAAACAAGAAGTTCTGTTTCATTTTCTCCACTTGTCAGACATGCATTTTGATTGCTTCATCGATTCATATTGATATTCATCAGCGAAGACATCAGATCTCCGATTGATCCAGAATCAGGTCGTTTTGCCATGCAAGTATGGCGTCTCCATAATATTCATGTAATATTTAATTCCATGTGTCACTGAAGATTATATTTAACGGGAGAGTAGTGCAGTAACCCAGAGTCCACTGGTGACACAGGTTTTCACAACATTGGATCTATGCCTTTGCGTATTCCCAAACTTGGCATCATGTAATAAGAGTGAGAATTGCTTTGCGATAGATGTCCCCTCCCGATGTGATATTTATTAAGTCCAAAAAGGACAAAACTCTGTGGAAAAATTGACCAAACGCCCTGAAACTCGATCTTTTTCTGTAACTTATCAAAATAGAGCCATGTACCATGTTTCAGTTGAATATGTTTGAAGGATATTGAAAAAAGTCTGAAAAACCGCAGTTGGGACGGATGGATGAATGGATGGAGAACAAGCCTGCAGTCCCCAACGGTAATACTGGTATGGGACTATTAATAGGTATACTAATAACCCATTCTCACGTTGATATTCGATGTATTAAACATGGGACTGATTTAATGAAATGAAGCTGTACGTACACTCGATGACATTCCAAACAAAGATCATGTCAAAATCACAAAAGCCCCTTGAGGCAATTGGGAGTGCAGTTTTACTTTGAGAATACAGCGCATCGAGCCAGTGTAAAACCTAAAACAAGCTGTGAGCTCTTGGCAAGACCAGCACATGGAAACACAGCATAATAAATAGAGCATAGTGTTGATTTGTAAGGTGTGTAGCATGTTTTACCATCACTTCTGTTCTGACAAGTATCTCATTATCCATTTGTTTGGTAAAATGCAACGCAATTGAGTTAACCACCTTGGTAGTATGTTATTATGCTTCCAAAAACACTCATATTAATACTTTAAACTTCTCCTTTAATAACCACAGTGATTCCCACATTATTGTGGGGTAGGCCTGGGTGATTGGGGGTTGGGGAGGGGGGACGAGTTTTTGGTCCTCACGTTTCACGAACCGGCTGGCCAGGCATGACATTCGACGAACTGGTTTGGGCAGGAATTTGGAATTTGTTAATGGTACAAGCGATAGCTCGCCTACTCTTCACGAAGGACAATGTGGGATCTTTAATGTCCACCAACTAAAGCCAGCAGATGGAACGCCAGTTTAACGACCATCCGAGGGATGGCACAAACATTGACGAATCACCCTGCCTGTGAAGCACAGGGATAAAAGCTGGGCCGACATTCAAACCCTGGCTAGATACCTTAGAAGTGAAACAAGTGTGCGTACCTCTCGGCCATCCTGCGAGCCCAATTAATATTCCAAACAAGTAGAGGTACTTTCAAAGTACACCACCCCCATGCCAAATAAATAAATAACATTTCCAACAGCACGCAACATTGCCGTAGGGGAGTGGTGTAAAATAATTGATTAATTGGATCATTAAAATAAATAAATGCTAATCGTAAAATAATTCATTTCTTAATCAATTGGCTAATATCATACCTAAAACACCACTGTTTCATCCGGATCTGTAACTTTTTGAAAACGATTTCATCACAAAATGAATAATTCATCGATTAATCGATTAATCAATAAATCAAAAATAACATTCATAGCCAAATCACTTGTTCACTGTTGTGTCCAAATCTCAGCTTCCGAGCGTAAACGGCGCTTGAGATATTTACCAGATGAGAAATAAAATAAATAAGTAATTAATAATCGATAAGTAATAATCGAGTAATTGATTAATCAATTTTTTTTTTAAAAAATACCATTTTTGCCAAAGCACATCTTCACTTTTGTCCCCAAATTTCAGCTTCCTAGCTCAAAGGATGGCTGAGATATCACCCAGACAACCAAGAAAACAAACAAACAAACAGAGTAAAAGCTGAGTACTCCATTCCTTCTCTGCTCAGAAATGACGTCATGCATCACCTGGATATGGAATTGGGAAGGAGCGGTGTACAACAAACAAACAAATGGAGTGAAAACTGAGTACGCCCTTTCGGTGCACGGCGATGACATTATGCAGCACCTGGAGGTGGAATAGGGAGGGCAGTGTACAACAATTAGTACTATTATATTTGTCCTATTATAGTACAACTATATTTGGGCAATACAACAATTAGTACTATTATATTTGACACCATCAGAGACCGCCGGAATATTCACTAAATGTAAAATATGAACTGAAGTCCTCAACTCCACCCTTTACAAACCCTAAGACATCAACTTTCCCTCCCAAACCCCAAGTCCTCAACTACTGCCTCCCAAGTTCCCAATCTCGAGTCCTCAACCTCCCCCCTCCAAACGCTGCAGCTTCAAACCCCTTTCCACTCCAACGAATGTTACACACAGATGGATGGATGGATGGATTGATGAATGAACAAGCATATCATTATTATATAGATTAGTGCTATCATATTTGACATGCTCCGCTTCAGCACCGATAGCTTCAATGACAGTTGTGAACTGATCTGATCTCATTTTGAAGTCATGGATCAAATGGAGCCACACAAAAGTAGCTATAGACGAGGGTCTTAATGTGGCAAGATATAGGCAATTTAGCAGAAGTTTGATCTGTGCAGAAAACCATGTGTTTGGTCTATATCGAAAACCCCTCACAACAATTTCTCATGAAAGCTGATGTAAGTGTCATCAGATTAATATCAGATATCATAAATAATGTGGGAAATTTTTTTGTAAGAGATATCGAAGAATCTGTAATGTTGACAAGAAGATTCAAGGATATAAAACAGTAGTTTTAACTCACTGTCTCAAATACAGCATATTGTGTGAACCATTGCCAACTCTGAGAATCAAAGCCAGAATCAGAGAGCTCAGAAGGGAAATTAAATATCTGCTCCAGGTGAGGCAAAAACTTTCAAATCACTCTGTCACTGGCCATCATTACTTCGCACGACATATTGTCAAACAAAATAATCATGCAGCCAGTCGTCATCTCACAGTGCAGCTAAAGGAGCTATGTACATATTACACACATGCGAAGAGGGTTTATAAAATGAGAAAAATAAAATTGAGAAAAAAATGGGAAGGCCAGTGGAGTAGAGCAGAGGAAGGGAAGGAGATTGGGGACAGCTAGCACAAAAGAGGGAAACAATAGGGGCATGTATGGGACATTTGGGGGTGGGGAGTGTGGGAGGAGGGTGAGAAAATTATGCCATTTTGTTGATTTAATATGTAGATAGCCCTTAAGAGTGCTGTTTTCAGGAAGAAAATGCAGGACTTTCGTCTCCAAAATCAGCCATAAAGCCAGCTGAACACTTATAGACATATATATATATATATATATATATATATATATATATATATATATATATATATATATATATATATATATATATATATCTTTGTTACTACTGCGATGATGACCACTACTATCCTCCTCCTCCTACTACAACTACTACACTTTAATGGCCCCAATTATTCCCACCTTATTTTGGGTTCGGCGGGAGAAAGTAACAAGCACAAGTCCTTCATGAGTCGTCTGGCCAGGCCTGGCTTTCTTCCAATAGCGATTTGGGCTGGAATATATAATTTGATGGTTCTCGCGACGATTTGCCTCCTCTTCATGAAAGACACCGTGGGATCTTTAACATCCACCAATGACCAGTGCTGACAGATTTACAAGTATCGGCCTTTCTAATGGATAGCGTACACAGTGCTGCCTCTCCTGGCATGTGGAATACCAGTGAGGAAATTTATATGTGTAGCTGTGTCGGGATTCAAACCCAGGCTAGATAGCTCAGAGAGGAGTGTGCAATACCTCGATGCTATCCTGCCAGTCCCACTCATAGAATCATATAAGTGTACATAAATGAGGACCTTATGCACATTCAGATGCTTTACAAGGCAAGCAAACATCTGAATACATCCTGATGTACAATGAAAAATATCTAGCAGCCGTTTGGTGATGACGAGTTACAAACTTGGATTGAAGGGGAAAAAAAACAATCAGTGCAATGGGACGTTCATTCTGCCTGAAAATTTCAAAATGGGCGAAAGTTTTTTTTTTCTCTTCCATCAGACAATTGCAGCATCAGGGGAACAGAGAAACCCCCGCGGCGCCCAAATCACTGAAAATGACATGGCTCAAGCAAAATCAAATACGTAGTTTGAAAGTTAAAATAAGACTGGGACTTGGGAGGCAGAACTTTCACTTCTTCATGTCGTCCTGCAGCGGTTCATTCCACTCGAACAAACATGGTATCACCAATAACACCAGATGTATCCATAATTATTATATTGTTCCATGAAAACACATTAAAGAAGTTGATTTATTGTCCACTGGCTAAAAAAAAACAAACAAACAAACAAACAAAAACAACCAAACTCACATGGTTGAATAAAAACCAATTGTTTTTGCTTTTAATCATAAAAAATATACATATATACATACACGCACACACACATATATATATATATATATATATATATATATATATATATATATATATATATATATTCTATCTTACTGCCTTTAGACAACATTGTAAATAGGTGTTGGGGCTTTACGGTGAGCATGATCCTTACGGCCTTTGTCAGAGCACCGACAGCCTCCGAGACACTGATTAGACATCCAAGAAGGCGCTCAATGGACACAGATTGCCGGACGAATCAGCGTGGACCAGAGAAGATTAACTCTCCAACACTTGAGTGCATCACCCATCGCCGTGGCAGCACAACAATGGTGGGGTAGAGACCGACTCCGTCGGGGGCACATATACCTGCATCAATCTAAGCCATGGGATTACGCCCAGGTTCCTAACTCTAATCCCGTTAAAATAACCAGTGGTTGTTCCTCTACATAATCCTACCCACGCTGTTGTGTGCATTCTCTCCTTCCAATTTGCTTCCCTTTATCAAAAGGAGGCCACGGCCCTGTGGCTCACTTAACTAGCCAGTCACCCGTTAAGCCTTTGCTTTTGCATCTGTTCATGATGTTCGGGTTATCCCCCACCCCAGACCCACAGTTCCCAGCTTTCTAATTATTATGACCACCCTTCGCAAGAGCATGCCCCAAACTGTGCACGACTGAGTGAGTCGATGTCACATTGACATAAAGCACTACAAGAAAGTTTGCAATCTTCCAAACAACAGCAATTGATCCTTGGAAATCAGTGCCACATTAAATTGACAAAATAATCAAATATGTAATTAAGTGTACTCATATATATGTCAATGCAGAAGGGGCACTGTATCTAAAAGCATTTCTTCGAATTACATTTTGGAGGACGTACTCATATCTACAGGATTCCTTGTTTTCAATCATCATAGCCCATTCCTGCTGTCCAGGCTAAGTGCAGGTGGAAGCATGCTTCACTGGGTGCAACCCCAAGGGTACTTAAAAAACTTGAATATCTCATGATCAAGATGCATAATAATATTTTCATGGATACCCATTGATGGAAGTGAGACATCTGTGCAAGTATCTTTGGCAAAAGTTCACTCCCTTGCATGAGCCAGGTCGCAAAGACCTCAACGGTTTTAACCACTTCGAGCCATTGCTTCTGAACAAATTTACTAATTTCCAACATTGTTGTCAATGTAAACAATATTAATCAACTGATCAAAGCTGAAGACTTCTCAGTCAACCATTGTGCTGCAAATAACTGCAATCCTGCCTGTTATGAAAAAAAAGAAAGAAAAGAAAGAAAAAAAAAAACTGCACCAAGAAAGTTAGACATGGAAAGAGGCCATTTGGTCCATCTTGAATGTGTCATATCATAATAGGAGTTCCCTTGCAAGGAATTTCAACGTGGGAGGAAGCCATTTGGGCCATCGAAGCCTGTTATTATTACCAACCTATGGTTGTTTGTCCAGAATCAATCCTTTTTTAAAAAAATTCGGAGCACCAAGCAAGGAAGCAGCACGAACGTACCATTTTTAAGTTTTTGCTCTGATTCGGCAGGAGTTCGAACCATCGACCTCCCAGACTCAGAACAAATGTTCTAAATACTACACCACTGAGTCTCGTCATGACACCACAAATCCAAGTACAAATATTCACAACTCTTAATCATTATCTTAACGAAACAAATTTCCTCTTTTTCGATACTAAAATCCCAAGCTCACCATTGACCAACTTGAAGTGAAATTCCACATCTCACCATTTAACTTACATATTCCATTTCCTCATGAAGCAGCATACTTAGCAAGGGTACCAGCAAAGAATGGCCTCGTCTGACTTTAAGACATGATGGGATATCTGTTGTCCATATCCCAGATGAAGACTTCACAGCCAAATTTTTGCCCATCCAAAGGTCATTGTGCTCTCCAATGCAGCACCCTATTCATACCGAGCCATTGTAGCAGTTGGATTCGACTCCAGGTTGAATGGATCCATGACTAGACATCCAGTAGCGAGCACACTACCTCTTAAGAGTCCCTCAACCAACAACATCCAGTCTTCCATGGAGATTACCAATCGAAATACAAATCGGGCATAACTCTGCTCAGCTTCCGAGATCTAATCCATTCATGAGCATTCAAATCCACAAAGCTATTCAACACTCATCTACACCTTCCCACAGGTGTCATAGTCCCAAGAAAATGAATTCAAACCTTCTAAATTTTGCATTTCAACACATATAGCTCCTGAAAGCACAAAGCATATATGCCTGCACCACATATGACCTTGTTGACCTTTTAAGAAGTTCTTAAATCACATCGTGAATCAATTGATTCGGTGCAACCCTTGCAATAATCCACAGAATATGATCGCTTTGAAACTCAACAGTCTAAAGTTGATTGAAAAAGGAAGTCATTTTGTTGGTATTCAGGCAGAAACCTCCAACAGGCATCCAGTGTAACAGCATGCATCAATAACGGTTGCTATCTGCACCTCCTCGCTCATTACCCTTTAATTGTGAGCTCTCCTTTCCCCTCGCTAACTGCTAACTAAACAGATTGGCCGATAAAAGCCCGCCTGCAATTTGTTGTGTCTCAAACGGCTGGAAGGCGAGACACAACACTGACCTCTCTTTTGCTCCCGCGTCCGTCTTTGTGTCTTTCCAACCTCTCCCCTTGGGGCATCCCCATTTCCCAAAACTTCGTTCCATTTTCTCTGCAATATGAATCCCCGCTCAGCTAACGTACAGTACCCATTGTGGATTTGGCTGAGCTTCCTGGGATGAGGTTCCGTGAAAAGCAATGAGCTAACAATAAATAAAAAGAAGAATTCTTTGTAATAGTTTCTGTCGAGGCCTGGTAACAAAAGGCCGTGACCTCGAGGTCAGGCCTCCATTGTTGACTCGTTGTAGTGTGCTGAAAAGCTTGGCGCAAACTCCTCGTTTTTAAACTTGTAACGGTTTTCAGCGCTAAGTCAACTACATGTTAACACAGCCCATTTTGATTCTTCCCTCAACAGCCCTCCAGAGATTGCATGAATATACTATGGTACCCAAAGTGTGATCGGACCAAGCAGCAGAGAGAAATGGTTGACTCTCACACCGATGTACTTCATCCTGCAAAACTTCCTTGCGACTCCTCCACACGTCGAAATGTGGCACAAAAAGGTTATCCTGTAGATATTAATCTTTCACAGGGTAGTGGATTTGATCTCCATGAACGTCGCTCTTCCAGACTTTGTAGAACAAAAGGATGGGCATGCAGCACGCAGGTCGGGTGATGCATTTTAAACTGACATATTCATTGCCTTTTTGGTTTTGTGTGTTTACTCAAACACCAGCAAGTATATTGTACATTAA
Organism: Eptatretus burgeri; assembly: GCF_056783735.1. Lineage (NCBI taxonomy): Eukaryota > Metazoa > Chordata > Myxini > Myxiniformes > Myxinidae > Eptatretus > Eptatretus burgeri. Next base: position 74,814,611 of record NC_140970.1, read on the forward strand.
ACCTAGTACCGAACAGATAATCGCTTGATTACGTGTTAGTACAAACAAACACTCCTCCATATACACACAAGTACTCCAGGTTGCCATTTTTTTATGGACAATACCATCACACATTACGCAAGGATACACAAAGAACTTTGGGACAGGAGGTGGTGATTTGGCCCATCACGCCTGCATGACTTCAACATCACACAAGTTCAACCTATTAAATTCACTGGGGGGGGAGGGGGGTGGGGGTTGAGAAGTGAGAATAATGGGGCAGGCACAGACACCATCAGTGTGAGATATCTATATATATATATATATATATATATATATATATATATATATATATATATATATATATATATATATGTATATATATATATATATATATATATATATATATATATATATATATATATATATATATATATATATATATATATATATATATGTATATCTGAGTTTCACCCACAGTTCGGTTTCTCCCCTGAGCTGGGTTTCACCTGCAGACTAGTTTCACCCTTTTTGGGGCTCGTCAGTGCAACTTTGCTTTTCATCTGCTTGGTGACAACATTTGATCTTGGAATATTTGCATTGCAAAAGGCCCTTCTTGGGCTGCAGTCATGACGTCATTATGACGGTATCATCACGCCATTCATCCAGGTTGGATATCTCAATTGATTAAGAAGAAAACTGTAGTGTTAAGAAGATGGTTGTCGGATTTAGAAGATGACTATTGGGTGATAAATGAACAAACACAGACAGCACATTTACCTTTTGAGAAGAACCTCTTGCAAACATCACAACCGTGACACATACACAATCACATCCAAATCTCAGCTACCTATCATTCATGCCAATATCCATGTATTCCTCAATCCCCAATGCCTTTATACCTGGTGTTGGCTTAATGGTTAGGGTGGCGGGCTTTGGATCCTGGGGTCTTGAGTTCAAATCCCGCTCAGCTGTTGAATTAATACCAGGTGGGGTTGACTCGGCCTGTCATCCTTCCGAGGTCGGCGGAATGAGTGCCAGCATGTTGGTATACTGTGTCGGAGTGGCGACCCGTCCAGGATTGTGCACAATAGTCAAGGAGACTGCTTAAGCAGCACCAATGCTCTGCACAGAGTATGGTCCCAATCTCCTCTCCTCTCCCAATGCCTTTACGTACCTATCCAACTCAGATTTAAACCGATATATCGGTTCTGTTGCCACTACCTTTCCAGGAAGACCATTCCATGCATTTACTACTTTCTGAGTGATCAACTTCTGCCTACTACCATCATAATTCTGCTGTTGTTTACTTTCAGGTTGTGGCCACTGGTCCTACCACTGTGCATTCTCTTGAAAAGTTATTCCACTCTTATTTTGCCACACCCTTCATTACCTTTAGCATCTCTATCAGAAACCCTTGTAACCACCTCATTTTGAATGTGTGAAGTCCCGTCTCCTTCTTCCACCCCTCATAGCTTAGCCTAGTTAGACCCCAAATCAATATAATCACTTTACAATGAACCCTCTCTCTGTCAGTTACAGTATGTCCTTTCTCAGATGTGATGACCAAAACTGAACACAATATTTTGGATGAGGCCTGAGTAATTCTTATACAGCGTTAACGCTACCTTTTTTGATTTATAATTTATCCCCCTATGAATACAACATAAAACCTTGTTTGCTTTACCAATAGCTGCCTGGCACTGTGTTGTCTGCTATTTCCTGAATCTAATCATCCACCCCACTCTCTGTCTGCTATCTACCTTACCTCGAAGCTTTGCGTCATCTGCAAATTTGGAAAGCCAACTCTTAACCCCACTACTTACAACCTCCCAGCCTGGCATCCTCCCACTCACAGCAACTCTTTGCCTCCTATTTCCTATCACTCAGGCAGTTTTCACTCCAGTTAGTTCTTCGATTGTTTCTTGTACTCAGTCAAAACATCACGTAATGGCCATTAAATGAAGGAACAGATATCCTTCACATAATGGACAATGACTCGGCCTCAAAGCCTGGCCTCTACTCTGCAGGACAATAGTCATCTGAGCGTGTTGACTGAGGCTAGTTCCAAAGGTTACGTTGAATGAAGATAAGCCAAAGCAAAACCTCATGCATTATCAGCCGCACCTGCAGGTGGGAAGACCTGAGCAGCAACAGAGATATGTGCTCCGGTCGGTGGTTTACAGGCACTCACGACTGAGTCAAACCAATGCATAATTATGCTGTTCATGCATTATTACCTTTATTTCTGGTTGTTAAAAACAGAAAAGCAATTTGAGTGGCAGAAAAACGCTTGTTATACCATTATTTGTTTGTTGGCTTTTAGAAACTTTTCTTCCAATAGTTTCACCCTCATCTACCACCTTTGGCTCTTACAGATTAAATTAAACAATTACATTGATGGCTTGTGGTTGCTGGAGATTGTACGGTACGTTTAAAAAAGAGAGGAGGCCATTGTGTTGTGCAAAACATATATATTTTTAAATATATATATATATATATATATATATATATATATATATATATATATATATATATATATATATATATATATATATATGAATTAATGGGGATGCTCATTAATTCTTATTGATGATATATATATATATATATATATATATATATATATATATATATATATATATATATATATATATATATATATATATATATAAATATATATATAATCAAACAAGTCCACCTGAGTGTCTACAGGTTATAACTAAGGCCTCAGCAATGATGCAACCTGCAGATTGAATCTGTGATGGACCCACACTTCGACATGCATTTTCCAGATAGACATGTGTACGAAAGCAATAAATAAGTAAACTAGAAGGGCACTCTGTAGCGCGCATACCTCCGCCATGCAATGCCTGATCCACGAGATCGTATGAGGCCCTATACAATTTTGAGATATCGTGCAAGATATCGTTTTTGGCCCTATTTCTCAATGGTGAAGAATCACTTTCGGATCTTCACCAAAATCGAATCAGTTCGTCCTTGTCACACACCCAACCTATCCACCAAATTTCATCCGAACATGTCTCCAACTTTTTGAGATATTCTGCACACAAACAGACAAACAGACAAACAAACAAACACAAAAAAAATAACAGAGAGGGGTGAAAACATAACCTCCTTTCACCTTCATTGGCAGAGGTAAAAACATTTCCTTGTATGACAGGCACAGGTTTGAGCTCAGGATCCAATAATTACAATTGTTCATGGGATTCGGTTGAGGGAAAAATGGAGCTAAGGCTGAGAAAAAGTTGCCTTGTGTTTCATTTCATCAGAAAGCTGTCCAATTTGATTCCATTTATTTAGATTAATGCATCCAAGTGGAGGGGGAATTATAGCTGTTTGTTATTAACACCAATCGTACAACCCAATGCTGTACTTTTGATGTCAAGAATCAAGGTAATTTACATAATAGAACAGCATTTTCATTACATTTATAATGAAGAGAAATTGCGTTCCACAATCTTTCTTAAAAGCCAATTGTTGTAAGCATTTAATGACGATACTATCCACAACCATACTGGAATTCATAATAATCTCCTCTTGCATTGAAGGATCTCTTCTGTTTCTCAAGTCGGCCACAACTGACTGCTGGTTGCATCATTATTAACGCAGTGGCCACCACCAGATTAAGGGAGAGATTATGAATTTACTTAAGGAACTCGTACACGATGTCTGACTTCTTTTGAAAGGTACCGGGGAATATTTTTCAATCTTTGAGCAAATGTTGGAAGACCAGAGCAGTGGGGATACTCAAACTCAAGCGAGCTAGCTCTCGACTGCTGTCGAAGGAATAACACCCTCACCGGAACAACACTATCACTTGATATTGAAAGCAACTACTTTGATTAATTGTATTGCACAGGAAAATATCCACATTTAAAATGAGGCCACCATCAACGAGTCGTGCAGCCCACCATAAGGCAAAGCTCAAAATAAGTTGGTGGTGCCTTCATGTTTTCGGGTTGTCTGTCTGTCTGTCTGTCTGTCTGTCTGTCTGTCTGTCTGTCTGTCTGTCTGTCTGTCTGTCTGTCTATCCGACCATCCATGATAGTTTTCAATATGTATCGACCCAATGACAGCTATTTTTAGTTTTTGCAAAATATGGAACTGTGAATAGATCTCATGTCACCAGTCGTTACAGGTGTACTTGCAAAAGTGTTGAGAACACAAAAATCAACAAAAGAAACAAACAAAACCAAAACTACAAAATGATTGCTTAAAGTGGTGCTAACATTCCAAAATATCTGTTTTCAAGGATCACAAAACTTAACATAAAAAGTGTCCCTGCATTATGTCTGATAAGCTGCAGTGCATCGGCCATAAAAGTCACCTGCTGATAGCACAGACCCTGTGGGCAAAAATGCTCGGCAGTAGCAGATTGGTATCGGGACTAACTCGGAGGAGGCACATGAACTCCCATCGATACTGTCACACCACAACCACAAGCACTCCACACCGAAAAGTGTGCTCTTTTAAACCATATCCAAATATTCTCCCCACCTCCAAACTGAGGACCTGCTTGGACAAAACGGCTGAGTGTTTAACACATTTTTTATTCCAATAACCCAGGTCATCTATTGTCCACCTAAGTGACTCCAAGCGCATCATTTGGGATTTCCCAAGGGAGAGGCTCTCGCTCTGATGGATAAGATAAATAACCATTAACCTTGGCACCTACGGCATTTATAAGTTACCATTTTCAAAATGAATTTGTACGGAATGATGCCCGACACTCGCTGTGCAACACCATTTATCAATGGCTTAAGTGTTCGCCGTTCATTGCACAGATTCATTGCCATTATATGGAGACAGGAAAAGGACGTTTTAAAGTGAGAATAACGGAAAGTCTTTGTGACAGCGCATTGTTAGTACAACTGGTTTCTGCAGGTTGGGAAATTTCTAGGAAACAAATGAGCAAAAAAACAAGATATATAAACATAGAATGCTGCCAGAGAAGATAAATAAATTTCAAAAAACTTAAGGGGGGGTGCTAGAAGGGAGAGAGGGAAGGGGGAGAGGCGAGGAAAACCCCCGAAGTTCCACACTGCAGCAGATTAGCACCGTCTGGTAATCTACCATTTTCAAAACTATTATAGTTATTATCTACCATAATCATTTTAACACAATGCAAATACGTATTATGCTTTGTCCTTTCTAATTAAAAAAAAGATTTTCATGCTGTGGAGTGTTACTTAATCCCACAAACACCTGCACTTGAACGATAATAAGAATTGATAATACAAAAAACCCTACAGTGTTAAACTGATTAACTCATTTACTCGTTCCTTCCCAACAGAATGAACGAGTGCACTTATTCTGACCTGAATGGTGCAGATTGATTTGGCTAATTTTCTGGAAAAGCTGGGAGGGTGACATCATTTTGTGCATTTCTGAACTCACTGTGGTCAATCTAAGCTCGAAGTGTCGATGCATTTTAGCTTGGCAGTTAGAACTAGTTACTTGGGCTATAAATTGTTGATGCGTTTTGCCGTAACATAAATTTTTTTTCAAAATGCAAGTCAGCTCATTTGCATTTACTTAGCCAATTTGTTGTTGAAAATGTTTAGATTCCAAATGTGATTTAAAAACTCATACTCCTTTGTATTCCTTTAATCTAAAATCGATCACAAGGCAGTTTTTGCAAGATATGGAAGGAAGAGAGTGATAGTATAGTATTTAAAAAAATGGCTGAGCTATACATGAAAACACAGTTCATAACATTTTAATTGCAGATATTGTAGAGGTGAGATGCTCTGTGATTTACGTAACAGTAATCAACGCGAGAGTTCATGGAACACCTTACCCTGTGCAGTATTGAGAAACAAGGACATGGGCAGGGTCTGTGAGTGGCATGTTTGATTGGTCATGATGACGTAAAATGCCACAATATTTTGTCCAAGTACTGCTAAATGGAAGAGTTTTGAAAGTGTCAAAAAGGCGATTTGTATTCTGCATGTTTAAGTACATTATTAAATTGAAACAAAAGAAAGATTTTAAAACAGAAAATTTTTTCTGGAACTTTACCGCATTGATGCAGCATCTTTTCACACAACATTATTTAATGCGTTACATCAGTTATTCATGCCTGCTGTTTGTGTCCTTTGTCACATTGATAAAAACAGTACGTTTCTTGTTTGGAATGATTTTCAATTTCACTTGATGCCAGACAGGCAGAGAGTAATATATATATATATATATATATATATATATATATATATATATATATATATATATATATATATATATATATATATATATATATATATATATATATATATATATATATATATCTCACTCCTCTCTGTGTATGTGCAATCATGACAAATTCAGAGTTCAGGTACCGCTAAACTGCAGGCTTGTTTTCCAATTTATATTCAAAATATAACATTCAATTGAAATGAAGTTGTTCCTCGATCATAAACTGACATTTGTGGACAGACAGACAGACAGACAGACAAAAGTGAACCAATTGCTTAACAATGCATTTCACTTTGCGTGCACAGGGTAAATATGACATGAGTACCACGTGAAATATGACACTAGTGCACATCCAAGGTGTGCCTCAGTTATATGTGAGTAGTTCAAAATAGCTCGAAGAACGTGATACAATATTCCAAGACATGCCAAAAGCAAAAGTATGAAGCATTTAAATAAATATAAACGCATTCCTATATTTTCTTACAAATTCTGTACACTCATATGCATTTAAATCGAAAAAATATAGTTGGTTTGTCTCTGACCGTTGTGAGTGTCTTTTTCATCAAACTTTCCAAAAGCCCTTCTATTAATCTAGATTCCCACAGGAGAACAACTGCTAATGAACAAGTGTCTTCTAATTGGCATGCATCTGCCACAACTAAACACCAACAGTGGCATTTTAAAACCATCTCATGATATATAATGTGTGTATATATATATATATATATATATATATATATATATATATATATATATATATATATATATATATATATATATATATATTGGGCCGAAAGAGTCCGAGGTCTTGAAAGAACATTGCTTGTAAGAGGCGATTGGCCCGGATAGGTGAACAAATGTGTAACTACCAACTTATAGCCTTGTAGTGATGACAGTGTATAAATCCTAACATTACATGATTACATGTTGTCGACCATATGGTGAAAAATAGCAAGGGGCATAGGGATGCGGTTTGTCAAAATTCATGATGTCTCATTACCTGAAAATAGTTTTTGAAATTCCACATTTGACACATAACTAAGCCATCATAAAGTTCATCCAAGATAAAGACAGTGACCCTTTAACGCAAGTTCAAAGCGTTTCATGGAGTAGTTAAGGTACTGAAATAGACTGGTGGGATTAAACAAAGAAGAATGTACAACAGAGATATGGGCTGAAACAGTTAAGAAAGAAAAGTGGAGAAAGATGAGAGAAGAGATGATAAAAAGGAGAAAACGGTTGACTCAATTTGATGAAGAATGTACAAAATTAAGCCGATTCATTCAATTGGGGTTGCTGCACGACATACACCTCAGAAGGTTGAAGGTTGCTTTGGAAATAACCAGAAATTGCGTAACTCTAAACATAAAGATATTCCCTTTTCAGAGATTTGTGCACATCTCAGAGAGACAAGAGCCACCATGCTGAGCCATTAATTGTCACGGCCAACACAGCTGAGCATCAATGCTGTCCAAGGCAGTGCGACCTTCAACAGAGGAACCGCCGTTTTGCTACAATCGATTGCCAGCTTGTCTTGAGCAGGCGAAACCCCGAGTCGTCAATGGCACGCTGGCATCGGCCCACGGCACGGCGCTGTGCTGTCCCTTTCAGCGTCTGGGATGAAGCAGCTGACATTAACCCCCAACTCTGTACGATGTGATCCATTCTTATCCTGCACACTCCCCCCTTTCTCCCTCCACCACCACACTCACAACTCGTTTCACTCTCTCATCTGCCCCCTCCTCAACCCCCACTCCTTTTGCTCTCAGTTGCCCGAATCCCCTGCAGCGGCTCAGCACCAACAGACAATGGCAAACGAAATACCTGACAGGATCACGACCACCTGCTGAGAGACAGCTCATCGGCTCTGCTGCCTCTGCAAAGGGTTCGCCTTCTCTCTCTGCTTGACAAGGACCCCCACAGGTGCACCTCCAAGGTGTTCACACAAAAGACCTCATTGTCACTCCTGACCTTTTGAGAACATCCGACCGGGCTTAAGTCCCACATCCTATTCCTCCATTCGCAGCCCCTGTTCCCCACACCCTTCCAGCAGTGGATACATCTTTGACAGGATCATTCGACTGTACACTTGGTGCAGATACTGCATGATGGAACCAATAAATGTTTGTGTACTTATTACCTTGAAAAAAATCTTTCATTGAAAGTGACATTAAAGATATGAAAACATGCATCGACACCTATCTCCAAACAGACGTTTCATTTGCCAAAATATGACCGAAGAAAAAATAGAAAAATAATAACATTATTGTCTCCAAAGGACTAAACAACATGAAAGATAAACAAATCGATAGAAATAAGATACGTCTACATTTAGCTTCAACATATCAATCTTTCTTACCAGACATCCTTCATAGATCGTCTACGATGACCAGACCGGTGGCCCAGAGTAGAAAGCACGAAAAGAGTCAGCTGGGACTACAAATGATTTAAATGCTTCAAAGAGAACTGCACTACAAGCTTCCAAGTATTTAACAAGTTACCAAGTTGAAATTCAGCCTGGCAGGACAGCTTGGATGTATGATCGATCGTCTTTGAGATGTCTAGCCTGGGTTCGAATCTTGACTTAGCTATAAACTGTCACCTTGGTGTTTTGCATGCAAGGCGAGGCATCATTGTGTGTTGGAAGGACATTAACTTGGAGGACGAGTCTGCCAGCACCGGTTGTTGGTGGAATTTAAAGATCCCACGGTCATGAAGCACGGGAGAGTTACCACCGCCGGTACCCTGAACAAATGACAAATTCCTGCCCAATGTACTTTCGATCAAACGGCAAGCCGAGCCATCCAGTTGGTGAAAGACTTGGAGCAAAAAACGTTCCTCAACCAACCCCACAAGAAGGTGGGGAATTATTGGGGCCATTAAAGAAGAAGATTACGGAATGGAAGTTCCAAATTTAAATGTACCTTTTGCTTTCTCCATTGAAATTGACAGACTAAAGACATCACAGAAAGACAATCTTTGGCCAAATTTCCGATTTCACTCGATGCACCAGAAACCGATTTGTGCGAATCTAATTGCGTTGAATGAAAATGATTTCAACCAACCCAGAGCAGAAGAGTCCCCTGCAAACATTTTAATTTAAAAAATCCCCTAACTCCTATTCAATAACTTTTCACTAATGCTCAGGAAAAAAAAAAAACTTTAATAACTCAACAAACTTCAGTTTTACATCATAAGGAATTCCTAGTGAGTATAGAGAGCATTTTTTTTTTTGAAGAATACATCATGCTGAAATCATGCGCACTTTGAATGTTTTCCGATGCCGTCCAAGTTCACGACCATGCATCAGAGTTAATAAAGTATTACAAAAATAAACACACAGTTGATTTTTCAACCATCTGCCTCTTCAATGTGTCCAAAAATATACAGTTGTGTGCACGATCTATTTTGAAATAAATGTTGGCCGAAGTAAAGAAAAAAAGAAAATGCCGTTAGGCAAAGATGAAAAATAAATGGAATATTGCAGGAATGCCTTGAGACGCCATTTTATTTTTCAGGCTCCAAAATAGCAAAAACAAATTGAAGCAACGGTGCAACTGCTGCTGAATAGACACCCAAGTGCAGCTGCAAAGACACTCTAATATCCCTTGTGTTATTGTTCTGCTCTGTCTTTCAAAATTTCCTTCCATCTCGGCAGAAGTGCAGGCTCCAGGCGCCGCCTCTTCGTCCAAGAGTTGGGACGATCTATTCATCGGAGATAAGCCCCTTAGAAATGGAAAAGGAGTGCTTCATTCAGGGCCTGGCAGACAGCAGGAAGATTTATCCTTTTTCTGGACAATGCATGCTTTCTCTCCCTTAATCTAGCCGGCACAATTGAGGCCTTCTTCAGAGGCCAGCATCTCCCGGCTTTTCCCACGAATCGACGCTCCAGCGATTAGACCGACCCGTGGATTGCAAAAGCTTGATCCTCGTCTCGCCGTGAAGGCTGCACACCTCCTTCTCTCATCCATCCACCATCTCCACCAATGTTTGCCAACCCGCTCACCTCCCATTAAAAACCCTCCACCCTCACCGAAGCCACTGCTACATAGCTCACAAAAGAAGGTCTAGGTCTTTGCCAGGGAGACAGGGTGGTTGGTTGACCTTGTCAGGACCCTAATGACCTTGACCACATGCTTTCAACATCCTCACATAGGCAGACACCCACAGAATGTCATCTCAATCATGCTTCATCTCCTTTTTCTTAGAATCTGCCCAAACAGGGCACCCAGCTGAATGATCTTCCATTTTAATGGATCGTGCGGAATGCTTTTCGCTCCACTTTCAATCACAATACTTACACAGTTGATGTCCAACAATACCGCAGAAAAATCAAAAGGATAACATAAAAATGTTACATCATTACATCTTTCCAATTAAAATATTTATATACTTCAGCATGACCAAATGCAATTGATGTATGGCGTTATGGATATGGCTATTTATACTTTGCCAAGTAAATGACTGCTCAAAGATTTAGGTGGAAAGCATAATCAGTAAGTGTGAAAGTTACTAAATCATCAGATGTTGGACAGCCGAAACACGATGCTTTGGAAACTTCCCCAGTCTTTGTAAAGATTGATTGATTTCTTCAGAAATCAAATGATTTCTAAAGAGATAGACGAACAGATAACTTAACAATTGATTTGGATGACTAAACACCGCCAAATCAATAAAGGTCATCAAAATGTTTCAGACAGAGATAAGAAAACTGCTTTGCAAGTGTGATGACATCTCAGATATCAATCAAATGCAGCAATAAAGATATCCATACTAATAGAGGTGACTATATCAGGATCCCAATGGGGATACTTGGACATTTCTATGATGTATAGAGCAGCGGAGCCAATAAAAATACCAACACAGCTGGAATATTCGAAAACAGCTGCCAATTTGATTCTTGTGCAGGGAATTTCACCGTATAACTTTTCAGAAACTTAAATCAGTGTATGATTCCATGATTTGTGCATCGGATTTATTCATATCTAAACCAAAACCTTAGAGTCAGTCCATTCAGCTTTGCCATTGGAGTCTTCAACTGATTATGTTGGTACGCTAGGTGTAAATATTGAAAATGGATCCATTTATCCGTTATATTGTAATTGTTAATCACATAAAAGTTCTTTGACATCATTCAAGGTCAGCGATTTAGAAGAATATATGGAATGGTACAAAGAAATACAATGAAGTTCAATGCAGGAGTGAGGCCATCAGGCCCATTATGCTGGTGTATTACATGTCAATATCCATGTACCACTCTATCCCCAAATCTTCTAGGTAACCAACTAGTTCTGGATTAAACCTATCTATCATTTCTGCTGCTACTACCTTTCCAGAGAGGCAACTCCATGCATTAATTACTCTATTGTGTCCCTGAAGTCTTTTCTTTTTTGTAATACTGCAAATGAACTGTATTAAGTTCCTCCATCAGCTGTAAACTGCACTATTGAGAAAAAAGCCCATCATTTGAAAAAAATGAAAGTTCAAAGCAACTATTAAAATAAAAGAATGGTATTAACTGATTTCATATTTGGAAGAAAAATAAAATACATTGCACTCAATTTTGGTTCGTGAAACAGAAACTCAATTGAAAGAACAATTCTGCTATTTGAGGTGTCTGTTGCACGTGAAGATTTTTACCTCCACCACCAAAGGTGGACGGAGGGTATGTTTTCACCCTTGTTTGTCTGGCTGGCTGTTTGTGAGCTGGATATCTCAATAGGTCATGGACGTATTCGGATGAAACTTGGTGGACAGGTTTGGTGTGTGACAAGGACGAATTCATCAGATTTTGGTGAAGATCTGGATCCGGATCAGGATACAAGAATCTTTAAAGTCATTCTTCACCATTGACAAAAAGGGTCAAAAACGATATCCAGTTTATATATACATACATATATATATATATATATATATATATATATATATATATATATATATATATATATATATATATATATATATATATATATATACACACACAAAATAAATATACATGAATATGTATGTATATATGTGTGCATGAATATGTATGTATATATGTGTGCATGAATATGTATGTATATATGTGTATATATATATATATATATATATATATATATATATATATATATATATATATATATATATATATATATATATATATATATATAGATATATACATATATATAGATATATACACAAACACAAATATAAACGTTTTGGTTCCTTCGTTTTTTGACAAAGAGGTATGCCCGAAACGTCAACTAATTGTGGTTCTTTTAAAATAGTGTATTTTTTAACGAAAGCTCTTTCTAACCACTGACTGACTGACCGAAATTAAAGATTGGTACCTTCTGGGTGATGTTGTAAGCTGAAATTTTGTGTGCCGATGGACATCAAAACTGGTACACCGGAAAAGAATCACAGAATGGTTGGCCACCATCCATAAATTAAAATATAAACAAATGAAAAAAAAGAAAGAAATGAAAACAAAAATGAAAAACAAATGCAGGTGAGTGACCCAAAACAATGGGACAATGGGGAGCACAGTAATTTTGTGTGCCAACAGATATCAAAGCCATCCGTCCATCCATTGGGACCATACTCTGTGAAGAGTATTAGTGCTGCCTAAGCAGTCTCCGAGGCTATCGAGCACAATCCTGGACAGATCACCACTCCGACACAGGATACCAGCAAGCTGGTACTCATTTTGCCAACCTCTGAAGGATGACAAGCAGAGTCAACCCCACCTGGTATTAATTCAACATTTGAGCAGGATTTTAACTCATGATTCTAGGATCCCAAGCTCCCAGCCTAATCATTATCCCAACACCAGGCACATATCAAAGCCAACACACCGGGGGGAAAAAAAATCACAGAAT
>NC_140970.1:74837671-74850171 GCF_056783735.1 Eptatretus burgeri
TTTTCCCGTGTAAGGGTAAAATAAGTAAAATAAACATAAAAAATAAGTAAAATAAACTTTTAAAATAAGTAAAATAAATAAAATAAGAAGTAGGGTAAAATAAACAAATAAAATTAGAAAATATCTGCTCGAGTTACTTTTGCCACATATAAACGCGAGTTTGAGAATTAACAATTTAACCTCTCTTTCCAGCTTCCGTAAATTTTAACCAAAAATGTACATTACAAGAAGGGGATTTCCTGAAAGACTGTGATTTTGAGATAAATAAAATTACAATGAATAAAAACTAACAATAAAGATAAGCAAGTCATCTCTATTGCTCTGATGAAGGGTTAATGTCCGAAATGTCAGCTTATCCTTATGTCTCATGACTTTTAGCATCCTCATGACGCGCGCGCGCGCACACACACACACACACACACACACACACACACACACACACACACACACACACACACACACACACACACACACACACACACACACACACACACACACACACACACACACACACACACACACACGTTCATGTGGTTCACTGATCAAGTTGTTATATGTGGAACGTTTTGACCTCATTCAATCATTACTAATCGAGTGCCCACACAGGTGATAAAGTACTCTTAGATGATGCATCAAGTTTTGTAGCGGAACACATATTTCATGTTCCTGATAAGACTGAGTTAGGAAATGGAGAAAACTGCAGTCACTTCATCAACAACAGTCAGTAGCAGTCAACACTACTTCAGAATGGTAGCGGCAGCAGAAAGAATATATACGATACTTTTTTTTTTTTTTGTATGCACTGTTGAGGCTCATATCACACACGACATACAAGAAGGGGAGCAGGAGACAATAGGAGCGGGAGAGGGAAAAACACTGGGAAAAAAACACCAGTGGGGAACAGAGATATGAGGAGATCTGTGGAAGGTAGAGGGATGGGGCGGTGCACACAGAGTATACAAGATGGACACTACAGGGACTTTCAGGAAGTAAAGCAGGCAATTTAAAGGAAGTGCGTTTGGGGTGGATTAGCAGGGGTAAAAATGATCATGGTTTTGCATGGGAGAACATAAGAGATGTTTGTGAACAGCTGTTTTGAAGACCTGGAGGGAAGAGTGGTATTGAAGAGAGTGTGGGAGTTTGATCCAAAGGCGGGAAAAAGAGGAATGAAAGAGTTAAGGTGAGCAGTGATTCTTGATTTAGTAGTTTTAGCAAAAAAGGGTTGCCGGCGGACCTTGAGCACCAAGCGGAAATATGGGTGGGGGAGGGGGACATATCTCAGACAGAGCAGGGGGGGGCAAGGCCAGAGAAGAGACGGTCAAAGACAAAAAGATCACTGACCTGCCTCTGGTGAGAGAGTGAAGACCCAAAGACTCAGTTTCATTGTGGGAGATATCAATGATCATAAATGCCTTGGTTTCAACAGCATGAAGCCGAGAAAGGTGAGAGGCGGGAGCACCAGTCCAGATGAGAGGGCAGTACTCCATCAGGCTGTAGAAGAAAGCTTTGTATGTGGTCAGGAGCTCAGGTGGGCCAATAAAGGACTTTGCACGATGGAGGATTCCCAGTCGGCAACTGGCTTTGGAGGCCAAATTGGAAATGTGGCTTTCCCAGGAAAGATCATGGCAGATAGTGAGACTCAGAAGCTTGAATGAAAGGACTTCTTCAAGAGGATTGTTGAGAACGTATATGGGGGGGGGGGGGGGTAGGTTCCATACGGTCCTTTCAGAGAGACATAGCGAGAGTATGAGATTTGTCAGGACTGAAAGACATGTTCCACATGTTGGACCAGCTTATGATTTTATCCAGATCTGCAGAGAGTGAAGAAGCTGCTGCTTCCTGATCTGAGGGATAACAGATGGTACAGCAGAGGATGGAGTCATCAACAAAGAGATAAAGAGGATTTTCCAGAGAATCGTAGAGATCATTGATGAAAATCAGAAAAAGAACAGGGCCCAGAACACTGTCTTGAGGAACTCCAGCCTGGACATGAAGAAGGGTGAGAGAACTCCATTAAGAGCCACACGTTGGCTGCGACAGGAGAGGAAGTCTGTGAGCCATGAGTGGAGATGTCCTTGGATACCATAGGAAGAGAGTTTGGTGAACACGGCAGGATGCCATACCATATTGAAGGCACACGATATGTCCAGGGGGAATGGCTCTAATTTCATGTCCGGCATTGAGGACCTCCATCCATTGTTGGGAGAGCATAAGCAGCATATCCAGGGTAGAGTGACCTGGTCTGAAAACAAATTGATGATTGGAAATCAAGCCAATGGAGAAGAGGAAGGTTTTAATGTCTGAAACGATGATGGATTCTATAACCTTGCTGATGATTGGTGGAAGGCATATTTGTCTGTAGTTGTCAGGATCTGTTTTTGCACATTTTTTATGCAGAGTGGTAATGTTTGCTGATATCCAAGCAGATGGCAGATGACCTTGAGCAATATGTTTAAATTGCAACTTGATGGGTACCTCGAAGCAGTGGACAATTTTGAAAGAAAATGCAAATAAGTTACAATAGAGGTACAGGGGTATTGGCGGTGCTTGAAGGTAGCTTGTGTGTGGATGGTGATAGTGTCTGGAGTTGGTGTCGCACAAGCATGATGGGCCAAATGGCGGCCTCCTGAGCCAAATTTCCTTATCAATCCTCACCATTTGCCTCTTCAAAGTTATGACTTGTGTTTGTAACAAAGCTATTGTCGCAAACACGAGTCATATTCAATGAGCTTTCACATAAATCCATAATTTCATTGCATGACATGTATATTTGAAATCGCTTTTACAAAACAGTGTGTGTGCACTCATCTCGATGTTAAAATGCAAATAAGTTACAAGTTTTGTGCAGGTGTGCAGGAAGTTTTTTTCTAATGGAGACACCTGTAGAAAACTCCTGAATAAAACTGGAACTGTTTCAAGTGAAGGTGAGATGGGTATGTCAGTCCTTCGCTGTGTTTGTAACAAGATTCAGCCAAACTTCTCAGCCAATCAGGACATGGCAACCTCCATGTAAATGGATTATGGGAAATTTATAAAGTCACCTTTTTTCCTTCATGGGGTATTTCTTCAATTCAGGGTTTCAAGTTCAAAATAAAAATAATTAACAACAATCATCAGACCTCATAATAATAATAAGCTTGTGAAGTTTGGGTTTGGCTTCTCTTGTGACTGGTGCACTTGTGAATACTTAAACATTATGGTCGCTCATTAGAGAAACTGAAATGTCACTGTATGTTTGTGAAAAAAAAAAAAAACTAATTCAGCTTGATCTTTTGTATTTACGTAATTTCTCCGGTACTAATGCTTTACACGATACGCATGTCCTTTGTGCATTTGCAGCACCACGTGACTTCAGGCTCACCTCGCATAAGTGTGTGTGTGTGTGTGTGTGTGTGTGTGTGTGTGTGTGCACATACTACCACAGCTGGGATAGGAATTTATAATTTGGCCAAGGTGCTGGCACGGTGACATCCTCCTTTTTGAAAGACAGTGGAATCTGCAGCATCCACGAAAATAAGGGACAGCTGACATAAAATTCTCCCCGAAGAATGCGGCATCCATACTACCTGCAAATCAACTACAACGACAGTTCATAGTTAGGTCTGGAATTGAACCGAGGTGAGATGGCTCAAAAGGGGAGTAGGTTACCTCTGAGCTATGCTCTCAGCCCATTCATGAGAATATCTCCTGCAGCACGTTAAGTCAAAAGCTTCACGACGGCAAATGTAAGTTTGTTCACATAAACTCTTCAACTCGACATCGAGCTTACATCCAACATCTGTCCAACATGGCGGCACATTGAGGATTTTGTAATGATGCATATTGAACCGGAACACGGTTGTGGACATGTGGAGGTATATAGTTCTGGCTTGTGCACTCTAAAAAACACAGAAGCTCTGATGTGGCATCGATTACCAATGAGGCATCAATCTCTTTTGCGCTGATAATCACAGTCGGCTTCAAGTTTGGAGGTCGCAAAGTAGGGGCCAGGAGGACAATGGCATTATTACAACCCATTGATCCACATGGATCGTTCACTCTTGGTGCTCAATTAGCGGAGGATGCAATGCAGACCGAATCAGCTGGTGTTGGTTGTTTCTTTTCAGTAACACCGCTACATATACCTGCTAAACAGTCAGGCTTCAGAAGGTACTAGCGGGCATCAAGACCATGCTGAAAAAATTCTCAAATTTTGATAACTCTGATGACATCATAGGTTGTTGGTTTTTTTTTTTTCTTTCTTGCAAAATAAAATTTCAGTGATGTCATGGTGAAGCTTGGTGAGGCAGAATTTCCAGAAATTGAGTGACGGGGCCTCAAAGTTTTGATCATTGGAACATTATGAAGAAGGAAAGGCAAACACGACACGTTCGCAGTTGAGCATTACAAAACTATTAACCACAACCCTCCAAGCAGTTATTACTATTAATTGTACAACAGGGTAACCCAATGATAACCTGCTCATCTCAGAGTTGTCTATTCTGACCTTGAACTGATGGAATGGCACATGGAAATATACCCATCATCCAGGATTGTATAATCAGGGGGTCCATGTACATATGACTATCTGATGAATATGGTGTGTGGTTGTGGTGGAGAGGGCTGCAAGAGAACACCTCTTTGAAAATAAAAGGAGACAAAATAGTGAAGAATTGTGTGGGTGGAAAGGTTGGAGGAGGAGTGGGGGTGGGAGATAGTGGGGTGGGGAAGGAGGTTGGGGGAGAGTGGCAAGGAAGGGCTAGAGGATGAGGGGTGTGGGAGGGAGATGAAGAGAATTGAGGAAGAGGAAGCAATTGAGTTGGCCTGTTAGCATTCCCATCTGAACCCCTGGCTCATGATGTAGGGAACACAAATTCAAATCCCATCTCCTGTTGTCATAGTCTGTTATCATCCCTGTAATTTATGTGAAAGTACATTGACATCTACGAACGTCTTTGTCCTGCTTGCAGCTTTTGTAAATCTCCATCAAGCATCTTATATTTAATGAAACAAATGAAACAATGAAAACAAAAGGGCGTCATGGAAGGATTGGGAGCGAACGCAATGTATGACGATGAAGGGAGTATGGAAGTGGCGGAGGTTAAACATCGTGCCATTTGTGACCATATGCGAGTATGTAATATGTTGATGGCCCCCAGGATGATGCATCAATGAGTATGCTGTTTGCTTCCACTTGGCTTTGAATAATATAAGCACGCCAGTGTTTTCATCGGTACCATGGCCAAATCTTCCTTCCAGTTGATCTAACATGTGGTAAACCATATATTTCCTCGTCAGACTACTCTTGGTACCTAATCGCGATGAGCTGTCAGCTTGGTTTATCCATCAGGCTCCTTTAGTGATCTCCAACAGGAAATGAATGAATTATGTCTCAGCTTCCTCTAATCCACAGTCAAGATCTCTGGAGTCTGTTGCTAAATGAGTATCGTCTTTGACCAAATTATTTTTCCGAATATTGTGTTAAGTAACAGAGGGGATTGAGGGAGAAATTGCATCTCGACAGTGAGCTAGAAACATAATCGGTCATTTTGTCTCCTCTCTGTTGAATGAAGGTTTCCATTCGACTTATTGGGTATTTAAGTATTACATCCATTTCTTGTTCTTCCATTTCTTGTTCTTTATTTGGAAGGTGATACAATGAAAAATGCTAACCCCAGATCAACCACAAGACACCACTGCCTTGGTCTTATGGAGCACCGCTCTGGCTCCCGGCTTACAGCCCGTCTCTGCGCTCACTCTAGCCGGCACTTTGAAGTGACGCAATGGAGCAGTTGTCCAGACAGCCCCCCCCTTTCCACCCCCGCACCTCTGCTTCCTGCGTTTCCCAAAATCTGCTCCTTCCTGCAGGATAAAGTGCTATCTCTCAGTAACTGCCTTGAAAAACGACATAAACAGCACAGGCCTTCATGCCATCCCTGTGCGGCAGAACTGTAACGGGTGCCTGGTATGATCAGAAGGGAATGCAAGTCAATAAAGGCTAAGGGTCATTCAACGCTAAAGTCGCGTCACATTTTGACATTGCCTTGCTTTTATCCCTCGGACGAGGCAGAAAGATCCTTCTCGATGAAGAGAAACAAATGGAGAATGCGTTTACCTGGTAACCGCCCGACAACTCCAGAATACATTTTCCATTGTTTTGTGTTGTGAGGTAGTAATAATTTGATTGAATGCTCATTAATTGGCTGAATAGTGTGCTATACCCTACCTCCTTCCCTCCCCCCCCCACCCCCACCCCAACCCAGCATCTCCTGCACAACACAATCTCCGAAAGCCTTTGACAACTTGCATCAAGGAGGCAAAATTGGCATCTACAGGACAGCTCTGTACTGCCCACTCCCAAGGTCAATGAGCCCGGCCTTTATGCCACAAACCACAACCAGATGAAGCTGCTTCCTGGGGCTTGTGACAAAGAGGTCATGGCTAATTTGGGGTCAACCACCAAATATAGGCCAGCCTGTTTGCCTGGCGGGTCGGATGGTGAAGCTTCGCAGCAAAAAAGGGAGAGAACAAAATAATTATGACGGACTTCTTTCCAACGATTACACCCCAAAACTTATAAAGACAAACATTAGTTGGCTACTCATGACCATGAATCATGAAAGGGGTCACAGGAAGTGTGTATGGCTTGCAGCAATGCTGAAATGTTTTGTTAAAGACACATCGGTATAATAAGATGAACCTAAAACAACAACAATACAGCTCAGAGAAAATGTCTCTCAACAAGCTAAGCATTGTCAATGCCACATTTGCTTCTTCATGAGCCTCAACTTATTATTATTATTATTATTATTATATATAAGATTACCCACAGGGCAATAACAGTTCTTATGTAATGCATGTGTCTGAATTGATAGAATTCAGTTTGTCATTTATTTTTTACTCTATTCTTACAGGTGTAACCAAACTAACTGGCCAACCATCATTGGCAACAATTCGTAGAGGGCTTGCTTCCGGAACAAACACCTTAATAGACCATGGTTTAAGGACAGTGCTGTGCCGTGACCAATACGTGCTGTGACATTCAAATGGTTAACCTTTTCTCGAGTGCGCAGTTTCACAGCACAATCAAACACAATTGAAGCTTTTTCTGTACGTTCCGTAATGTTTGGCCAAGGTCAAACAAAGCAGCATTGTTTCCTAGGGCATCCTGTACAACTCTATTCTGTTAAGACGGCTCAGTGTCGTGACATATATCTGGCGAACGCCGTATCTGTATGATACATTGCCATCCAAGAAATTAGTTTTTTGCAATGCTGATGAGCGTCCAAATATCCGAGGCACCTGGATCCGTAGAATGTGCGTGGGTTTCCATTGGCAAGTTGTGCCATGATTGGGGCCTTTAACATGATACATGTGTGGACCAGGAATAAAAGAAAGCTGTGAAGACCCGTATTAAAAAGGGAAGGTACTGCCAACTGGCGGAGCTGGCCTGCAGGCGAACACCGAGTGCTCTTCACCCGGAATCAAGTGTTGAGTACATCCCAATAGGAGAGGGGACAGGGGTATGGATGGGAGGGAACTGTAACATGCAGATGGAGAAGTTATACCTCCACCTATCCACAATACCGTCGTAACCCTCAAAGAAGTGTTCATAGGTGTGATGTTAAAGGTATAACGATGACATATATCGAGGTGGAAATCCTCCTCAAAATGCTTGGACATTTAAAAGACTGCTGAAGCCTTGAGCATTGATGCTGACCTGCTCACGAAAAGTGAATATGAAACAGAAAAGCTTGTGAAACATGCACACGTATGATGTAATGCTAATCTTACCATCAGCTTGAAGCCAGAGTGGAATTTCTGGGAATATTTAGCCTGTTATCCCATAAAGTATGGTATCTGGGGGTAAAACACACTATTTGGAAACACAGAGGATTCAAACCAATGGCTCCACTTTCCTCGTGCAACATAAAGACAACTAAGTGTCATGGTCTCTCGCTTTTCCACTACTGAGCTTCGCTACATCCTCTGTGACCCTATTCACAGCCTTCTCCTGCAATTGTGGTGTTGGTGCATCCATTTGTTCTTGTACTACTATTCTCCCTTTGGCGTGCATTTTGTCTTCTAATCCTTTGCCCCTGTTGTTCTGCTCTTACATGAGCCTCAATACCTACAGGTATAAAATAAAATAAATAAAAATTAGTAACCATCGATGATAACATGATTTAAATATTACATCAGAGATGGGGAATCCCCTGCCATTGAATGAAAAAGGTCATACATATTCCAGATAATGAGGGAGGTGAATTGGAAACAAGACACCATTTGTTCATCATCTCGAAAAAGTTCCCCAGGGGTGAGGAACGTAGTTACCAAAAATAATTGAAATCAAATAAGCGGTTTTCCATTTAAAACAAAAAACATTTTTTCAAGATGGCCGCCCCAGTCGGCCATCTTGGATCCGGCCAAACCCAAAATCAATAGGGTTCTTCCTTATTAGGTGGTACATGTGTCACCAAAATTTCTAATCGATATGGCAAACAGTTTATGAGTTATCGCACTCACACCTATAAATGTTGACGGCCGGACGGACGGATGGACTGACAGCCGGACGACCTGGGTGACAACAATATCCCCCTTCCGCCACGCGGCGGGGGATAAAAACCAGGGTTGCTGAAGTATTAGTGGGTCAACAATGAAGGGAATGATGGTGGTGACGACGATGATGATGATGATGATCATGATGATGATGGTGGCCTCTTGATATTCTACCACCTTATTGTGTCCTTGCCCTCTCTTGGCTTGACTTTTTGGCCTTGCCCTCTTTGTCACGAGTCCTGCCCTCTCCTTACTATCTCCCTCCTCAGATTTACAAGGTACATACAGTTGATAGTAACCCTCTTCTTGTTAAACTCCGCAAATCAAGTCTCACTGGTCACTGGTCACTGCTCACCTCCACTCATTTATTCCTCTTTTCTCTCACCTGTGGAACTAACTTCCCCAGTCTGTTCAGTCCCATTATTCCCTCCAGGGCTTCAAGACAGCTAGCTGTTAACTACTACCCCAGGTCTCCATGAGATCGTGACTATGGATCTCTTCTCCATACTCATGATCTCCTCTACCCCAAATGACCCCATTCCCAAGTACTACCTTTTTCCAGGTTATTGTGATTTCCCCCCCCCCCCCATCTCCCTCACCTCTTCTTTCTTATCAGTTGTCGGTTGGTTTGTTCCTTTTCTGTTTCATCCCCACTTTCACCTTCCTCTTCTTGCTGTGTTCCATTCAGCTTGTGTAGAGGTTCTTCACCCCCATGTGTCCTTCACCCCCTCCCCTGAACCTCTATCTCACTCTCACTTATCCTCCGTTTTCCCCTTTCTTATTTTGTTTCCTTCCATTCTGCTCTGGCTCTTTCCACGAGTCTCTATCATGTGTGATACAAAAAACAAAAACATGAGGCAACATCACTGTACTTTACATGAATTACAAGGTCAATCACATACAGTGGGCAGATATGAAAAAGGAACTTGAACCTGGGATTTCAATATCTTGAGCTCATCATTCAAGTGGGTACGACAAGCACTCCAAAGACAGCAACAAATGGCAAATTATTGGTTTTTTTTCCATCAAAGATGAAATTTAGGATGCTTGAGATGAGAAGAAGAAAAACCCAGTAAAAAGATCCTCTCACACTAATTGAGCGAATGCCAGACATTTAGTCAAAGGTACCACGCAGCAGGCTACGGAAACCCAACCCATAATGTATGTGAGACAAAAAGGAATCACTCATTGGCATTTCGCTCGCTGCTCTTACGGCCTCAGGACCCCAGGGGAAAGAAAGACTCACAATGGATGACTGTCCTTTCCCACAACTCACCTTGGTCACAAATTAATGGGCAGCCCCTACACATGTACACATAGCCAACGTGCAGACGCCCGCAGCGCTGGAATGAAGCCATGAAACATCTGCAATGAAGCTCATTTCAGGTTCCTCCCATGACAGTACTCACGAGCTTAAAATACTTTTGCCCACTTTTACGTGGCTATCTTTGGCCGTATTGTGTCCTACAGCTTAGGTTCGGCCAAATAAATAAACTTGGCTAACCTTGCGCATGAGTGGGATTCAAAACAATGCACTGTTCCCGGTCTATGTTACAAGATTAACTGCATGCAGCCAAAGCACCACCTCCATTATGCGGCAACATTTGTTTTCCCCCAAAAAACAACAAAAATGACAGAGATTGTTGCAGGTTTTGCCACAAATGACCTGTAATTCTGCTTTATTAATCGGCAGATTTGATGCTTTTTGAGATTCATACTAGTTACTGCACACGTCTAACCACTCGAACTAGAGTAGAGATGAGTTAAACGAATCGGGCATTAAACCCGGCATACTCTCCAGCAAACTTGACGGATATAAGAAATGAAAGTGGACTGTATCCATCCCATTCTAGCTCACAAAGACTTTTTAATGGATTTCTGATTCACTTGCAATAAGTTTAGGGAGAAACGTTCATTGCTGACTAACTCTTTGGGGTGTGGTGTTATGAGTTCAGTCTTCAGTCTTCACCCTTAACCTCCTCCCCCTCTCCGTCTTTCCCCCTAAGGACAAGCAGCCCCTGATGTAGTCTTTGCGGATACGGATGAACAGTTTTTAAGCCATGGTGTGACTTTCCCTTCTTTCCTGAAATTGCAGCCAAGTAGGAGTGCATCTCTGCATATATTCTGGTGGGAGCACAGCCAAATTACCACAACGCAGCCCATGCACCCCGGTTGATAGCTGGCTGGGTGAAGCTTGCAATTGTGTCTCTCCCGATGGCTGCCCATCATGACCGACAAAAATGAGAAATGAAAGCTTGTAGTCGATGGCTGTGGATTATGGATATGAACTCCCTCACGTCGTACAAACTTTCTTACAGATAAGAAAAACTCAACTCACCAGAGTACAAGATGTGAGATGCATCTTCGTCAGCACAATTCGACTTAGCTCATTATTTAGTGCAGGATTGACTGAAATCCTTTTCTTTACGTGAGCCTTGAGCCCATAATGCAGACACGCCAAAGGAGTAAGCATTTTTCAAAACCTGCCCACTATCAAGCAAAGGCTTGGAACTGCCAACAGTGCTCATCGTTGCCATGAAATCACACTGCTCGCATGCACTCGGGAGCCCTCATAACGGCTCCATTCTCTTCTTGCCAATCACCTCTGCCGATATCCCCAAGGCTGCTTCTCATCTGGACCTGGTTTCACTGCTACTGCTAGTTTCATTACGTGTAACGAGATGCAGGTGTGCGGCAGCAGCACCGCGGCACCGCGGAGACCCAGTGTCCACGAATACAGTATACGAATCCATGCGTCCAGGCCAGAGTATCTGCTTTTAAGGGTCTCATTGAAATGAAGCTGGGCCTTGCTAAGTTTAGGGGAGATTTACACCGCCTTGGGCTGCCTGCTGTTTCACACGGGGTGGAAATTGGACAGGAAATTTCACCGCCGGTGTCCTGCCTGTGTGTGAATGAAATTGTGTTCACACAAAAGGGTTAAGCTAGCGTAAATACCACATTGCAAAAGCTGAGCTCTGTGTCACCGCAAGTTACTTGGAGTACAGTATATTGAAAGTTCAGACTAGTTAAACCGTCGTGGACCATGGATGAGTCGTAGCAGTCCGTACATGTGAACGTTGTTCTGGCATAACATGCTAACCATAACTCACTACCTGAGGATGTAAGTTACTATTCAATGGTCAAAAGTCTGCAGAAATTTTGCTGGAAACAGTAATTATGCGATCCACCGCCATGCCTTCTCATGATGCCAACTAGTGCACTACCCACTGCCTGGCTGGTAATAAATATTTTCATAACCCTAAAAATTTATTACTGTGAATTAGGAGGTACAACAACTATGGATTATCTGTATGAGCGTAGCTTAATGCATCCAGTGCTGCACAACAGAAGCATTGTAGTTTCTCATGATGTGTATTTGCAAGCATCATCCTCTTATATGAATCTTTAGCACCTGCCATAAGTTATTGAAGTGTTTTGATGATAATACAAAATTGTGTGGAGCTTAAATATGCACTCCATCATAAATAGTATCGCAACAGCACTTACAAACTTGAAACCAACCCTCCCAAAATGAATGTGCATATTCTTTTCACAATGCAAAACAGCACCCGCTTTATTAAGGCGACTTATGATAACATTATGGGCTAGTAGGATGGCCTAAAGGTACATACACTCGCCTCCAAGCTGCCTAGCCTGCGTTCGAATCTTGGTCCAGGTATAGACTGTCATCCAGGTGTTTCACAGGTAGGGCGATTCATCAACGTGCGTGCCGTCTCTCGGATGTAAATTACCTGACATCCCATCTGTCTGCATTAGTTGGTGGACGTTAAAGATCCCACGGTGTCCTTCACAAAAAGTAGGCAAGCTATCTCTGGCAACCTGAACAAATTCCAAATTCCTGTTCTAAATACTGCTGGGAAGGCAATCACAAACCTCCATGTATAATCTTTGTCAAGAAACCGCTTCAGTAGCACTGATGCTCTGCAACAGAGTATGATGTT
>NC_140970.1:74855171-74877671 GCF_056783735.1 Eptatretus burgeri
TATTTGTATATATTACAGTAGTTTTGTTGGAACAGAGTAATACTAGACTTTGTCAAGCTGTTGCCGGTCTGAATCAGCAGACAATTCAAACGATTGGTCTTATCAAATGAAAGTGGACAGAGGTGTGCAAACCGCCGTGGGAAGTAAAGCTCATGTGTCGACCGAAGTTAAGCCTTCATCATTCACCTGCAAGAAGAAGAGTGGCATCTGAGAATTTTGTGGTTACCTCTTGCTCAGAGGAAGGGCTAAAGCCTGAAACATCAGCTTTACTTTGTTTCCCATGGCAGTCAACACAGTTTTGTCAATTTCTTGTAACAAACATACAAAACTCAATGTTCTGTGGAATTGTCATCGCATTGGAAATTTGTTGGAATGGGAACCCCCCCCCTCCCTCCTTCCCTTTCCCTCAATCTTCTCACCCCTCCCTTACGGAAGGAATGTAATGAAATTAAAAGAGTGCCTCATATAATTCAGGGAACGCAAGCACCTACAACCACCGTGGCACATCCCTCTCAATAATTAAAATATATCTATATTTCAACATATGTGGGTGAACATGCAGTTCGGATTTTAGCCATAATCATGTTTAATGAACCGGAGCACTTCAATATTTTCATTAAAAATACATTTTTTTTCTTTTCATCAACAAGAAGTTCATTCGTTGATGCAGGAGTGTCCATTGAAAGCACCATTCACTTGTATGAACTTCATCACATTGAATGTTTGTTATAAGGAGACTCTTGCACGTAATCATAATATAAGGACTGCAATGCTGAAAACAGCTCATCATTGAACAAGGAGGACCATTGTCAGCAACCACCAAGAAGAGTAAGAAAAGGTGCAAACCATATTAGAGAGCAAAAAGTGGACCAAAATACAACAAAAATTGCAACAACAACAACTCATGTCGACCGAGGAAAGTCTTCAGCCAGCTGTGTCAATATATTAAGCCCGAGTACTTTTTGGCTTTACTTCACTCAAAAGCCACTCTAATAGCCCAACATACCATCTGCACAAATGCTTCTTTAAATCTCCTTATCGCAAACGACATCAACAAAGAATCTTCAAAATCAAATTTCAAACCCATTCTGAACAATGCATACCATTCCTTCCTCCATCACCATCGTAAGCTCAAAGCCGTGAGCAGCTACCATTTTGAACCCTCCTGCTACCCGACTGGTGATCTGCCTTACAAATCCCAGCAAAAAGGCGACTGATGCACGGCCTGTAATCACTTCCATCCAGGCAAGAAGCTCCACAGGCCATGGGAAGACTGAAGGGCAGAACGCTTGCCTCTCATCTCTATGGATCGTCCCACTGGTGAGTGAGATGTCTCAGCCAATCAATGGCACCTCTGGTTCACGACAAACCTAAATAAATAAGCAGATATGTGGGGTACATGTCCTATATTTGAAAACCCATAGATGCTTGTGGAAGATTATCAAGTCCTATAATGTCCACCTGCTTCACCTCAATGTTATGTCAGCAAAGCCAGGTTACTCAATGGAATGATAGGCATCATTTTTGTGCCTACCAATATGGGCTCAGGCAAAGCAGACTTGGCGTTATTTATTACAGGGAGATCTGCCAGGAGGAAATTCCAGGCACTTAATGTCGTCAGTTCATGTCAAAGCACCTCACCTTTGACCCAAGCGGCAGACAACTAACTTCATTAGGGGGGAAACTTGTGCCGCTCAGAGACGAGCTGGGACTAGGGACACAATTGTTGGGAATCACAATCAACGACGATGAACAATGTCCTTGAAAAGATCGTTTTTAACACGAAACGAGTAGTGAAAACTCTTATCCTTTTGAAATCAGTCTGGCTACTTCTGAGCTCCTGTGCAAAGGGGACAATTATTATTCTTCCGCTAATAGATTGGCCCAGATTAAAAGCTGACTCAAACAATCAACATGTGGCAACGATTAGGTTCGTCTTGTGGCAGAGAAAGTGATAATACATCGGCAATTTACAGAGATCGAATTGCCCTTTAAATGTAACGCTTCAAATATTACACAATTGCAATGCGGTCTGTTGACCGTTCCCTTCATATGCAACCAGGGCCTTCACAGCAGACTTAAGCAGAATCTTCTCCTGAGGAAGAAGAAAGATTTCGTCATGAGGAGACTTGTGCAGCGACTGAACCACGATGAGCTTCAACAACTCACGGTCAATAAATTGTACCCGGAAAAAGCAACGCAACTGAGTAGAATGTTGTTGACACGCAATTCACACGCATCACTGAGCCCGTTTGCTGCTCCCATCTGAGCACTGAGCTTATCATGCTGCAGAGATGCCAGCTTCAAATTCCATATACAATATTGAGTTGTCAATTGTCTTATGATCTCGTCATTCACGTAAAAAGTGCAATGATGTATCATAATGTCCTCGTCATGCATTTGGTTCATGTATAAGCTCCTCCGTGACATTTATGTCAATGTCACAGAAAGATACTGGAGAGTTCATCGAACACATTACCCCACTCAGTCTCGAGAAAAAAAGGACATGCAAGGGGGTCTGCGAGCAGAAAATTTGATTGGTCGAGAGGATGTAAAATGCCGTAATATTTTATCCAAGTATTGCTAAACGGAAGGGTTTTGAAAAGTGCCCAAAGGGCGAGCGAGCTGTGTTCTACAGTGTTCAAGTATATAATTAAATTTAAATAAAACAAAGCTTTCAAAAAGTTATTTTTTAAACATCTCGGGGGGGGCACGGCGGCTACTCTGCCACTGTGTTGAGCTCTTTCAGCTGAACAATGTGCTGCACCATTGTGTAGTACACTTTGCACTTCACATGTAAAATTTACACATAGAAAGTTATCAGACTTCAAGGTTGTTTAATTTCATTTCAATGTGGACACCTTGCATATCCTTTCAGAAGAGAAGGGGAAACATGTAACAATTATTACAGCAGGCCTAATGTCCACTTTGAAACCACAACGATAGATGGTATCCCAAAATGGGGGAGCCCTTTGACTTGTATATCTGAGCACTTGCAAGCACTATGATAAATACGGCGAGTGGGGGGCTGGCTCAGTTTCCAAGTTATTTTGCTCAGTTATTTTGACAATATGGAAATGTGAGGGCACCATGAAAGATTTTTGGTTTTTGTCCAAAGAACAAAGGCACGGGTCTGATCTTTATGACACAAGGTGGTCTTCCAGTCAAACCAAACTTGTATCATCGAGTTCGTAATGCGATTTGCATCTTTTTCTAGCACTCTTTCCTCCATCCTCCCCATCTCACCACCCAAATACCTTCCATTAGAGACCTGCTGCACACTCATTCGGCGTTGAAGACCACAATTTGGTGCAAAAGCATCAAACGGAAGCATTTGTCTTTCGGGTTCGAAACTTTGCTTGGTTGCGTCTTCACATGCATCCTCTGTTAAGGCCCGGTCACACCTTGACGTTTTGGCCAACGTATGCCGAGTTTTGAATTTTTTTTCTAAAACTCTGGCACACGTTGAATACGTTATGAGTAAGTTTTGATAACATCGAGAGCACGCTGAAAAACACTGCCATACGTCGTTGCACGTTGGCTTTAAACGTTGTACTTTTCGGTTGTCCTCAAATTTTTTCATGCTTGAAATTTCACGACGTATGCCGGCGTATGACTCACACGTTCCGCTACGCTGGCCACAAGTTGTATGCACGGTCTGCGATCGTTGACAGACGTCAACACATGCTACTTGTAAGTTAATCATAAGTTGAGACACGCCGAGGTAATGTTTAGCGTACCCGAAACTTATTTCTAACCTATGATTAACGTGTTGTTGGCACGTTACGCGATCGTTGCCACACGTCGACAGACGTTACTTTTAAGTTACGCATAGGCTGAAAGACGTCGGTATAATGGATCGTCCTTGCGTCAGCGTCCACGGCAACGGCCAGGACACTTATTTGCAGCATTCTTCAAACTTTTCTTTGGCATGACGAGGATGTTCACACTTCGATGTCTAGCTTGGCTATGATTCCAATTGTCCATCGGCAGCGTCTATTTAAAATAGTCGAGCTTGAGTGTTTTAACATGTTCAGAAGAAACGCTTCAAATTTCCAAACCCCAGCGTCAAAAAACAAAGGCGAGTGACAGCAATTTAAATCGTTCATTGTAAACAATGAAAATAGCTGAGTGGTACCGTTTAAAAGTCGTTGAGTGTAAAAAAAAATCCAATTGTTGAGCGCAAGCATCTACTTTCAATTGTGGAGATGCAGCCATTTAAATCGTTGAGTTTATCATTTAAATCGTTAAATCGTTAAACGCAAGGACGATCCATCATAACCCACACCCTCCCCCTCACACTCACCTACTACTGCCAACATGAACAAACTACTACTAATACTAATACTAATACTAATACTAATACTGATACTGCTGACATGGACACCGACTCAAAAAGGACTCAAAAACACTGTTGGGTTCCCCTTTTATGAGCAGCATTTTTATATACCAATTCCCAAAACCGCTGGGAACACGTCTTTATATGGCAGTTGTAAGCTAGAAACACGTTAATTTATTTTTTTTGTCGACCGGAAGACATCATTGGAATACGTCTACATACGTCGATGTGTGTTGGGACTACGTAAAGAATTGGTTCAAAGCACGTCAAACATAAGTTAGAAATAAGTTTCGCGTAAAAAAGACATTACCGCGACGTGTTTCGACTTATGAGTAGCTTATAAGTAGCCTTTGTGGACGTGTGTAAGCGTCCACATATCGTGTGTAAAACTTATCCCCATCGCATGCGGAACGTGTGTCATACACCGAGTACGTCGTAAAATTTTGAACATGTTTAAAATTTCTTGACGTACTCTACTTACTACGACGTATGATAGCGTACTTTAGCGTTCTACTCACGTATACCAAACTTACTCATACGGTATTTGACGTGCCCCAACGTTTTAGACACATTTTCTTAGGTCGGCATACGCTGGCAAGATCGCCAAGGTGTGACCGCGATGTTGACACTTCCATTTCTACGGCAGTTATGATTCGAATCGTTGTGCGTCAGCCTTTTAATAGGCTACGTCACGACATCGTCGGCGATGCGTGCAACGTGTTATGCCTAAGGTAGACTATCGTTGGGCATCGGTTGTGTAGGCCGACAACAGGTTCAGCATTCGTTGGTATAAGTTATCTATAACACAACGAAACGTTCTGTGTCCATTACCAATGCGTTATACATAAGACCAAGTCGCCATGAATACGTCCGAATCTTTAAAAAAAAACATCAAAAGTTCAACGTAAGCCAGCGTTTTAGATACATTTTAATACGTTGCCATCGCTGGCTAAAACGTCAAGGTGTGACCGGGCCTTTATAGAACTGTCCCAAAAGCTGCAATACCCACTTTTCATGCCATGTGTGCAGTGATGATTGGATTTTTAAGAAAAAAAATCAAATGGACCAGAACAAAAGCAGAGGTACATTTGTGCAGAGGATGTAGAACAAGTAACCATGGCGCTGGTTTACCAAATCTATCTCACCGAAATTGCCAGTCAGCGGTGAGCACGGGGAAATTTTCCAAGGCATTTTGACTTTGGTCGTATTCTCGTTTTATCCTCACGCATTTGTTCATCATCGATAAAGTGTTTATCTCCAGCTTTGCCAAGCCAAACGTGCTTGAGAGGCATGGCATTATCGCAGGACCAGAGGCAAAGCCAGAATCCGGCCCTGGCACGCCTTGGCATTTTGGTAACCCTTCAGATACCACAAAGGTTAGAGTGATGTAAACTGTGGCAAACTATCTTCACACACTTATTTTCGGGGAAATTGTATTTTTTTTAAAGGAAGACGGCACGATTTTGAAAAAAAAACAAATAAACGCAAAACATATATATGTAAAAGAAAATAAAATGGAATATTTAATAACTCCATGACATCACAGGGTTACCACAAACTGCAACACTTAACAATACTTTTTCACCTTTAAAATCCCCTGAAAACGTTTCATAGGAACTGTGACATTTTTGGTAACATAATTTAGAAAAGTGTTTATGCCATTGGTTTATCAAGTCAATGTTACTACTTTATCGTAACCTCACTGCATGCTCGCTGTGTACTCTGGAGATAAGAAGGTGGTGGGTAGTCGTTGCCAGGATCCAGGATCAGGACATGCGATATCGATTATGGTAGGTTTCTGACTGGTGAATGTGTCTGCATACTACAGTACTCAACAAGTGCAACAGCAGTTGTAACACATTTCAATTTGTACCATCATATGCAGGTAATAGCTCACCCTCTGGGAAAGTGGTCTACTTGGTGGAGGGTTCTAGTAAGGTTCTGCCCTCAGCCTGGCATTAAAGTGCCAATGAAAATCTGGCAATATAGACACAGTAAATTCGGGGTATGCACTCCAAAAATTCCTGATTACAGTTCCTTGATTCTTATCAATCAGTTTTCGTCATTGTGCATCGTTAGACGTCTGACCGACCATTCCCGATGTGTAATCTATCAAGCATTCGAGGAAATGCATAGATTTTGAATGTTGAGAAAATAGTCTTCGCCACCTACACAAACTTGTCTGAGAAGGGCTTGCTGTAAATAAAATTGACAAACTTTGTAAAGTTTAACCCGCAGAATACCCCTGGCACGAGTGCTACACCCTTCATACACCCTGAACCAGAAGCTCCGTCCTCCGCAAGCACTCCTACCAAGGCCACAGGCAGGCAGGCAGGCAGGCAGAGATTTGAGCCCATTGAGGACCATATGTAAAGTGGATGGTGTCATTTGAATGGCAAGCAAATTCAGACTTCTAACTTAGGGGGTTTTGGGATAATTATGAGAAAAGCCTCTTGTGGGAGTTAATTATTCAAAACTTATTTTAGAAAAATGTAGAAGTAAAAAAGACAAAGAGGATGTTGTTTCATGTATCATTTACATATTTACTTTACTTGATTTACCAATCTGCTTAGCTGACACTGAACATCAGTGTCATGTTTACCGATCGATGCATAATCACCATTTTAACCACTGATTTCATTGACGTTTAAATAATTGTATGTATGGACATATAACCTGCCTGAAGGAGCATTCTTATTCAGCAAGATATGATGGGATCTTAAACGGCCAAATTATTTGAAAATGGGACAGCTGAGTTAATGTCTTCACGGATGGACTGTGAACTCCATTCTGAAACACTTCATGTCCTCATCATATAACCTGGTGAAC
This sequence comes from Eptatretus burgeri, assembly GCF_056783735.1. NCBI lineage: Eukaryota > Metazoa > Chordata > Myxini > Myxiniformes > Myxinidae > Eptatretus > Eptatretus burgeri. Next base: position 74,862,340 of record NC_140970.1, read on the forward strand.
TAATTTACTGCCTAGACCTAGTAAGTACAATGTCAAAAGTTAATAGAGAGAGAGAGAGAGAGAGTCAAATTCTCACAAACGAATTCAGGCTTGGTGTAATCCACATATTACATACTCAAAATGACAGATATTTTATCCCTCCCTTCCCATACGATTCATAAATCCTGTTTTTCCCCTTTTGTCGACTCCCCTTACCCCAGTCTCATCCAAACTACTTACACATTTGTACTTCCAACTCTTCTTCCGTTATTATTGTTATTATTATTCAACATGCTTTACATGCAGCGTCAGTTCTGCCAACGCAGTTGCTTGACTTGGGTTACACTCTTGGATGGGTCACCACTTTGGCGAGAGAGTTGGCTGAGAGTGCAGAAATTTGGAACTTGGCCAAGATGCCAGAGATAGCTTGCCTACTCTTTGTGAAGAACACCATGGGATATTTAACTAATATTTCACCTACTAATGCTGGCACATGGGACACCTGGCTTAATTGACTTCCAATGGATGGTGCAAAAATATTGATATTATTATTTTTTATTATTAGTATTATTTTTAATTTATTGTTCCATTTTTGTTTCTTCCTCAGGTTTTTTTTCTTCCATGTCTGTGATTGAGAGTTTGCAGCTGCATCCATATTGTTCACCCCTGAGACTCTCTGTTTTATCCCTCAACCCTGCTGTTAGTCGCTCGCCAAGTCCTGTTATTTCATCGTGTTACCTCCTGGTCCATTCTGTGTTCTAGCTCCTTCAAGAACCTTGACTCTGCATACAAAATAAATGATGCATCACCCTGCCTGCAAAACACCAGGGTGTCAGGGTCAGGATTCAAACCCAGGCGAGACAGCTATAAGACGAGTGCACATACCTGTAGGCTATCCTGCCAATCCATTCACACCCTTACCCATGCAATATGTACTGTATATGGCCCGAAGAGAAGGTTCAATAGCTGGACAAGGAACTACAAGCCTGCAAAAGGCCAGGAGACTAGTCCCATTGGCAAAGAAACAAGTGTCCCTCCACAGTGGATTTAAAATGGTCGCACCCTCAACTGATTGCACAAAAGTAAAGCAGTATTTGTTGATCCTGTTAAATATTACTTATGGTTTATTCAATGAAAAGGTCTGAAACATAATTATCAGGAGAATTACAAGGATGATTAAAAAAAAAACCCTTGCTTGACGAAGCTACAACAATTTGGGAGTACAGCGAGAGGAGAATGAATCTGTGAAGGTGTGTGAAGTTCATTCCATTAACGACAGAAAAAAACCAGATCAAACCAGAAATGTTACTGCCTTAAATTATAAGCAGTTAACCATGATGTGTGCTACTCAGTTTAGAAATTTGTGTCCTCATTGTTTCATGAAAAAAAACCCCCAAACATCACAGGGAAACCCTTAAGCTGGAATGAATGAACAATTATTAAAACACAAGTTATGGTATATTCAATTATTAAATCACATATGTTCAAAAATTAAGAAGGTGCTGAACTCTGATTTCACATTTCAAATCTCAAAAGGTCAAGTCAAGTCCTCCATGCATTACCAATAACAAAGGGATTTACTCAGCTCACTCAAAACAGCTCGCCCAACCAAGCCTGTAGCATTGGATCTGCCAGTAAAGGTTCAGATGGGAACTCAGAATAGGAGAACCCTGTTTTGCATTTCTCTCCAAATCGATGGCTCATGATGCTCAGAACCCATGTTCAAATTCCATCCACCTAATGAATTTGTGCATTGTCTACAAATGTCCTTGTAATTTGGATTAAAGTACACCAATATATACTAATGTCTTTGGATTGCCTGTGATTTATGTACTTGAGCTCAATAACAAACCAAAGATCAATGTAAAATAAGGTGTCAAGTCCAGCTGAGTCAAAGCTAAATCCAAGTCCATGACATCAGGTCTTGAGTCATAGTCCTGATAATATTGAACCAAACATAAGTAAAGCTTCGAGGGATATCACTTGTAATTGCCCTGCACACTCGAAGGGAAAAGTGGGGTTAAACAATTGGTTTAACCCACAGAACTGTCTGTCTGTCCGGAAAATGGACTTGTCGTGAAACTGTACTTTGGCTCTGAATTTGTCCTGATTGCGAAGGCGCAGAAATGAGTGAGATCAATTGTTTTACTCTGTCTGCCTGTCTGGCAGTCAAACAAAATTGAAAATCATTCCAAATGGGAAGCTTTCTGTTTTTAAGGATGTCATAAAGGACACAAACAACAGGCGCAAATAACTAATGTAACATGCTAGATAGGGTGGAGTAAAAAACTTCCAATTTTTTTTTTCTAGAACCTTCAAAATCCTTATTTTTTTGAAATTTAATTATATCGTTGAACAACTGTAGAACACAAACCACCTTATTAACACTTTCAAAACACTTCCGTTTTGCAGGACTTGGACAAAATATTATGGCATTTTATGTCATCACGACCAATCAAATTTGCCGTTCGCAGACCATGCCCATGTTCTTGTTTCTCAAGGCTGCATGGGATATGTTGTTCTATAAACTCTCTAGTTCTTCTTCTGAAATGCTTTTTACAAGCAGTAGCCACTCCATTAGGACCTATCCACCAAATTGCAAAGCTCTGGAAACTAAAAATTACAATTGAAATGATTACTCAGAGGCAAGTACATGATGAAAGATGCAAATTAGATTGATCATGTGATGTCACACATGACCCAACAAAGAGCCTCAATTGAAATAGTTTTTGCTAAAAAAAAAAAACAAACATCCGTTACTTTTAAAGTTGTGCAAAAACTAAATGTAACATATAGTCTTCATGTAACAGGCTTGCCTGATTATTTGTGACATTAAAGCCAAAAAGAAAACTCAACAGAGATGGTGAATCATCTGACATACAAGCAACTGTATGTTTGCATCTTAAGGAAGGATAATATTGAGGAAAGCATGATTATTGTGCAAAAAACGTTTGGCGTTATGGTGAAATGAGACTGAATTAAGTCTCTTCCAAATTTTCCATCATAGGGTCTCAATTCCAAGCCAAAGTGTGGCATGGCTTCAAATGTCCTGAGTTCAGCAAAATTGAGTCACATACTCGAGTCCTACATCATTTAACTTTGCTATCTTTAGAGCCCGAAAGTCACCACGACGTAGCTAAGATGTATATATTGAGAAGACAATGAAAAAAAAAAATATATATATATATATATATATATATATATATATATATATATATATATATACATATACATATATACATATACACACACACATGTGCAGAGGGCTGCAAAAGTAGGGATACAGTAAGGACTGTACTTGTTTTCATTACTGTATACCAACTTTTGCAGCCCCTGTATATAAATATATATATATATATATATATATATATATATATATATATATATATATATATATATATATATATATATATATATATATATCTATCTTTCAAAATATATATATATATATATATATATATATATATATATATATATATATATATATATATATATATATATATATATATATCTTTCAAAATATATATATATATATATATATATATATATATATATATATATATATATATATATATATATATACACATCTATCTTTCAATATATATATATATATATATATATATATATATATATATATATATATATATATATATATATATATATATATATATACATACAATGTATATATATAAATATAAATATAAATATATCGATCGATAAATATACACACACACACACACACACACACACACACACACACACACACACACACACACACACACACACACACACACACACACACACACACACACACACACACACACACAATCATGGAAGGAAATGACAAACTACCCAGTATAACTCTTGCCAAGAAACTGCTTTGGCAGCACCAACCCTCTGCAACACAGCATGGTATATCAGAATATTTGTCGATATATATATATATATATATATATATATATATATATATATATATATATATATATATATATATATATATATATATATATATATATATATATTTACACTAAATAAGGAGCAGAGAAAGGGCTACGATAGATCTTGTAACGAGCAGAGACTAAATAAATGGAAATGGAACACAAACTGGGACCTTTGTCCACCAGGCCGACCTTGTCTGCAGCAAGCCTCAAAAGTGCTCTGCTTCGAGACGTTGTAAAAGTTTACTGGCCACTCAGAAAGAGGTAAATTGAAATGGAAACAGGTGCTTCACAAGCATCAGTTCCGTTGCAGATATGACGACTGATTAATGAGTGTGTGGCCTAGCGTGGATGTTGACACATAAAAGAGTGTGATTGTTCAATTAAAACGTTTAAATTGTTGTAAAAACAACAAAGGAAAGACAGATTTAGAGCACATGTAATTGCAGAAAAGAAGAGTTCCATTGATTATGTTTCTCATGCAGGTCCAATGACTTACTGATGACATAAATGTGTAAACCACAATCAAATGCTATCAGGGTGCTACATTATTATTGTGTCCGAGTGTTTTAAAACACTTATAGATAAGCTTATACTTATATTACATCCAGACCAAGGACATTCATTGATATCAAGGTACTTTTACATGAAACATCAGGAGACGATGAAAAAATAAACGCAAGGTGTTGGATTCAACTATAGCTGGGAATTGCAATGACAAACCACCAAATGCATTCGCTGTCCAGAGACCATGTGGGTTGTGACTATGCTCTGGAAAGAGTCCACCCTTGAATGGCATGGATTTGGGATTGGAACAAGGAGTCACAGTATCTTGGCAAGAACTTAGATGGAAACCCAGCAAAAAGTAAAAGGAAAATGAGTCCATCTTCTGTTTCGAGCCTCAATGACATCACAAACAGGGACGTTCCAGCTGAAATTCAAGTGTTGTCAAAACAAACATGTTTAGGTAGGAAAATTGGCATCTCCTGTACGAGTCACGTGGTGTGGTCAGTTGCATACACAGCATTAAACACCAGGTGTTCGTTCGACCATCTCAGAAATAACTACCATTAAAGAAAGACAGGCAACCATTTAATATGGGCCAAATATGAGTCTTTGTACTCGCACAAAATGTGACCTGTATTTAAACGGGAAATAAAATGATGCCATAATTTCATACGCACGGCTCACACAAAGCCGAGCAATCAGACGGGATGGCAGTTGATGGCTCCGAAAAGGTAATAAACAGTTTGAAGATGAAACATGAAGATAAACTGATTGTGAACGACTTTGAAATGAAGAGAATACAAAAGATGGAAGAGAGCGTATTGAAGGAGGAGAAAGTGAAGAACATGACAAACAGGAATAACAACATTATCAATTTTTTTAGAGGGAATGCAAAGGCAAAGAAAAAGTAACTTCAGGATATTACTTCAGGCATTGTCTTTTCGAGTGGAATGCGTTTCTGCTCCCAGGAGCATCAAGCTGGCATGGTGCCTTTGTGTACGTGGGATGTGCATTACTCATGTCCATGGACACACATTGCCATCATTGCTTCCTGAGCTGGACAGCGAGAGCGGCATCACTGTGTCAGAAGCACTTCATGCAGTCAATTCACATGCCTCACTGAATGCCTTACCAAACAAATCTGCAAGCAGGTAAGCAAACAGATACTCGTGTGCACATACTCATCGTGATAGTAATAAACAAACAGGCTTTGGAAGGGCCAGGAAGAGGACAATCAAAATATGGCCGTCAAGTCTGACTCATGACAGTGAGACAATGAACACAACTAAAGGAAACCTATGAAATCATACGTTCTATTAAAATACTTACAAAGCATCCAAACTTATCATATATATATATATATATATATATATATATATATATATATATATATATATATATATATATATATATATATATATATATATATATATATATATATATATATATATCAGAGCAGCCATCTTGCAGAAATTCCAGGAGCAACTACTCAGTGTCACATTGCCAACCTGGTGTTACCATCAACTTTACTCACATCCATTATCTGCCTATCTGAGGCCTGTTCTTTGACAGACACCAGAACCCTTGGTGCATTTTTCTAAATTTACTTCGAGATTTATTGTGAATCAGCTTTGCCACACCCTCAGTCACAGGAAATGTGAGACAGCTGGCAGATCCACGCACATCCCAAAACATGAGCCACTTCCCGTGCTTAAGATAACGTCGCGTCATTCGCTTGAGTGACCATGGTGTCTCAGGCCCCTCACTCCTCGCCAGATGCTCACCCTTTTCCTCGCACTGCTTCCCGCAAAGCGAGCTCCCGGACCCCACAGCCTAACCTGCCGGGTAGCCGCTTGACAGGCCCCGAGTGACCGTCAGATTGAATGGGGACAGCTGGCTGTGGGTTGTCCAGGAGCAGAACGTCCTCACTTAGAACTCGGAGCGTGAACCAAAGGTTTATGACCTCGTGGTAAATGTGAGGTTACGTCCCTTAAAGGTCAACTATGAAAGTCAAATTAAAAGGAGCAAAATCAATTGTGATTTCTTTAATAATGTCCCACTGCTCATATCCACAACTGAGAAGCTTGCAAAACTAATAACATGACAAGTCACTTCATTGGCTGCATTGTAAGAGCCTCGTGTTATTCCTCAAGCATGGAATTCTCAGATCATGATTCCAGATTTATCGGCAGTGTTTATCCAAGAAATGTCTGAATATTCATCTGAGATGTGAGGTAGTAATTTTCAAGAGCACAACAGAAAGCAATGTCTATCATACAGGGATGATGTCCTCACAGACAAGTAAGGGTTGAAATGGTGCGTTTCTGATACTAGGAGATGCGTGTCTATCTAGAATCAGAAGTTCAACATCACAGTGAAAATGAATCTTCAGATTGATTAAGAAGTAAGTAATAATTATATTTCTATAAATTAGTGCAGCAAGTAAGTGACTTGTATTCTTACCGATAACCCACAGTTTCCTGCAGCGCTTCCATTCAAACCCCCTCCCCCTCGACCCTCCCTAACATTGGCCACCTTGATGTGTCTGTGCATTCAGGCTTTCAACAGGTTGGAATCAATTCTTAATTTCCCACTCTCTCAGCCTTTATCCCTCTTCACTCTCATTCACTTCCAAGCTTGAAGCAGTGCAAAGCATCAGTGGAAACCTCGCCAGAGAACATTCACCAGTACGTTGGTAGATCTAAATAATACTGTGTTTTCTGTTTGCCTGAACCAGTTGCTCAAACACAATCCCATATACTCTGAGTGTATGTATATATATATATATATATATATATATATATATATATATATATATATATATATATATATATATATATATATATATATATATATATATATATATATATATATATATATGCAAACCTCGATTACCCTTCTGTTCGTCTTGGTGACCTTACAAATTGATCACAGCCTCATGTCCGCACAAGACCATCATTCGTCGCACCGCCAAGCTTTCCCATTGGTGGTTGGCCTTTCTGCTCAATGATGGCTGATCAATATGAAACAGTAGGTGCCTACTTGGAAATTTATTGGTAACAAAACGGTGGGGTTTTTTTTGTATCCAGTGTCGAGGGTTGATCCAGGTCGTGCCACATTAGGGGCACGACGTTTCTCATAAAACGGCATCACATGCCAGATTCGAATCCAAAGATGCTCAAAACACGAGACATTTTCCTTTACAAAGCCTGCACGAGTGAACTCTTCCAGATATGTATGCCGTCTGCAGAACAGCACTTTATTTGGCAATTGAATGGCACAACTTCTTCAAGGTAACAGATTGTATTACCATTAGAAATTTCTTATCGACCATGCAAGCAAAAAACACTTACATTTGGTGAAAAGGTAAATTAAAACAAGCAAACATACGAGCCAATAACAACGTGTGGTGTAGTTATCGTGGCAGTTTGGGCCAAAGCAATTTGTCATATAGGGAAGTGAGCCACTGATGAATTGTGGAACTTGCAACCAGTACTCTGGATTCATAAGCAGAACCATCAAACCCTGAACGGACACAGCACCCTGCTGGGACCAAAAAAACCCTCCTTCATGACCGCCAACAAACTTGGCAACGTGTCCCCCCCCCCCACCCCTGCAGGGGTTGACTGGGCCCTGAGCCATTGGTACTGAGAACGATTACCTGAGTGGCACATATTAAGAAGTTGAACAAGTGTGCAAGGTATCGCCTACCATAAAGTACACCTCCGACTTAGCAAACCCATAATATTTCTCTCTATATGGCAAATACATCGCACAACAATGGTGTAAGCATGTGGGGTGTCATGGGGTCAAGCAACTAATGTTGTTGCCTCACCACATATTCCTTTTACATCTCTCATTTTATAAGTGAAGACGTAAGCAAGTACACCCAATAATCATTTGCGTGAATATTGCCTTACACCTTCACATAAGCGAGTCTCTTTTCCACAAAACCATAACATCTGGGGGCAATACGACATCACTTTGATCCCTGTCCTGAGCTCTTTTTCAAAAACAAGATAACTGCAACGAAAACATCACAAATTTACCACGGGAATGCAGTGACGTCATGTGCTTGCAGAATGTACAAGTATGTGTACTTATCGTTACCGCTCAGCATTTTCTCCATGTTTTATGCCCATCTGTTATCGCTCCTTTTAACCTACGGGGCACTCACTGCAAAGGAGACTGCGTGATCCCGTGGCAAGAGTGATAAAGCGGCCGTTATTAGATAAGGATGTTTTTTTTTTTTTGAGGTTAATCGGAAAATAGGCCCTCGTGTTTACAAGACACACAAAGGTTTAAAGGAAGAAGTGACAAAGCGTACGCTGGAAGGCTCTGGAAGACAGGCAGGAGCATGCGCACGCGCTCTTGTAGATCCTTGAAGGAAGACGAGCGCGCGCATGCATGCGCCGCACCTGTGTAATGCGCGGCACTGTTTAAAACGCCTCGGGTCGCACGTACATCACGTACAGTGTCCGCTACCAATAAGTTGCTCGTGCTATATGTAGCTGCAGGCTGTTTTGTGTCACAAGGGGAAACGCTCGTCTCAGCCGCGTGTGTACGCAAAACACGCGTGACGCAACGCATAACATATTAACAGGGGCATAATATTTGCACCGGTCGAAAGAGAGGTTTCCTTAACCCTCCAAACACTCCACCCGCCCCAACTGCTGCCATGAAATCCACGGCTGGAGGATCCTCCAAACAAGGCATTTGTTGGGTCGTCACTAGGGAAGAATATTCAGATAAGGCGAAGCGAAATGGCATCGAATTGTTAATGACGGTGTGGTTAACGCGCGTCCATCGATTCGGACGGAGACGGAATTGACGCGAACTAATTAGTTATTGAATAAGCATTATCGAGAGGACAATTTAAAGATAATTAGGTCATTAGTTACCGTTAAAAACTACCTCCCGACCAAACTGGAACGTGTAATTAACCAAGATGCGAAGAGTCAGCAGGGAGAGCTAATGGGTTGGACTCTCGGACGCTCTTTGCTTTGGCCGATGGTGTCACGATTTGTGGCAGGTGTGTACAGGACGCATGTGAGTGTAAGGTGCGCACTTTATTGGCCGAATCGCCTAGTTAACGTTATCACAATGGCCGCGAATCGCTACAAAGCGCATTTGGTTCTCCAGCCGTCGATACGGTCGTTATATGGCGGGTGTACAAAATATGCCGTGACACCCACGTCCTTCCGCAACCCTTCCTCCTGGGGCAAACTTCACGAGTTAGCAATGGAGTAAAAGTGTGGATTGGTGAGGGAGGAGGGGTGTGTGGGTAGTGGTGGGGGCTGGAGGAGCGTGTTTGTTCTCGAAGAGATGTGTGCAGGGCTTGCGGTTGTGCAAGGGGTGCTCACGGAGCTGCAAAGAAGCTCTTCGGGGTACATCAGCATCATGCAGTAATTTTAACAGCACGGCTGCTCTCATCAGAGTACACCACAACACCGCACCGACTGGACCTTCAACCTCTCGGTGGCTGCGACAAAATGCCATCACGATCTGTGGTTGACTACGTGTGGGAATATGAAGGCGAACCGACACAGCTCGGCCCTGACTTCAATCTTCGATAAATAGCAATAATAACAACTGCAGCGACAGCAAGCAAGCGTTAAAAATTGGCAAATCCGATGACATCACAATGGAAAGTGGCATTCCAGACCATGTCCAAAGAAACACTCGCCATTTATAATCACAACACGAGCACGTAAGAAATAACGAAGCATCTGATTGATAAAAGGCCGCCCTTTTACAGGTCTATTTATCGAGGCACCATCGACGGTCGTGTAATGACGCGACATCATCATTCACAGGTGGCATCGTTTTGTGCCATTCTCAGTATCGGCCCGGTGTTTGGGCCTTGCTCGACTTTATTGAGCATTCGTCTCTTTCCTTTGGTCTCCCGCTGGCCAAGCGTTATTGTGTTACGTGACCCTTAAAATGGCCCAGCGAGGCGGGGAAGTAGAGAGCTGTGCGGCTGTAATAATTAGGGCTAAACGCAAAGAACCAGACGCCCTACAATAACATTTCCTAACCCCTCCATCTACAGTATACCTAATTGCGGTGTCGGCTTTCCTGCTCTACTTGCACACTGCGGAGCTTCTTGAACATTAAAACAAGAGCCCGAGTAAAAATAATTAGCTCGTTTCACCACGAATAAGAGGACGACGACGATACGCGGTGTTGAAGTGAATTAAACAAGCACCGCAGAGTACAACGATCTGTTCATGTTGTTACGGTCAAAGTGGTGTACATACATGTAGCACGGTACAGATGTAGAGAGGAACAGTTTGCCTGAAGGTGCAGGAAGCTGCACACTCATGAACCTTTTGTGCACAGAAGGGGGTGAAAGAAGGTGAATAAACTGTGAGATTGTACAAAACGAGTTCCCTGGTTATGAGCATTGAAATGCAAGGAAATGGTGGACCATCGAAATAAATCTCGTCTATTGACTCGACCATTTGGGTAAATCACACGCGATTCAACAAACTGTGTAAATGTCGCCGCAGCAGTTGATGGAACAAATTCAGAACAAAATGCGTAAAAAGTGTGACGACTCGTAACTGTACCCATCGCGTCTACCGCCCGGGTGCTGTACTGTACACATTATATGTTCAGTTTGAAAAGCCGAATCGATAACGACACACCAACATATGGTGTTATATATATATATATATCATATGTCCATTAGGTTCGTAAAAGAGTGATGAAGTCGCATCACTGTTATCTTGTAGAACAGGCATTGCATTCATTGTGACGTCATTGCATTCATTGTGACGTCATTGCATTTAAAGACAGCCCTTTCCAAGAACGTTTTGCACCTCGTTTTCCGCCGGAGCTCGAAACACCGAGTTGAGAGTGCTTTGTACGAGGAATTTCCTGTTAACACACCGAGACGGCTATTCCTGTCTCACGTTATATGACCGCTGCGTGTAATCACCACCAGGACCTGTACTATTAAACCAACTGGTTACCATGCATTATAAAAGCTCGGCACGAATTGCATACTCCGGGTGTACTCGACGTGTGGGGAGCTCTTTAAAAGGTGGGGCCTTTGCCCTAATTATCCCCGCCCTTTCAACGCACCACCTTCTTCCCATTACGGGAGCGCATGAATGACAACCTGTTCACTGTTTGCTTGGGAGAGCGAGCTTGTAATAATCAGAGGCTGGTAAGTGGAGAGAATCGCTCCCAGCACTTTAACTCCGACACAATCTATCATCGACGTCATTTCGGAATACGAGATGAAAAGTTTTGATGATTTTCATCAAACGAAAATGCTAAAAAAGCTCTTGCGAAACGCATGCTGATGGGCCCGCGTATTGACGAGTCGTCTCTTTTGTAAACAATGCTGTCATTATGACGTGCGACAGGTTACCCCAGCAACCGGAGCATGGTATAAACGCTTCACGAGATACCCTTATGGTGTTTATATGAAGACATTTTGGAAATGTCACAAAGAGACGCTCTTTTTGGGACAGTCATGGGTTACTTGACGAATGCGCGTGTTTCGGGGAGGAATCACGGGCTGCGTGTGCCTAGTGCTCCTAAAGAAGACCTCGTTTATGTATTTATATATCATACATTGCAATATATAAATATAAATATAAATATAAATATAAATATATGGATTTTTTATCTATTTATTGAACGATGACACAAAACAAAGCGGCTGTGCAGGGCCGCCTGTCTCCCAGTCATCTTAACTCAACTTAAAATAACGCGGTTTAATAATAGTGTTCAGTGACTTGACAAAAGTTAACCTCGCCAGGCGGTTTGGTAACTTTATAATTACTCTGGATCAAGACCAATGAAGTTGAGCATGAAAGGTCATTGCTTATTTAATTACAAATACTTATACTGCAAGTAAGTACATTTATTTAGCAAATTCTTTGAGCGAACTGTGGATGAAGCCTTTCTACAAAACTTTCAAACCGATAAACGTCCTCAAAAACAACACACACACACACACACACACACACACACACACACACACACACACACACACACACACACACACACACACACACACACACACACACACTTCAAGGAGAGTGAAAGTGCCAAATGCCAAAAGAGCTAAAGTTTGTTATAATAACGCGTTGTTGTTATTGTGGTTGTAACCCGAACGCAAACAAACACCGCTGAGTTTGTATCCCAGGGTCGGAGCGAATGACTTTTCCAGGCGTGCTGCGAGATGACGAGGTGTGTGCAGGTCCCGGCGCGGGACGCGCGCACCCAAGGGTTCCCGAGGTTCTCACGGGGGCCGCGCGTGTCGATGTGCGCGCGACGCGACGAGCGCGCGAACGGGCTCGGCGTCGACGGCTCACGGCGGAGCGCGAGCGCCCACTATACGCGCGCGACGTGAACAAGGCCGGGCAAAGGGGGGAAAAAAGTATTTAAAAAAAAAAAAAAAAAACTTCGCTTCCTCGTAAAAGTTCAGCGCTCGAGCATCGGCTTCGACAAATGGGCCGAACGAGACTCCAGGAGGCTCGGCGGACTCTGAATCGGCGTTCCGCGTCCGCAGGCGCCGCTGCGTTCGGACCCATCGAGCTCCGGAGCAGAGCGCCGGTCCGACCGTTAATCTCCACTGCCAAGAGCATCCCCCAGGCAGGCGAGGCGACTCGCCGGCGGCCCGGGGCCGGCTCCGAGCCGCTGCGGCGCGGTGCGTCGGGATGCACCTGGGATGGCGCGGGCAGACCTGTAACCGCGAGCTGCACTTACTTTTGGCGAGTTTGCGAGCGCGTCCCTTGGAGCGCATCTTGCCTTGCGGAGCAGCCGGCTTGATTGAGATCCAACCGACGCTATCTTCCGAGAAGCATTGTCAGTGCAGACACCTTCGCGCAGGCGCACACCGACCGTTTCTCACCCCTCCTCCTCCCTCTCCTCTCTTCTCTCTCTCTCTCTCCTTTCTCTTCACCCCCTCCCCCCCTTCTTCTCTTCCTCCTCTGCTTCACCCCCTCTCACAGCAAACCCCCTCTCTCCACCGCAACTCTTACGGTGAAGCTCGGCCCTGATTGGAATTGTCAAAACGCCGCTCGTGGACGTGTCGAGAGTGCTCGTGCTCGGAGCCCCCACGAGGACGCCGACTCCCCCGACAGAGGTCCATCGGCCATCGGTGGCAACTCTGATGGCAGGATGTCTCGCCGACAGGAACTTTTCATCAGTGTGTGTGTGTGTGTGCGTGTGCGTGTGCGTGTGCGTGTGCGTGTGCGTGTGCGTGTGCGTGTGTGTGTATTGGAGGGGGGGGTTGTTTTTCATGATTTATAGGGAGGATCACGATGGAGAAAGTTTAAGTTACTGTACGTCTAGAGAATGAAATGACCATCGCGTTTCGCGTGTAATTTGTGTGCTCGCGACAATGCCCGCTTAATATCACGGCACCACGCTCAGGTATGGATGGGCATCGATGTTTAAATGATCTCTTCTGTTTTTTCCTTACACTCAGCGTTTTCAACCCTTTGACGGAGAAACAACCACCGAACAATTGGGTGGTTTTCAAAGTTCTGTGGCCGTTTTCTTCATCTTGCTCGTAAAGGAATTGCAAGCTCGAGGTTTGAGCTCGAGTCTCTGCCCCAGAGAGTCACTGCTAAGTGTGTTAGTGCGTATGTGTACGCGTGTTCGTGCGGAAAATGTGTTCGTGCGTAAATGTGTTCGTGCGTTAGTGCGTAAATGTGCTCGTGCGTTAGTACATAAACGTGCTCGTGCGTTAGTGCGTAAACGTGCTCGTGCGTAAATGTGTTCGTGCGTTAGTACATAAACGTGCGCGTGCGTTAGTGCGTAAACGTGCTCGTGCGTAAATGTGTTAGTGCGTTAGTTTGCCCCAACGCAGTTGTTGTCGATGACACGCAGTTGTGCGTTCCCTGCGTCCAAATCTGAAATTGCTCCAAACTGCCATTGCGGGTTATCGTGTTTGAACGCAACATTAAAAAAGGAGCAAAAATCGAGTCCAAAGTTGCCGCTGATTGCTGTTCACGTTCACGTGATTGTTCGGTCGTCGTTGAACGGTCAATTTGGAGTGAACACCTCGGACGATGGAGGAAAGCGGAATGATTGTGCCCGATTGTTGCACATCGAGGATCTTTTATCAGCGGATACCCGAGCAAACTTAACTCCTTGCGTTCTTGTTGCGTCCGTCCAACGAACACGTGTCATCTCCGGCATTCAAATCCCAGCACCGCTGTCATTGTCGTGGCAAATGGACGGAGGAGGACCCGGGTGCGAGTCGAGTACCCGAGTTCCCCCTTCGCGCACTCCGGACGCTTTCCTTTCCTTACACACAACGTCAATAAAGACTTGTAGTCCGAAAGTCGAGCCATCTTCGACACACGACGAATGACCGAGGTTCGCCTCGGAATAAACTTCACAAAGCAAGAACTGAGACCGACAAGTCATTTAACGGAACCCCGAAATTCCCTGGGACGATGGGACAACCTGAGACGTCGATAGAAACGCATCTGTTCCTCCAACTCCGTCCGAACTCGATTGACCACGTATTGAACTCCCTGCACCAAATTATGGCGATGATTAACTGGTGTATCGATAGGATCGGCGGGTCGCGCTGCTCGCATATTAATCAATATTTAATTAAGCTGAATTTAAATGCATGCTTAATTAATGTGCCGCCATTAGACACACATGGAGCGGGTCACGGGCGCTTAAAGTCTGGTAATTAGTGTTGCGCGGCGAACATTTATTTAACAATCAAACATTTGCGGACGCTTTTAATCAGGGTAGTCACTTAAAACCAAATTAGGCCTTTGCTCGTCGGTGCAAAGCGCGTTGTAATACATATTCATGTGTGTGGGCAACGTACAATTAGCGCCATGACGTCGAGACAATGCAATTATGACGTATACCTGGACGAGTTAAAGGCTTATTGACTTGAGCTATCGCTGGAAGCTG
>NC_140970.1:74882671-74900171 GCF_056783735.1 Eptatretus burgeri
TCTGGTGTAAAAAAATTCTAAATCGCAATCCATACTGGAGCTCTTCCAGGAAGCCTGGATCTCTGCAAAGAAAAAGTTTGAAACTATTGTGCTCCAAACCACTTGCTGTATAAACGACGACACTTTGCTCGATCGAGTTTGGAGAAGAAACAATCATGGCTGCACGACTCACTCGACTTGTTCTGGAAATATCCACCTGCCAGGTGCAGCACAATACAAATATAACCAATCAAATCACGTTTTGTCGCTTCTGTGCCAGAATGGTATTTTAAAAGGCCCACCTGTATGTGCTAACCAATCAAACCGCGTTCTATTTTCCCCGTGATGCCAGCATGGTGCGTTAACAGGTACACTGACATTCACCAACTAATCAAACTGCGTGTTGTGGCCCCTGTAGTGTCAATAAGGTCTGCTAAGAGGTACACCTGCATATATATATATATATATATATATATATATATATATATATATATATATATATATATATATATATATATATATATATATATATATATATATATATTGGCTTCCCCATCTCTCTATCATGGTGGAAGTCTCTATCAGGTTTGCACAGCCACAACAGCAATGTCTCTACCCAACCCCCCTCCCATGCCCCCACCCCACACCCCCACCGAGCAATGAAGCAAACCTGCCAGCGCACATACTGTCTTAACCAAGCCGTGGTGTCACAAGCACGGCAGGTGCACCACGAGGGTCCCTCCCTGGGGTCTCGGCTCCTAGGAATGGACATCACAAGACGCGTGCCATTTAATAAACATGTCCTTTGATGGTCCGTGAATGTGTCTCAGAACCGTTGCTATTATCGAGCGAACTTTCTTCTTTTCGGACATAACCTTGTATAATGTACCTGCACGTGTATGTGAAAGTGTGGGGAATGACATCGTGCAGCGAAATGTTTTCTTGGCAAGATTTGTACATTCGACCTGGATATGTTCAAGGAATGTTCCAAGGATCGCAAGAATATGTCTGTTATATCAAGCAAAGGTGATGATATGTGGACATGTACCAGGTTGTAATTGAGAAAATCAGGTATATCAGTGTTTTGTTTTTGTTACGTTGCAATGCGTACACGATAATGTGTAGAAACGTCTGGGCAACGTTTGCCACGACGTGCGATCAATTTCACTTCCACCATGACTTTTGTGTTTGGGGAGAGCTGGGGACAACGACGTGCCCCTTGGCAGTGTCGGTGCTGCCCGGATGGGCCTGATGTCCCATGTCAGACAGAGATATTCCCAGTGGAAGGATAGTGGTGGTGGTGGTGGTGGTGGGGATGGTTGGGATGGGGAGTGTGGTTTGACCTCAGCCAGTTTCTATGATCCATTCGGCTGCGAGAAATGGTGGAGGTGCAGGCCAAGAAGCGGCGGCGCATTTTCTATTCCGAAGCCGATGCGGCGCGCAAAGCCTATAATGCCTCTTGCCCGGATGAAATGGGAGTGCGGACGCGCGAACGGAGCCTCGGGCGAAAGGAAATTATCCGATGGGGAACCCGACGACCTTCCGACAATGTAATCAATCACCTTATCAACGGGGAGATTTATCAAACTCACTCATTTTCGCCGCCACGGCAGCGCGGGCTATTAAAACAGCGATGCCGGGGGAATAAGGGTGGGAGATGGTGGGTTGAGTGCGTTGCCCCGAGGCTCTGGTTATATAGATTAAACAGTCGCGGACCCCGCATCCATCTTGGACAGAAAGTGCGAACGACGTCCTAATGTCAATACGCGCCGCAGTCCGACCCCGCATACGCCCAACGGTGAAACGCTTTCCAGCGCGCCCTCTTCATTTCCCTTTTTATTTCAATTTGCCTCTAAATATGTCAAGCAGAAAATTAAAAGAAAGGCGCGACGGGCCGGCCCGAACGAGCAATATGTAAAGGCTAACGCGCTCTCCGAGGCGCACAAAGCTCACCCGCGAGCAATTAATTCCCGTGGTGTTGTCCCCGCGATGAGGCCTGGCGACTTGGAGCCGTCGCTTGGACGTACGTGGCATAGCCTCAATAACAATAATAATAATGACAATAATAATAACAACAGCAACAACAATAAAGTTTCACTTCGACAGTAGTGCCTTGCGCAATGACCCTGAGGAATGCGCAATGACCCTGAGCCGAGGGGGTTGAAGTACGGCTGCGGGGTAACTGCCTCATACCGCGGTTCATGAGCTTGATTGAAAACGTCGAGGAACTTGATAACCTCCGAGGAAGGAATGTTCAAAAAGTTGTCCGAACGACAGACTCACGATGGTCCGAGAAACGCCAACGGGGTTTTCACTTTTCAACACAAAAAGTTACTTCTGCTTAGAGCGACCCTCGTCTCCACGATTGCAACCCCATCACTTTACTCCAAATTTATTATACTGAACAAGAAAACCAAATAAAAATTATTATGACTACTATTATTATAATTATTTTATATGTTGTTTTTTGCCTTGATCGGCTCAAGACGATCAAAGGTTGTCAATAACTCACGGTTTCTTGAAACAAAGAGCATCAATAACTTCTCAAAAAAGAAAAGAAGTTTCATTGTCTACAAATATTACGTATGCACTTACGCCATTTCCATCCTTTAATTATCAAATGAAATCCAATCTAACAGGTATAGGTAGATGTTTCCAAACAGCAATCGACCAATCGTTGTCTACTAACTTTTTGATCACTGCAAGTACATTCTCTTGATTGAATCCCATCGGTTCGTGAGCATCCGTTGAAGTACCAACCCAACCAGAGGAATACATGTATCAGTGTAGTAACGAGTGGCAAATAAGCATCGCTTCCAAGTAATCCAAGTAAAAGTTAAATAAAAAAAGAGCAATATAGCGAGAAACGTATTGCGAGGCGATTTTTTTTTTTGGTGATTCCGAGGCTGATCAGTAAGTGCGTGACCCAACGTAATGCGCTAACGAAACCCATTTTCGATACTTTTCTTCCAAGTCTAAAGAACCGATACTTAGTATGTGATAACAATTAGACGCTTTGAGCAATCGCCCTTACGCCGCAGGGGTACACCTGCACCAAATGCTGATGCATTTAGAAATGCCACTGACAAGTTTAAATGTGTATAAGCAAAGGTATTGATCGACTGTGAACGACACACTTTCGATGTTGATTTGTCGTGAGCAACAGGTGCAGAGGTGTACATATCGTGCGCTCGCTATATCACGGCTAATATACTAACCTGCAAGTAAAAAAAAAAAACCCGGTCATCATTTCGAGCTCGATCTATCTATATCTCTCTATCTCTATCTCTATCTCTATCTCTATCTCTATCTCTATCTCTATCTCTATCTCTATCTCTATCTCTATCTCTATCTCTATCTCTATCTCTATCTCTATCTCTATCTCTATCTCTATCTCTATCTCTATCTCTATCTCTATCTCTATCTCTCTCTCTCTCTCTCTCTTCCTTTCTTGTATTTCATTTTCTCGCCTGCTCGGCCACGTAATCTGATCAGCATTCGTCATCATTTGCTGATCAGCCCACGGAATCCGCAGCAATATCTACAGCGCTATTGTATGTACGTTGACTTGAAATGGCAGTACTTCAACAGAAACCTTACCTATCATGGCGCAGAATTATGAAGGCTGAATGTGACATATATTACAGGTGCACTGAGTGTGACGTACGTTATAGGTGGGCTTTCGAAATCGACCCAAATCAAATGCACTTTTACCAAAGATTATAATCACCATCATGCTCTCTGGAAATAATGTGTAAATGACAGTAAATTGTTGATAATATATATATATATATATATATATATATATATATATATATATATATATATATATATATATATATATATCTGTACGTATCACTGACCGGGTTACAGCATATATGTGAGCTGAGTTGTAGCATCGAAAAGCTTGCACTATATCCCGAGGCAGAGCGGGGTCGAAATTAAAGCAACAGCCGATGTGTCATTTTCGTGTCGAAACAATTGGTTAAAAAGCAAATGAAAGCTAAACTAATTAAGGATAAAAACAACTCGTCTGTCCTTTGAATGCACTCATTTAACAACTACTGGCAAGCACATGATCAGGTGGCTTCAAAACTTTTCTTTCTCTCTTCTTCTCTAAGATCAAGAGCCAAAGAGAAGTTCACAGACATTCACTATTTGGTTTCAAGTTGATCACATATTGTTGTCAAACTTTTTTTTTTTTTATTCTTCAAATAAGTTTTAAGTCTGTAAATAATTGTCATCAAATAACTTTTTGGCCACCAACAACGTTCGTAAAACCCATCGAAAATATTATATGCATAGATAATTCATGAAATACCCAATTCAGACAGCAGTGTTTGTGAGTGATATCTTTATGGCCCTTAATTAATCACTAATTGAAATCTATTTTCATAAATGATTTTTCAGCCACCACTCCAAATACACGCTGTGCAAGACGGTTCTGATTTACTTATTTATCTTGATATGCTAATCACCTATTCCTTATGAAAATGATATTGACTGTCAATTATATTGACTGGGTTATCAAGTAAGTTGTTTATCATTCTTTGTTTTTCATTTGTATACGTCTCGCCACGTATGCAGTATGTGATGACGGCTGGCTTTTGAATAAAACGCAACTCTCCACTTGTTTGTGTCAACGTTTTGGGAAATGTATAAATAGGTGAGTGGCTTAACATTTGTTTCCCTTCTCCGTTGGATGGTGAGGGTTCGATCCCCAGGATCCCCAGGGCTGAGCAAATCCTGGCAAACTGCACTTGGCATGCATGGCTAGTATGCCAAACAAGGCTCAGCTCAGGTTGAGATAGAGAGGTCTTTGTCTTGCAATGGGACACTATGGAATAAATAACTCCACACATTTTCAAATGCATATTTTTTACAATTTGTATAGTGAGTACATCATGAGGAAATCAATCTTGGATGACATTGAAGTGGAGTCAGGATTGGAGGAAGATGTCTCAACAATCTAAGGGATGTTGATGATACCACTCTGTTGGCAGAAAGTAAAGAGGACTTGATGAAACTGCTGCAGAAAGTGAAGAAGGAAAGTGAAAAAAAATTATTTTTATTTAGACCTGAAAAAAGCTTCAATTCTTGTCAAATTGGAAGATTGGTGTGTTCAGAATGGGAGACAATCACGTGGATGGAAATCGTGGAAGTTTCATATTCCTGGCTTCTAAGATTGAAATGAGTGGAGAAGGTGAAGGAGAAATTAATAGACGGTTAGCGATGAGAACAGCAAGGTCTGGATTGACAAAGATGTGACAATTCAAACCGAGAGTACAGCATTTCCATCATGGTATAGAATGGGGAAGGCCGAGTTTAAAATATATTTCAAGTGTTGAGTGTGACATAGATTACAGGTGGGCATTCAAAATCGACCCAAATCAAACGCACTTTTCCCACGTGACTATCACTATCATGCTTCCTGTAAATAATGTGTAAATGATGGTATCTGGTTGATAAATAAATAATAAAATATATATATATATATATATATATATATATATATATATATATATATATATATACACGAGAAGCACTCACTCCCGACAGGAGCCGTCAAGGGGGTCATGTTATTATAGTTATGCCTATTTTACTTGAAAGGGTCCTGGGATTACACACCCAAAAAATGGTTGCGATCGGTTCAGCTGTTTTTGCGGTACCTGGGAACAGACAGACGGACAGATGGTGAATGACAGTAAGATTGTTAGGGATGTGGGGTTTGGGGTTCATATTACTATGAGAGGGACTTCTCAGACTCTTCCCGACCTCTGGCTCTGCAGGTCACCATGGTGGGGAAAGTCTGCAGCCCGTCAGGTTGCGAAGTATCTATGGACACCAATTGACACCACTAAACCTGGCAGGATCCACGCTCGAAAACATGTTACCTTTTCCTGTGGTTTGACAATGTCAATTGAGATAGTACTCTCAGTGCACACCTGTCTATTTATTACGTATGGCCGAGCAGAACCGTGAGAACACACTGGCTAATTGCAGAGCCAATCAATGGAGCAGAACATCACATCTATCTAGTCTTACATGCTAAATAGAGCCATTGGAGGAAAGGTCGAATCAAGTAGGTTGGAAATGATGAATAGTTCAACAAGCACAACTCAGCAATCAAGGTAATCATCAATGGCATGTACGGGTGTTCCAAAAAGACCTGGACAACTTTGGCTATTAATATATTTAGTACCATAAAAGATACAACAATCCCCTTTATTTTAGGTGATACACAAACTCATAAAACTTTCTATATTTTCAGGTTTGATGGTTTAACATAAAATATAATGGTGACTCCACAAGAAAAAGCTCGATGCATCGAATGGTTCAGAGACGATATTCGACATGAAAGTTCAGCATTATATCTGTTCAAGGTATGGAAGCAATCTACAATCAAGGACCAGTATCAGAGAGTGGTACAAGAAGTTTAAGGAGACTAGAAGTTGTCAGAAACAGAAAAGTACCGGTTGATCAAGCACGGGTGCAGCAGACATTGAAGGAGTGCGTCAATCATTAAAACAAACTTCCAGAAAATCAATCCGACATGCATCCAGAGTACTGGGACTACCAATTATCACTGTATGTAGGATTTAGCATAAAACATTGTAGCTTTATGCCTATAAGGTGCAGATTCACACCAAATGACTGACCCAAACGCAAGGCATTTGCCTTGGAAATAGTCACATATAGGATGATGAAGATTACCTGAAAAAGGTAATGTTCACTGACAAGGCTTGCTTTCATGTATCGGGGAAGGTCAACTGACAAAATGTGAGGACCTGGGGCTCTGAAAACTCACATGTGGTCATTGAACACATACGTGACATTCCAAAAGTCAAGGTGTGGTGTGGCCTTCTTCATGACCACTTGGTGGGTCTATTTTTCTTTGTGGTGGATACAGTAACCTCAACAATTTACATGAACATGTTGGAAGGATTCGCGTTCCCACAGATTGAAGACCTACAACCCGATATCATTTTTCAACAGGACGGCGCTCCCCCTCATTGGGCCTTAGTCATTCAAGCGATCCTGAATGAAAAAATTCCAGGTCGCTGGATTGGCCGAGATGGACGAACTGCCTGGCCACCATGATCACCAGACATAACCCCCCTTGACTTTTTTTCTGTGGAGGTTTGTCAAAGATAATGTCTAAACACCAAGGTGGCAAACATGCAGGATCTTCGTTCACCAGTACACATGCAGCTGTGATCCGAGGACGCAAGCATGGCGAGCTGAACATGGCAAGAACTAATTTACTGCGTTGATGTCCTGCGCGTGAAAAAACAGAGCTCACATTGATGATGTGCACAAAACTTTATGAGTTTCTGTATCATAAAAACCTTTCCTCCATTGGATAATTTGTGGTTCCAAATATATGAACAGTAAAAGTTGGCTGGGTCTTTTTGAAACACCCTGTGTTTACAAGCACAAAAAAACAATCAGGAAAGGGCACAAAAGGACAGATTATAACCCTTTGCACTTATTCCCCTTCTACAATCTTGTTTTCATCAGTTACACACAGGACATGGCGCCAGTACAATCATACAGATGAAGCATAGATAGGAAGAAAGGAAGATAGAGGTCGATCAAGGCATTGGTTCTGCCTTTGACTCACTGCGGCACATGTTTGACTCGCATCAAGTCACTGACAGCTGTTTATAATTGTGATGCCCTTCATGAGTTTCAGTAGATGAATAGGGGCTCTTAGAGGACAGCAAGAGACAGATGGTGTATGTCAGTATGGAACTATCTTAATGCGCAAGGGACCTCACTCTCACGTTTCTGCCCCGTGCTTGATCAACTGTTGCGCTATTCTCTTAGTGCCATCTTGCACAACTTGTCCTGGCCTGAGTGCAAACTCCAACGGTGGACTCTCCTTCCTCAGCACGAACAGGCAGGCAGGTTGTCTCAGGGTCACCTGCGCGTTTCAACAGCAGCGAATTATCTGGCATTTTGCTTTTAAAACAGCTTGAACGTGGTGGAGACTTGGGGGATCAGAGATCATGGGGTGGGGGGGGTGGAGTTCCCAGGAGCAAAGGTCATGGTTTAGCCTTTGACCTGTGCCAACACGTCCACATTGGGGCACTCCCCAGCTAACGCCTCCTTTGGCTGTCAATCATCCTCGAGTTGAGATACTCCCCCGAGTCAACACCACCTCATCGTTAATGGGTTTTCCTGCCCAGCGTTTTTGAAAATAGGAACGTTGTTCTCTCCTTTGTCATCTGAATTGTGATTGTCTGTGGTACTATGTTTCAGAATGTGGTTGTATGTGATGCTTTATGAGAGGGTTAATAAAAGAAAGAAAGTGAATTTATGAATAGTGGGTTGTACCCAAGATACACTTCCTCACCTTAGAACCAAAAGGTTCCACCTGACAATTGTACCTTTGTTAGTTCGAACCTTCTGATTCTGAAGTGATGACTTGCAGAATGTTAAGTAGTAATTTAGTAAAGAGAGAGAACCAAATTGTACTGTGTGTTGCATGAAATGGCAACCACCATGTATGAATAAAGGAAGAACATGAGTGGTAGAGAGGAGGAGGAGGAGGAGGAGGAGGAGGAGGAGGAGGAGGAGGAGGAAGAAGAAGAAGAAGACTGACTACAGCCTACACAACGCAGATACCCCGCTTCCCATTGACAATGAGTGGGAGCTTGTCTGGGCATATATACTGCAGATATAACTCACGAGGGAACTCCTACGTGTCATGGATGTTCAATCACCCAGAGCCCGGTTTAATAACCATCACAATATACAAATACATGTACATGTCAACGTGCAACTCCAAACTGTGAGTGGTGAGAGTGCTGGAACTGCATCCTATAGAGCCCTTACTGCACGGTCCCAGGGGCGATAAGCACCACCTGCCACACGGAAATGTTATCTCTTGCTTCATCATGCAAAACCTGGAGTCATTATTGAATGTGGTGAGGAGCAATGATGACGTAAGGTCATTCTTCAATGTGAGCCGAACACTGTGATGTCACCGCCACCATCAGCAACTGCATTTTCATTCACTTGTGACAGCTTCTGAAATTATAAATTACATTTACAATCATTATTAGCACTGCAAGAAGCTCGTCAGGGAGCCGCAGACAAAACCGTGCATCATGGCAGTGACGTCACAGCATTACGTTCAGGTTGGAGAATGGCTTGACATCATATGTGTGTGTGTGTGTGTATATATGTATATATATATATATATATATATATATATATATATATATATATATATATATATATATATATATATATATATATATATATATATATATATATATATATATATATATATATATATATATATATATATATATATATATATATATATATATATATATATATATATATATATATATATATATATATATATATATATATATATATATATATATATATATATATAACACCAGGAGTAGTGGCGTGCGCCTATAATCCGGCTACACGGATTCTTGAGTTGGAGGATCGCTTGAGGACGGGTGCTCTGTGCTGGGCCGCGCTATGAGAGGGTGTCGGGCAGGCTGGAATCATGGCGAAACCCAATCCTTATCCCCGTGTCGTCAGAGGTGACCAGGGTTGCGTCAGGAAGGGCATCTGGCGTAAAACCTGTGCCAAATCAGTATGCAGATCATAATGGATGATCCACTGTAGCGACCCCTAACAGGAGCAGCCGAAAGGAGAACAATATATATATATATATATATATATATATATATATATATATATATATATATATATATATATATATATATTCCAGTGGGATGTGCTGACACATTGTAAGGTTTTGAATGGCCAGTGAATCAATTAATGAGAGGTTATAAAGAGTTTGATATTATACCAGCAGGGTGTGTGGGCTTATACAATGTGTAAACGTACGAAACGTTCTCCCCCATTGCCTTTGGTCGCTCACCTGCATTTGATTTTTCATTTATTTATCTTTTCATTTGTGGATGATTTTCGATGTTTTGGTGATTTTTGCTGGTGTATCTGCTTCGATGTCCATCGGCACGCAAAATTTCAGTTTTCTACGTCACGTGGAAGGTCTCGATCTTTAATAAAAGTCAGTGAATCAGTGGTTCGAAAGATATTTATATAATATTTGTATATATATATTATTCAAACCACTCACTAACTCACTGACAGATTGACTCAAGGACTGATCGGTATTGATGTTTGGTTCGTTCTGGATGACGTAGAAAGCTGAAATTTCACTTGTCGACAGACATTGAAGCCAATACACTGGGGGGGGGGGGGAATCACAGAACCATCAGAAAGCGGTTTCCGGAAATGAAAATATCTGAAAATAAGTGCAGCCTTGTTGTGCTCACTGCAGGCGTCAAGGAATTATCTTTGTGCGACGGCCTACAATTCCGGGGAGTCTGGTTGGAATCGACATAGATTCCCACACCGAGTGGTCTTCTCACCCGACTCCCGGCCTCCACCAATACATATATATATATATATATATATATATATATATATATATATATATATATATATATATATATATATATATATATATATATATATATATATATATATATATATATAGTTGCGGTTCTCGGAATGGCATGCATACAACAGATAGGTGTCCCAAAACAGTTATCCCATTATTATACGTGTAGATAGTTCCCTTCCTTTTGTTTAGCCGGACAACAGCGAGTGCGTTGCGATGATTTAATAGTTAGGGTTGCTAAATCATTTTCTTTTCATTCATCCCCACTCTTCTTATTTTCTTTCCTGGGATAAATCAGTCATGTGCGCTTTCGCAGTAAGGTGGGCAAACTGCCACGCCACCGTGAAGGATCTGCTGTATCCGGAGTCTCCCTCCTGGGCGAGCCCGAAACCTGGCATGTGCGGCGAGTCACGTGCGTTTTCGAAGGATCCGCTGTATTCAGAGCATCGTTCCCAGGCGAGGCCGAAACCCAGCATGTACAGCAAGTCACGTGCGCCTTTGAAGGATCCTCTGTATCCGGAGTCTCGTTCTCGGGCGAGCCCGGAACCTGGCTGTGTGGTGAGTGATGTGTGCTAGGTGCTGGACTGTCGATTTGAGCTTCCAATAAGCTGGGGAGGTTTTCTGATTGCATTGGAAAGGCATGCAAACGGATACCTCTTGGGAGGCTGTGCGGATGGTGTTTTTCACGGCACAATAATACACGGTACACTCTGCCCTGCTTGCCGCTCGTCTCGTTTACCACAGCATCCTGTCCTTCACCTGACATGACTTGCGGTCCATGATGACCCGAGATCTCAGAGCGAACACCCCGGGATCCACGAGCAGCTCCGATGGAGGATACGTGGTCGGTCCAGGAGGTTCTCCGGAAGACCGCGGGTCCATGGTCGGTTCACCCAAGGACAAGGGCTCCAGACCCAATGAAGATTTACTTGTGCTTGGCATGCCGATTTCAGTGTGGGCAATTCATGTCATCTTGTGGAGTCGGAGCGCAATATTCCTGCTGTTTGGAATGGTCTTGCCGGAAACGAAGTGAGGCGGTTTCCAGCCCAAGCTGGCGGGCCACATGAGGACTCAGGGCCAATCAGAGCGTCCGATTCGGGCGATGACGTTGGATTCGGCATGGCCCCTTCCCCCGAGCTTCGGGCTCTATAAAAGACGGAGAAGTTCCTCCGTCGTGTGTGTTTTCATGCGGTGTGTTCCTGTTCTCACCTCTTGCTTCTAGTTTCCGCCCATGCCTTGCCTCGTCGACTCCGCCTCCTAGTCTCCACCCATGCCTCACCTCGTCCACCCACCTGCCTGGTCCCACCCACTACTCCACCCTTGCACTCAAGACTCCGCCCTTCTCCACTCAAGCTCCTCCTTCACAAGCTCAGTCTACACATGTGCGGCTGGGGCCAGAGACAACGCAACTACTGTCGGGTACCGCACCACAGAGCACCCCCCCCGAAACGTATTGGTGGAATGTCGTGCCATCGGGCGTCCAGGTACCAAGAGCATATCCTCAACTCCCCTCCCTCCCTGGTTGCAAAAGACCCTTCTCATCAGGGTTTCTTTTTCTGTGTGTGTCTGAGTGTCCTGGTGCCTGTCTGCTAAGTAAGTCTGAAGAAGATCATTATTGTTGTTACTGTTATTAATTTCGAATCATGTCTGCTCTATGTATGCTTTCACAAGTTGCTTGTATTATTGTCGCACCACACCTCTCTCCCCCATCTCTGCATTACATACCCCAATAAATCTTTACTGTGCCACATATTTTTCATCGCCCATTGTAAATAAATTATCATTATTAGGAATGTTCCCTGCTCTTTTTTGTCTTTTCTCCCATTGGTCCATTATGGTCCGAATCCTACTCAAGTCGGGACTTTATTCCCAACGATCTGTTCCGTTTAGCCGGTACGTCCTTGGCAGTGTTGCTCGTCTGCATCCGATCCGGAAAAGTGATCCAATCCCGGAGAGTGATCCGGTTCGGACAAGGCATACCGAGGACATGGTTCCCCAGTAATTAAATCACGTGATTAATTAGGTAACCCGATTAACCAACAGACGGGATGACCCTAGGTCATGCAGTTGAGTTATTGGCATCCACGCTCGGTTAAGCGACCCGCCGCGTCACGGAATTATCCATGTGTGACGGCCTACAATTCCGGGGAGTCTGGTGGGAATCGACATAGATTCCCTCACCGAGTGGTCTTCTCACACAACCCCCAGCTTGCAACAATATATATATATATATATATATATATATATATATATATATATATATATATATATATATATATATATATATATATATATATATATATATATATTTATACATGACCGGTCAGAAGTTTTGAACACCCCCATTGTTCCAGTTGTTACTGAAATTTAAGCAGTTCAAGTCCAGTGAATAACCTGAAATGGTACAAAGCGAAGCGGTAAACTGCCAGAGGTTAAAAAAAAAAGTTGAGGTTACAAAAACTGAAAAATAATGTAAATTTCAGAGTTGTTAAAAGGCCCTTTTCAGTGAACAAGTAATGGGTTAGCAACTGCAGCTGTTCTGCAGCAATGGAAGTAAATTAAACCTTGAATTTTGATGCAAACAATTCCTACAAATATCCCACCTTTTGTTAATTAGTTACAAACCCTCTGTCTGTATAAAAGCAGTGTTGGAACAGACAGTGTTGCAACACCCTCTGAAGCATTATTTGGACAATATTGCACTGCAGGAAGTCATATATTGCGATCATAATGGAAAGAAAACACAATTAACAAAGGAAGACAGACAGACCATTATATCCCTTAAAAGTGTAGGCCTTTCCTTTCGAGAAATTGCAAAGAAACCAAGGTGTCAGTGAGTACAGTTTCCGACACAATCAAAAGGCACTTAGAAACTGAAGGAAACTCTGACAGGAAGAGGTCTGGCAGACCAAAAGCCACAACACAATCAGAAGATAAGTTTCTGAGAATCAACATCTTGCATGATAGATGGCTCACAGGACAGCAGCTTCAAGCATAGCTTAACACTGGTCAAAGTAAGGAAGTCTCAGTTTCAACTTTGAAGAGAAGACTTCGAGCTGCAGGTTTGACAGGTCAAGTGGCAGTAATAAAGCCATTGCTGAGATTGTAAAATAAGAAAAAGAGGCTTGCCTGGGCCATGACGCACCGCCAGTGGACTACTGAAAACTGGAAGAAGGTCTTATGGACAGATGAATCAAAATTTGAAATCTTCGGTTCATCACGCAGGGTTTTTGTATGCCGTCGAGTCGGCGAAAGGATGGTGCCTCAGTGTGTGACACCAACTGTCAAACATGGAGGAGGAAGCGCGATGATCTGGGCTCTTTTGCTGGATCCAGAGTCGGCGACTTGCACAGAGTGACTGGCACCCTGAACCAAAACGGCTACCACAGCATTTTGCAGCGCCATGCAATAACCTCTGGTCTTCGCCTCTTTGGTCAGAGGTTTATCCTACAGCAAAATAACGACCCAAAACATACCTGCAGGCTTTGTCAGAACTACCTTAGAAGAAAAGAACAAGATTGGAGGCTCAAAACCATGGAATGGCCAGCACAGTCTCCAGAATTAAACCCCATCGAGCTGGTTTGGGATGAATTGGACAGAAGGGTGAAAGCAAAGCAATCTACAAGTGCAACACATTTGTGGGAACTTCTGCAACAGTGATGGGAAGAACTTTCCGAACAATATTTGATTTCTATTGAAGAAAGAATGCCACGAGTATGTTCGGCTGTTATATCTGCAAAAGGTGGCTGCTTTTATGAGTCAAAAATTTAGATTAAATTTTGTTCAACAAAACGATTCCATGATTTATTTTTTATCTGCAATTGTGTATTTGTTCTATGCTTTAATTTCAGAGTACATTGAAACATTAAACTGATTAAATTTCAGTAAAAACTGGAAAAATGGGGGTGTTCTAAAACTTTGGACTGGTAGTGTGCGTGTATATGTATATATATATATATATATATATATATATATATATATATATATATATATATATATATATATATATATATATATATATATATATATATATATATATATATATATATATATATAGTAGACTAGGCGTAAGTCGTCACCATCGGGACCGAGAAAAAAGTGACGACTTAGAAATGTGACGACTTACGCGTATGCGAACATTCATGATGACTGTGGTGTGAAGGATGAAGTCGCGCGTGGCCTGGACGCATATGTGTGAGAGCCGGCTATTGTACCAAAAGGAAAACACAATCCTCGGGGCATAGGTGGGGGTGAGTTGGTGAGTTGGAAAGTGATCAAGCAAAGATGGAATTCATGAATCAGTTTATCAAAAGTAAAGATAATGAACAACTCTGTAAGACAACTCGTATTCCATCGGTGATGGTATGGTGACAAATTACATGACACACAGTCATCGTGGTGATGATTACCACTCAATGCCTATGTGTAAGTGAGTGCGGTAATGTACAAAACAAGCCAAGATAAAACCATGATCGGACTTCAACACTAAGCTCGATCGATCCTTTACTTCTTCGCGAAGTAATCCGTTATGTTTGAATGCCTCAAACTCTTGGGCATCTGGTGCATGAGAAAGGATTCAAACCGATCATTGTATTCCATGATGTTGGCTGGGCAATCCTCCACCGAAAGACAGTATCAGCCGAATATTTGGCCGAATCGGCCGAAACCGAATATTTGGCTGAGCCGACATTTGTCGAAACCAGATGATGAGCACGTCATCGACATCTTCAAAGGACACACATTTCACACTTCCCACCGGCTTCACGATCTTCTCCACTTGTCCAAATATCTTGCCCTTATTCTTCAAGATATCGTTCAATGTCTGCCGTTTGATGTCCAACTTCTCAGCTATGTCTGTTTTCTTCATCAGTGGATTTGCCTCACAAAACTGGATAATGTCGTATTTTTCTTGGTAGGTTTTAGTAGTAAGCTTACGCTTAGTCGCCATTGTCCTGCCTGCAGTGCGATCAATGTGTGTACGCAATTATAAATAGCCTATCACTGGCGGTGTACACCAATGAGCGAGCATCACGATTCCATGAAATCGGGCTTCTCACGAGGCAGCAGTTCCACATGACGAGTTAGGAGTGGTAATTTACTTGAGTTTCCATTACGTGGGAATGGACAACATCTGACGACTTAGACGAAGTGACGACTTAGAGATGAAGACTAACAGAGGGATGACCCTTTATTCAAAGGGATTTAACATGAGATAAATTCGGGACTTTTTGACGCTGCCGACTTAGGCGAAGTGACGAGTTACACGCTGCCGACTTACACCTAGTCTACTGTATTTGAGTTCCAGCATTTGGACATCGGCATTGCAGCACTCTCTGAGGATCGGAGACCAGATAGTGGTGAGATCATGGTGGCTGGTTACACCGACGAGATATATATATATATATATATATATATATATATATATATATATATATATATATATATATATATATATATATATATATATATATATATATATATATATATATATATATATATATATATATATATATATATATATATATATATATATATATATATATATATATATATATATATATATATATATATATATATATATATATATATGCCTGGTGTTGGCGCAGTGGTTAGGGCAGCGGCTTGGGATCCAAAAGATCCTGAGTTCAAGCCCCGTTGGGCCACTGAATTAATACACCAGGGGGTTGACTCAGCCTGTCATCCTTCTGAGGTCGGTGAAATGAGTACCAGTGTACTGGGCCGGTGTTTCCCCCGGTTAAAATAGGTGTACCATATCCCTGTGTTGTAAGAGGCGACCAGGGTTGTGTCAGGAAGGGCATCTGGCGTAAAACATGTGCCAAATCACCATGCGGATCATACGGATGATCCGCTGTGGCGACCCCTAACGGGAGCAGCTGAAAGCTGAAGAAGAAGATATATATATATATATATATATATATATATATATATATATATATATATATATATATATATATATATATATATATATATATATACATATACATATATATACACATATATTTTTATATATATATATATATATATATATATATATATATATATATATATATATATATATATATATATGTATTCACACATCATGGAGTGCGAAAGTACTCCGTATAAAGGGATGGGAGGGGAAAAAATGGCCACCAATTCAAATGTGTACACAATGATACACTTTCGACTACTATATCATGAAGTCATAAGCATTTGAAAGCCACACCTTTTATTCTTGAGCGTTTTCTGAACTACTAAGATTTTAAAAGATGCCAGAATAGATCACTGAAGTACCACAATGAGAGATCGCCAAATCGCCAATTTGTACTTCTTCCCCTCTCAAAACAATGTAAAAATGTAGCCCAACCTTACTCAATAACTGATAAAGCAATGATGCTGATTCCAATGCGAGGAAGTACCTTTGTCTCTGCACTATTGCATGCAAACCAAAAATTAAAAATATATGAAATATTCATCATTTTATTACGAAAAGAAATCGAACATAAATGTGAACGCAACCAAACCAGGCCTGGATTGTGGGAGTGGGGAAAATGGACAGAACTATTCCAAAAGAGATATATATCCAAGCCATCGCCCAAATTAACTGAAACAAGTATTAAAACAATTTAATAATATAGATGGAATTAATCCATACCAAAATAACAAAATATATAAAACATTAAGCAGTTTATTATTTTTTAAAACGATAATCGCATCGACATGTCCACAGATGTGGTGATCCACATAGTGGACTGAAACACCCCTCTTGTCTCCTGCCCCCCCTTGTTGTGTGTTATGTGTTGGCTCTCATACGAGCCGCGACAATGTATGCAAAAAACCCCAAAAGCTAGGATTGAGGAGGGGAGGTAGAATTTAGTTCGAGCCAAATTAAAAAATATAAATGGATTTAATCCATTCCAAAATGACAAAATATATAAAACACGAGCAGCAGTACCCAGCGTTGCCCGGTATTGCCTGTTCGATTTTTTTTGTGGGGGCCTAAAATACTTTCCCACACCTCCTAAGGTATGTTGTCAGGGATCATTTAATATTACCTTT
>NC_140970.1:74905171-75007671 GCF_056783735.1 Eptatretus burgeri
GCCGTGGTGTTCACGTCGGGGTAAATGGCTGCGTAATCCAATGACAATCTCCAAATGGAGTCAAAATGAAATCTCTGCCTGAAAACAACAGGCTCAGCTCGGACGTTTCGTCCAGAGTGGGATCTTCATCTGAGAATCGTGCTGTGCGTGAACCGAGACTGAAATCTGCTTTCCTCACAAGGGGTCGAGGCTGTCTGTAAAACATCACCACAAATCAATACATTAATGATATCGACAATGTCATCATTCAGTATTGCCTCTGAGCTTTCTGGTTTTCATTCTCAGCAGAATGTGATCCGACCAAAATAGTCTCTGGTGCAGTGCCAGCAGGGGTCGCTGCATCATGGATCACACCGCCAGAGGGAAGGTTCAGCCAGCGATCCCCCGTGCAACATGGGTGCATGGGTACATGGGTGCATGGGTACATGGGTGCATGGGTACATGGATACATGGGTGCATAATTTTGGGTGGTACACTGATCAAACGCATCCTGGACGGGTTCAGCATAGGTTAATGACAACCTGACAACCGCCATATCTTTCCGATGTCGAACCACCAAAGGGGCCTAATAAATACATTTTTTTTTGCCTCAGCAAGAATGGATACGTGACCGTGCCATGAGAGGGTCTAACTTTTACCAAAGCAATGGCAGCTCCACAAATGGCGTGCGTGTGTGTGTGTGTGTGTGTGTGTGTGTGTGTGTGTGTGTGTGTGTGTGTGTGTGTGTGTGTGTGTGTGTGTGTGTGTGTGTGTGTGTGTGTGTGTGTGTGTTGGGTGGTCGCAAGACTACCCTTAGTCTCAGGTTTTCCATCTGTCTGTTTGTTTGTATGTAATGGACAGCTCTGGAGGCCAGAGGAGTCAACCGATTTTGATGAAACTTGACTAGTAGGTTCATACCAGGATATAGTTGTATGCATTTGAGCACCGTTGCTATGGACGCCACCGTTGCCTCGCAACGGGACTTTGAAATTTTTGAAAAAAATCCGAAAAATATATTTTTTTCGAAAATCAAAAATCGGCTTCCGCGCTTTTATGCGGACTATAATGAACCTCTTTGTCAAAAAATTTCAGCCCGATCCGTCAAAAACTGTATGACTAGTATGCAATAATATTACTATATGCTTTCACCCCAACGTTTGCGTTGGGATTCCCTAACGTAGGGTTCGGGAATCGAACACAAATGATGAATGGACAGTTGCTCGTCATGTTCCTATATGGAACAACGAACAGCAAAAATGCCATCTGATGTGTTCTCTTATCTATATATTTCAAATTCGCCTTAGTCTAGCGACCACCCACGTCGCCTCCCAGCTTGTCTGTGTGTTTGTCTGTGTGTCTGTGTGTCTGTGTCTCGCTGTCTATCTTTATCTGTATCCCCCATTTAGAGTGGCATTTGGCCTTTTGATGAGTGAGATCCATAAAAAAAATATTTAATAAAAGCTTCCTCACAAGGCAGGATGAAAAATGCTCGTGTGTTCATTTCATAGAGTGTGAATGTTGGGATTACTTTTGGGCAGTAGGTGAGCAAAGAACGTGAATAAGAACGTAACTAATGTGGTGAAGCAGAGGTTGGTAGTTCATGCTGTGAAACGTTTTGGAGAAGGGTGAAGCCATGCCTCAGTGTTTGAATCGAAGAGGAGTCGTAAACAACGTGTGTCACCTGTTTTTTTTGGCGAATTTGCTCAGAGAAACTCAAATAAGGTCGTGTCAGAAGTGTTGAGATGCAGATGGACACGTGCTAACAGTGCCGTGTGGTCCCTTTCTGGGTTAATCTCAGATTAAAACAAAAGGGGGAGCACTCGGTAGAGTGCAAAACCTCCACCGCCAATACTGCGAGGTCACTCAAGTGAACCCGATATCCTATTCATTCAATTTGACGTCAACAGTGCTCACAGAGTTATAGTTTGCAACTTTCCCTTTTCCATACTCAATTCATTCGTCATAACTACATTCCTTGAGACAGAAATGGATTTTACGTGGGTATATCCACCTTCTTCTTCTTCTTCTTCTTCTTTCGGCTGCTCCCGTTAGGGGTCGCCACAGCGGATCATCCGTATGATCCGCATTGTGATTTGGCACACGTTTTACGCCGGATGCCCTTCCTGACGCAACCCTGGTCGCCTCTTACGACACAGGGATATGGTACACCTATTTTAACCGGGGTATACACCGGGCCAGTACACTGGTACTCATTTCGCCGACCTCGGAAGGATGACAGGCTGAGTCAACCCCTTGGTGTCTTAATTCAGTGGCCCAACGGGGCTTGAACTCAGGACCTTTTGGATCCCAAGCCGCTGCCCTAACCACTGCGCCAACACCAGGATATGTGGGTATATCCACCTGAAGTTCCAAAATCAGCCGCAATTATAATTTTGGCATGTTTTTTTTTGTTGGAAATGACTTATAACATGTAGAAATGCAAAAAAAAAAAAATAAAAAAAATAAAAAAAAAATCGAAATTTTTTTGAAAAAAAAGTTGCAAAATTTTGTTTTTTTTTTCTCCAACAATTCTTTTTGGGGGGGTTGGAAATCACTTAAAACATGAAGAAATGCAAAAACAGAAATTGAAATATTTTTTCAAAATGGCCACCATATTGGATTTTGGACCAAGTCCAAAACCGCATGGCATGGTCCTTGGACCATACCTAATCCCCCCACCAAGTTTCGTCGAAATCCGTCCAGGAGTTTTTCCGTAATACTGTTCACAAACAAACAAACAGACAAAGACAGGGGTGAAAACAGTAACCTCCATCCATCTTCGATGGCGGAGGTTAATGAACTGCAAGCTTTTATTTACACCCCCAAACGTGTCAATTTTTCTTTATAAAAAGTAAATGACGTTACTTATGAATGAAACGTGCAGCTTCATACTAAAATTAGGCATGTGTATATATATATATATATATATATATATAAATATATATATATATATATATATATATATATGTATATATATATATATATATATATATATATATATATATATATATATATATATATATATATGTTGTTGTTTGTCTTTTGGCTGCTCCCGTTAGGGGTCGCCACAGCGGATCATCCGTTATGATCCGCATACTGATTTGGCACAGGTTTTACGCCGGATGCCCTTCCTGACGCAACCCTCGTCGCCTCTTACGACACAGGGATAAGGATTGGGTTTCGCCATGATTCCGAGCTGCCCTCCACCCTCTCATAGTGTGGCCCAGTGCAGAGCTCCCGTCCTCAAGCGATCCTCCAACCGAAGCCTCCGAGTTGCCGGATGACAGGCGCACGCCACTACACCAGGTATATATATATATATATATATATATATATATATATATATATATATATATATATATATATATATATATATATATATATATATATATATATATGTATATATATATATATATATATATATATATATATATCCTTGCCAAGCAACGCTGGTCCTCTCACACCCCTTCGACTGTCTCCTTCCAACCCCTCCCTCCAGACTCCCACCCCACCCTTCCTTCCACCCCTCCCCTGCCTCCTCCCACCCCAGTCCCTCCAGACTGGCACCCTACCCATTCCTTCCACCCCTCCTCCTGCCTCCTCCCAACCCAGTCCCTCCAGACTGCCTGCCTACCCATTCCTTTCACCCCTCCCCCTGCCTCCTCCCACCCCAGTCCCTCCAGACTGCCACCCCGCCCCTTCCTTCCACCCCTCCCCTGCCTCCTCCCACCCCAGTCCCTCCAGACTGCCACCCTACCCATTCCTTCCACCCCTCCCCTGCCTCCTCCCACCCCTCCCCCTGCCTCCTCCCACCCAAGTCCCTCCAGACTGCCATCCGACACCTTCCCCTGCCTCTTCCCTCCACACCCTTTGCCCTCCCCTCTCACTTCCTCCCTTCCCCTCCCTCCTCACACTTCCTCCCTTCCCCTCCCTCCTCACACTTCCTCCCTTCCCTCCCTCCTCACACTTCCTCCCTTCCCCTCCCTCCTCACACTTCCTCCCTTCCCCTCCCTCCTCACACTTCCTCCCTCCTCCTCCCTCCTCACACTTCCTCCCTCCCCTCCCTCCTCACACTTCCTCCCTCCCCCTCCCTCCTCACACTTCCTCCCTCCCCTCCCTCCTCACATCTCACACTTCCTCCCTTCCCCTCCCTCCTGACACTTCCTCCCTTCCCCTGCCTCCTCACACTTCCTCCCTTCCCCTGCCTCTTCCCTCCACACCCTTTGCCCTCCCCCTCACACTTCCTCCCTTCCCTCCCTCCTCACACTTCCTCTCTCCCTCCCTCCTCACACTTCCTCCCTCCCCTCCTCACACTTCCTCTCTCCCCCTCCCTCCTCACACTTCCTCCCTCCCCCTCCCTCCTCACACTTCCTCCCTCCCCTCCCTCCTCACACTTCCTCCCTCCCCTCCCTCCTCACACTTCCTCCCTCCCCCTCCCTCCTCACATCTCACACTTCCTCCCTTCCCTCCCTCCTGACACTTCCTCCCACCTCACACTTCCTCCCTTCCCCTGCCTCCTCACACTTCCTCCCTTCCCTGCCTCTTCCCTCCACACCCTTTGCCCTCCCCTCCCTCCCTTCCCTCCCTCCTCACACTTCCTCCCTTCCCCTCCCTCCTCACACTTCCTCCCTTCCCCTCCCTCCTCACACTTCCTCCCTTCCTCCCTCCTCACACTTCCTCCCTCCCCCTCCCTCCTCACACTTCCTCCCTCCCCTCCCTCCTCACACTTCCTCCCTCCCCTCCCTCCTCACACTTCCTCCCTCCTCACACTTCCTCCCTCCCCACACTTCCTCCCTCCCCTCCCTCCTCACACTTCCTCCCTCCCCTCCCTCCTCACACTTCCTCCCTCCCCCTCCCTCCTCACACTTCCTCCCTCCCCCTCCCTCCTCACACTTCCTCCCTCCCCTCCCTCCTCACACTTCCTCCCTCCTCCCTCCTCACACTTCCTCCCTCCCCTCCCTCCTCCCTCCTCCCTCCTCACACTTCCTCCCTCCCCCTCCCTCCTCACATCTCACACTTCCTCCCTCCCCTCCCTCCTCACATCTCACACTTCCTCCCTCCCCTCCCTCCTCACATCTCACACTTCCTCCCTCCCCTCCCTCCTCACATCTCACACTTCCTCCCTCCCTCCCTCCTCACATCTCACACTTCCTCCCTTCCCCTCCCTCCTGACACTTCCTCCCACCTCACACTTCCTCCCTTCCCCTGCCTCCTCACACTTCCTCCCTTCCCTCCCTCCTCACACTTCCTCCCTTCCCCTCCCTCCTCACACTTCCTCCCTTCCCCTGCCTCCTCACACTTCCTCCCTTCCCCTGCCTCCTCACACTTCCTCCCTTCCCCTCCCTCCTCACACTTCCTCCCTTCCCCTGCCTCCTCACACTTCCTCCCTTCCCCTGCCATCTCCACTTGATGCTCCCAACTCTCATCAATAAAACATTTTCTGTGTTTTTCACCACGTTGGGGAAATATAATTAATTTAAATAAAATCTCCTTTCCATTGCTCCCAACCTCTGACTTGCCGCTTCACCTCGAACTTGACACGTCATGTCAAAAATTACCCTCTGAGCAACAAATTCATCGGTCTGGCCGAAGTCATGGTATCGATGTTTATCCTCGTCACCACGGAATCAATCTGGGGTGAAAATGGTGTTTAAAAGTTTCCATGGTGGAATAACAATAAAGTAAAAGGTTTACGGTTTAAACCATGTATTTTCACCTACAAGAGCTATTTATATTCTTTATACTTTAAAAACTCCGAAGCAAAAGAAGAAAAGGAAAGCAAAAGCGAAAACGTCTCAACGTCTCAAGCAGCATTCTCACCCATCAACAGGAGGAAGTAACTGGGACCAATGGATGCGGAGTTTTATGAGCTCCAGCCCCCCCCCCACCTCAAATGGCTGGTTATTGTAGTCTGTGGGGTGCTGATTGGCTGGTTATTGTAGTTTGTGGGGTGCTGATTGGCTGGTTATTGTAGTTTGTGGGGTGCTGATTGGCTGGTTATTGTAGTTTGTGGGGTGCTGATTGGCTGGTTATTGTAGTTTGTGGGGGTGCTGATTGTCTGGTTATTGTAGTTTGTCAGGTGCTGATTGGCTGGTTATTGTAGTTTGCGGGGTGCTGATTGACTGGTTATTGTAGTTTGTGGGTTGCTGATTGGCTGGTTATTGTAGTTTGTGGGGTGCTGATTGGCTGGTTATTGTAGTTTGTGGGGTGCTGATTGGCTGGTTATTGTAGTTTGTGGGGTGCTGATTGGCTGGTTATTGTAGTCTGTGGGGTGCTGATTGGCTGGTTATTGTAGTTTGTGGGGTGCTCATTGGCTGGTTATTGTAGTTTATGGGGTGCTGATTGGACGATTATTGTAGTTTGTGTGGTGCTGAATGGCTGGTTCTTGTAGTTTGTGGGGTGCTGATTGGCTGGTTATTGTAGTTTGTGGGGGTGCTGATTGGCTGGTTATTGTAGTTTGTGGGGTGCTGATTGGCTGGTTATTGTAGTTTGTGGGGGTGCTGATTGTCTGGTTATTGTAGTTTGTCAGGTGCTGATTGGCTGGTTATTGTAGTTTGTGGGGGTGCTGATTGTCTGGTTATTGTAGTTTGTGGGGTGCTGATTGGCTGGTTATTGTAGTTTGTAGGGTGCTGATTGTCTGGTTATTGTAGTTTGTGGGGTGCTGATTGGCTGGTTATTGTAGTTTGTGGGGTGCTGATTGGCTGGTTATTGTAGTTTGTGGGGTGCTGATTGGCTGGTTATTGTGGTTTGAGTGGGTGCTGATTGGCTGGTTATTGTAGTTTGTGGGGTGCTGATTGGCTGGTTATTGTAGTTTGTGGGGGTGCTGATTGTCTGGTTATTGTAGTTTGTCAGGTGCTGATTGGCTGGTTATTGTAGTTTGTGGGGTGCTGATTGGCTGGTTATTGTGTGTTTCTGATTGGTTGGTGTGATTTTTGCTCATCATGGTTCATTGTCCTCGGTGCATTGATAACTGTGATTGTCGGTGTCAGCGA
This sequence comes from Eptatretus burgeri, assembly GCF_056783735.1. Taxonomy (NCBI): domain Eukaryota; kingdom Metazoa; phylum Chordata; class Myxini; order Myxiniformes; family Myxinidae; genus Eptatretus; species Eptatretus burgeri. Next base: position 74,912,143 of record NC_140970.1, read on the forward strand.
GTTAATGAGGGAGAGCCAGATGTCCCTCATGGGTATCCCGTTTTTTTGTTGCCGGGGGGGGGGGGGGGGCTGTGATGTAAATGTATCTTCATAGCTTGTCTGATTCTCCTTGTGTGCCAGTGACTTATGGATGTGAGAAGTTTCCTTTCTATCCATAGTACGCAATGACTATTATTCTGTGCATGACTAACTAAACCTGATTTTTACCGTACACCTCGTCTATTATGTCCTTGATGGTCTCTCAGTCTGGTGGTGAAAGTCCCACCAGTTTCACCAATGTAAACTTGGCCGCATTCACAAGGGATGCGATCAACGCCTGGGTGGTGGTTATGAGGTCTTCTGTCGATATGTGTGTGAAGATTCCATTTGAGCTTGTGTGTCGAACGATGGCGTGCTGTTGTGTTGGCAGTGTGGAGAATGCGCTGATTGTGGTGTGATGTCCGTCCAATGAAGGGGAGAATAACACCTGCTTCCGATGTAGGATCATGAGCTTTCTGTAGTTTGGTGTTGGTCTTGTGGGGAGGATAACCATTGAATTTAATGGCAGTTGTGATGTGGCATATTTCGTGCTATGCCTGGTGTTGGCTTAGTGGTTAGGGTAGCGGGCTTGGGATCTGAGGGTCCTGAGTTCAAACCCCACCCAGCTGTTTAATTAATACCAGGTGGGGTTAACTTCACCTGTTATCCTTCCGATGTCGGCAAAATGAGTGCCAGCTTGCTGGTATACTGTGGCAGAGTGGCGATCCATCCAGGATTGTGCCCAATAGCCAAGGAGACTGCTTAAGCAGCACCAACGCTCTGCACAGAGGATGGTCCCAATGGATGGATGGATGGATGGATATTTCGTGCTGCATGTAATACTTGTCACTAATGGTGTAGACACCATGGATATGAGTACTGTTCATGGACTGGATAGTTGAAGAATGATGAAAAGAGCGGTGGTTGAGGTAGCGGTCATTGAGAGTTGGCTTCCTGTATACCCCCTGAGAGGGTTTGCCATAAGGGGACTTGGAAATGATCAGGATGTCAAGAAAAGAAATTGATTGTTGTTGCTCGACTTCCATGGCGAATTTAATGTTGCAGTGCTGAGTGTTATGGTGTTGAAGAAAAGTATTGAGGTCTATCTTGTGTTGCTTCCATTTAACAAAGATGTAATCCACATTACATATAGCCAGAACTTTCGCTGAAATGGCGCCGAGAGGAGAGCTGAGCGCTCAGCTCTTTTAGGAGCTAATACATGGTGTAAACCGTAAACCTTTTACATTATAATCTGGAGTGTGTTCAGTTAGGAAGTTTCTTGTGGAGCACATGCCAAGTAGCTTAAGCACTCAAGCAATCACTCCTTACTAAACCCTTGATAAGGAACTGCTGATTTAGCAAGCACTTTGGTAACTCAACACACCTGTGGGCATCTCAACAGTATACAGTACATACAAAATGCAGCATGGAGTACTCTCTTGAAATCTGATGAGGGAAGAGATAAAAATCTGACAGATCCAAGTCAAGGCTGTATGGTGGGTGCTGTAAGACGGTGAAACCAAGGCGATAAATTGCTTCAGTCGTTCACGCACTTGCATGACGCCGTGTATTGCCATGCTGTATCTGCATGTCAGGATGACCCTCCAAATCCATGCCTTCAGCTTCTCTCGTTTCAATTAGGGCTCAGCTCAGATGTTGAGGGCCTCCATAAATTATTGGAAGAGCATTAGCGGCATGTCCATGTTGTGAACTGGTTTTCACATGATAATGTTATTGATGACTATGCCAATAGAAAAGTTAGTTTTGGAAAATCTTTATCTGTTTTGGAGTTTGTCACATCTCAAGCAGACAGTCAGGTTATAATATGAAGGTTTTTAACAACTTGTGGGCCCATTGGTCCATTGGACCAAGTTTTAATTAGTCTTCACTGCCTTGTAGCATTCCCACCTGCTGTGCTGCTTGAGCATTTATTAGCTTGCCTTTCACCAAGCCAGATGTGCTTGGGCCAGGGTGGGGATTATATGTTCGTTATCATTAATGCAAAGTTATACAACTATTATTATTATTGTTGTTAAGATTATTGGTATTAATTAATATATGCCATGTTACAATGTTATCATTGGTTTTGTAATTTATTTTGTAATTCGTATGACATGCTGTGGAAGGACCTATTAAGTTTCTCGATACACCTTAACATGGCATGCATCTAAAACATGGGAATTCTTCCTGGCTCTTTGTAGTTAATTAGCCTAATCAACTCAGGAGATCATGACGATCATTGTGGTGTATTACATTCCACATGAGAAAGCTCCAGTAGAACTATACAAAAAAGACAAGCTCAAATGAGCTAAGATCCTCGTCCTCTTAATGATGACGTCATAAAAACGAATATGACGTCATTGTGATGTATCAGGTTTGCGATAAATTATCTGTGCTAATGCTCAGCTTGATTCCCGCAAACAAAATTCAAACAGCTTGCCTAGTTTCGGAGATAATGGTACAGGCGATTTCCATTAGCAGCGATATTATGATGTCAACTTTTTTTCTCGGAAGAATTTCCAAAATCGGTGCTGGTTACTGCCTGCGCGTGGGCTTTCTGCATATACATGGCAAGTTTCACGAAGATCCGATGAAAACTCTGGGTTGTGAAACAAAAAATGTCAAAAAATAGGAATGACGTCATAAAAATTGATATGACGTCATGTGATGTATCATATGTGCGGTAATTCATCTCTGCTAATGTCCTCTTCGATTCCCGTAAGCAGAATTCGAAAAGCTTACCTAGTTTCGGAGATATTTTTTAGGTGATTTCCATTAGCGGAGATATTTTGACGTCATAACTTTTTTTCTAGGAGGAATTTTAAAAATCGGAGATGGTTACTGTCTGCGCAGGGTGTTTTTACATATACAGTATATGCCAAGTTTCAGGAAGTTTCGATGAAAACTGTAAGCTGTGAAACAAACTAGTTTCGGAGATAATGGTATAGGCGATTTCCATTAGTGGAGATATTATGACGTTAACTTTTTTTCTATGAAGAATTTCCAAAATCGGAGATGGGTACTGCCTGTGCGTGGGCTTTCTGCAGAAACATGGCAAGTTTCACGAAGATCCGATGAAAACTCTGGGTTGTGAAACAAAAAATAGGAATGACGTCATAAAAATTGATATGACGTCATAGTGATGCATCATATGAGCGGTAATTCATCTTTGCTAATGCACTGTTCGATTCCCACAAACAGAATTCAAAAAGCTTGCCTAGTTTCAGAGATAATTTTTTCGGCGATTTCCATTAGCAGAGATATTTTGATGTCATAACTTTTTTTCTAGGAGGTATTTTCAAAATCGGAGATGGTTACTATCTGCGCAGGGTATTTTTACATATACAGTCATGCGCCGCTTAACGACGTTCCGGGCAACGACGGATCACATATACGACGGATCTGCCAGCTCTGAAAAAAAAAAAATGAAAAAAAAATGTAGCTGAAAAATTCCTATCGCCAAGTGATGTAGCCGACGTCGCACTCGCTGCCAGTCGTATAAAAATAGCACGTACAATTATGTACGCTGTACAGTACATAATACTTCATAATGATAATAAACGACAGTGTGGCCCTGTTATAATGCGATCGTTGAGGTCCATAAAATATCCGCGAAAAAAGCAGGATTGTGCTAATTCGGGATTCAAGGAAATCTGCTTTCAAACTGAACCAATGTTTCCATGTTTACCTTCTCGCAAGTAAATTACCTTTGAATTGAAGAATTTCGCGAATAAATCGTTGTTACAGTCGAAATTAAAACACAAATTTATTTTTGGTGAAGCTTTTCATGTTGGTAAAACAATCGCACTGTTCCGAAAATATATATATCACAATTGACAGGAGCTCGTTTCTTCATTTATAAATTATAACATTGATGCAATGATTACGTATTTATAAAATCCAAACGCTATTTATTCATCTTTCTATAATCGATGCGAGAGGAGATTGTAAGCTGCTGCGAACAACACCGATGGCTGTCATGAACAGCACAAAGGTAAAACCAACGTGTCTTCCGTCTCTCTTGGATGCGTGTTACAATTGCTGACAGTATTCAGTACAGTAACATGCTGTACAGGTTTGTATCCGAGGAGCAATAGGCTATACCATATAGCCAAGGTGTGTAGTTTTGTGTAAGTACGATGTTCGAAAACGAAAACGAAAAAAAAAAGATGTTCGCACAACGACGACGTCGCTTAACGACGCGTTTCTCAGAACGTAACCCCGTCGTTAAGTGGCGCATGACTGTATATGCCAAGTTTCAGGAAGTTTCGATGAAAACTGTAGGCTGTGAAACAAAAAAGTCCACAAGAACAACAACGTGAGTAAGACTTTGGGATCCTCCACGAGGATCTAAAAAGTCCATAAGAAGAAGCAGAATAACAATGTGAGTAAGACTTAGAGATCCTCTGACGAGGATCTAAAAACGCAACACACACACACACACACACACACACACACACACACACACACACACACACACACACACACACACACATCATCATCATCATCATCATCATCATCATCATCATCCATTTATAGTAGATAGAAGACGACTCAAAACCATAATGAGTGTGAAGGGTAAGATATTCCACAGAGCTCCATAGCGAAGTTACAACACATTCTTTGCAAGCGGCATCACAAAGGACATCATCAATGACGTGAATGCAAAATATTTAATGTTCTATAACGTCATCAATGTCAAGTCCTTTTGAGTTAAATTTTTTTCCACAAAATTTCACAGTGAAGATTCCCAAAATAACCAATTAGTTATTCCTTGCAGAGCATCGCAGAAGACGTCATAATATTAAAGACGTTATATTACACATCTTTAAGCTGCTGTCACACCTTGACGTTTTAGCCAGCGTTTGGCAACGTATCAAAATGTATGTAAAACGCTGGCGTACGCTGAACTATTGATGTTTTTTTGAAACTTTTGGGCATATAATAACGTGTTGGACGTATGCATAACGTATTAGTAACGTACACAGAACGTTTTAATCACATATAGATAACTTATACCAACGAATGCTGAGCGTGTTGTCGGCGTTCACAACCTATGCCCAACGATAGTCTAACTTATGCATAGCGCGCAGCAGCCTATCGCTGATGATCACGTGGCGTAGGCTATTAATAGGCTGCGGCTCGACGATTCAAATCATAACCGCACTCGACATCCAAGTGTGAAGCCGGTCACATCTTGACGTTTTAGCCAGCGTATGCCGACGTATGAAAAATTTGCCGAACCAAGCTGGCACACATCGAATACGTTAAGAGCACGCTGGCATACGTCGTAGTACGCTGGCATACGTCATTGTATGCCGAGTACGTCGAGAAATTTTCAGCATGTTGAAAATTTCTCGACGTACGACACACATTCCGCATACGCTGGCATAAGTTGTAGGCACGTTACACAATCGTTGACACACGTCGACAAACGTTACTTGTACGTTACTCATAAGTCGGAACATGTCAAGGTAATGGTTAGCGTCAGTGTTCCAGACTCCCTGTTTTTTTTTTCTTCGGTATGACGGTTATGATTTAAATCGTTGAGCGGCAGCCTTTTAATTATATTATATTATAACCGCACTAGAAATCGAAGTGTCAACATGACCGTCATACCGAAGAAAAAAAAAACTAGGGAGTCTGGAACACTGATGCTAAACATTACATTGACGTGTTTCGACTTATGAGTAACGTACAAGTAACGTATGTCAACGATCGCGTAACGTGCCTACAACACGTTACTCATAGGTTAGAAATAAGTTTCGGGTACGCGAAACATTACCTCGACGTGTTTCGACTTATGAGTAACTTACAAGTAACGTGTGTCGACGTGTGTCAACGATCGCGTAACTTGCCCACAACTTATGGCCAGCATTATGCGGAACGTGTGAGTCATACGCTGCATACTTCGGGAAATTTCAAGCATGGAAAATTTGTCTAACATCTCGGCGAACTACGACGTTTGCCAGCATACCAGGACATATGCCAGCGTTCTACGACGTATGCCAGCATGCTCTTAACGTATACAAACTTTCCCATAACGTATTCGATGTGTGCCAGCGTTTTAGCCCAATTTTGCACACGTCAGGCATACGTTGGCTAAATCGTCAAGGTGTGACAGGGCGTTTATATTGGAGATGATTCATAAAGTGACATCCACAACTGCTTTGCACTTATTTTTAAATGGAGAAATCAAGGCTTATGGAGAAGCTAAATGACAGACAGGTTGAGAGACAAACAGAGATGCAGAAGGGATGAGTCATGAGGTCAGTGAGAGTCCAAGAGCTCAGGATTTATTTATTTATGAACTCAAAATTATTAGATCCGAAATGCAATTTCATTCGAAGGTGAAAGTTTATACAGACAAACAGAACGAAGATTAGACAGATCAAGATTGCACAGAAATATGGACATATTGGTGCAATTTTGCTTGGAAGAGTGAAAGGTCCAGGTTCAAGTTGACCAGAGAAGTCTAATTTGTCAGACTAGACTCGAGAGTGCAGACGGATGCTCTCATTGGTCTATGTCTGCATGATACATCCAAAGAGATAGTCATATGAAAGTGAACATTTTCACAATATATTGCAAGTCATCAGGATGGTGCAGAGGCAATGTACTCATCTTTGAGCTGTCTTACATGGGTCCAATTCCAGACCCAACCAAAATAATGTTGGATTGGTGGTTTTCTTTATTTGTATCGAGAGTCAAGGCTCATGGAAGAGTTTTGCAACAAGGGTGTTCCGTCAAAGGTATGCAGTCCCTCTGATCACATTAAGCCGGGTGTCCCATCTGCAGTCTGCATTTCCTGGTGGATGTTAACGATTATACGGTGTCTTTTGCAAAAAGTAGGTGAGTTATCTCTGGAACCCTCAATAAAACATAAATTCCTGCACAAAAAAAACATGTCAATCCTGCCAGCCAGTTCAGAAACAGAGTTGGGTCAAAAACTTTTCTGCCGACTCCACAAGTTTGGGATAATTGGGACTGTAAACGATGTAGTATAATAGAGAGATCGTTCATTGTGAGGTGAAGAACTGATAATGTAACTGAACTTACTGAATGAAGAACACTGACGATGAAGTAAAAAACAATTATATATATATATATATATATATATATATATATATATATATATATATATATATATATATATATCCATCCATCCACTGGGACCATACTCTGTGCAGAGCGTTGGTGCTGCCGAAGCAGTCTCCTTGGCTGTTGGGCACAATCCTGGACGGGTCGCCACTCCGACACAGGAAACCAGCAAGCTGGCACTCATTTTGCCAACTTCGGAAGTATGACGGGTAGAGTCAACCCCACCTGGTATCAATTCAACAGCTAAGCGAGATTTGAACTCAGGATCCAAGGATCCCAAACCCACCACCCCAACCATTAAGCCAACACCAGGCATATATATACATATATATATATATATATATATATATATATATATACACATATATATATATACACATATATACATATATATACATATATATATATATATATATATATATATATATATATATATATATATATATATATATATATATATATATATATATATATATATATATATATATATATATATATATATATATATATATATATATATATATATATATACATACATATACACACAGTAGAGCCTGGTGTTGGCGCAGTGGTTCGGGCAGCAGCTTGGGATCCAAGAGGTCCTGAGTTCAAGCCCCGTTGGGCCACTGAATTAATACACCAGGGGGTTGACTCAGCCTGTCATCCTTCCGAGGTCGGCGAAATGAGTACCAGTATACTGGGCCGGTGTATACCCCGGTTAAAAATAGGTGTACCTTATCCCTGTGTCGTAAGAGGCGACCAGGGTTGCGTCAGGAAGGGCATCCGGCGTAAAACATGTGCCAAATCACTATGCGGATCATACGGATGATCCGCTGTGGCGACCCCTCACGGGAGCAGCCGAAAGAAGAAGAAGAAGAAGATATATATATACACACAGTGCCTACAGAAAGTCTACACTCCCTTTCAAAATTTTCACCTTTTTTTGCCTTATAGCCTGGAATTCAAATGCATCAAATCAGCACTTTTTCCACCTTTATTTACACATTACAATCCACAACTTCGAAGTGAAAAACAAATTCTACAAATTTCAGAAAATGGATTAAAAATACAAAACTAGAATATCTTGGTTGGATAGGTGTCCATCGCCCTGAGTTACTACTTGGTTGAAGCACCTTTGACAGCAATTACAGCTGTGAGTGTTGGGATAAGTCTCCATCAACTATGCACACTTTCATTGGGCAATATTTGCCCATTCTTCTGAACAAAACTGTTCAAGCTCAGTCAAGTTGCATGGGGAGCATTGATGAACAGCAATCTTCAAGTCATGACACAGATTTTCGATTCAATTTTGGTCAGGGCACTGACTGGTCCACTCATGGCCATTTATATTTTGGCTTCTTAGCCACTCCAGTGTAGCTTTGGCCGTGTGCTTCAGGTCGTTGTCATGCTGAAAGGTGAACTTCCATCCCAATTTCAGCGTTATTGCAGAGGGCAGATTTATTGCAGAGGTCAGTATTCCTCTTGGATTTTTCTGTATTTTGCTCCATCCATTTTCCCTTCTGTCTTGACAAGTGCCCCAGTCCCTGCTGATGATAAACATCCTCATTACATGATGATACTACGACCATGTTTCACTGGGAACATTCACTGGTGTTATTTGGGTGAGTGCTGCATTGGGTTTACACCAAATGTAACATTTTGCTTTTAGGTCAAAAAGTTTCAGTTTGGTTTTGGCAGTCTTCAAAACTTTTTGCCACATGGCTTCAGAATCGCCAGTGTTTTTTTGCATTCCTCAAACCGGACTCAAGGTGGGCTTTTTTGAATAATAGCTTCCTTCTTGCCACCATACCATACAGGCCAGACTTGTGAAATGCATGGTATATTGTTGTCACATGCACACAATGACCAGTCTTCGCCATAAAGGCATGTCGCTCTTTCAAAGTTGCCATTGGCCTCCTGTTGGCATCTCTGATCAGTCTGCTCCTTGCTTGGTCATCCAGTTTGGAGGAACGGCCTGATCAAAGCAGGGTATTGGTGGTACTGTGGGAGAAAAAACAATTTTATTCATGTACTCTCAATTATAATTGTTACTGGTGCTTTATAAATTTAGTACTTATGCTATAGTCGAATTGGCTGTCAATTGTGTTTCCCTTTTGTCTGAGTGTTGATGGGGGGGGGGGGGAGGGGATGTCTTACTATGAAACAAAGTGACCTGGTTGATAACACCGCAAATTTTGGCATGATTATGTCATTCTCTTTCACCCGGTGGACACATATTGAAGTTTGAGTTATTTTGCCTAATGCTTATCAGACCCATGTACTCACTGCCTTTTATATACACAATTCCTTATATTCATTTGTTTGAAAGACCTATAACCTACAGTCTTATCCTGTACTCCTTTTGGTTGTCTGCTTTTTCGTATTTTGTCTGATTCTCACCAAGGCCAGCTGAAAGTCACCATGTTCTCTCTCCCTTTGAATCTCGCAACGCTCTCCACTCCCATGAAAGCATATAAATGTCAGAAAATGTAAACTTAGCTTCGTGCAAATCATTGGGATGTTTACATCTCAGTGCTTTAGACTCCGTGGTACCACAAAATAAATGTTCTCTGATCAAATGTACTTTTCGTTGTGGACAGTGAATTAATTTGTTTCTTACAGATTGATTAACAAGATTTACAACAGGTCAGTTAATAGGACAAATCAGAAAATTCCACAACAGTACTATACACCTTCCACTTATTAATGATTGTCTTGACTGTGCTCCAAGGGATATTCAAGGCTTTTGAAATATTTTTATACCTATCCCCTGATCTGTGCCTTTCAACAACTTTATCTCGGAGGTCATTTGAAAGCTCCTTGGTGCTCATGGTTGAGTCTTTGCTGTGAAATTGACTACCCAGCAGAGGAAACCTGCAGGAACAACTGATTTTATTCTGAAATAATCAGAATCACTAAATTTTAACACAGGTGGAGGGCAGTTAACTTGGTGTGTAGTTTTGAAGGTGATTTGTTGCACCTGGGGTAATTTGCAATTCCATTTTTTAGGGAGGGGTGAACACTTATCCATCCAAGATATTCTAGTTTTATATTTTTCATTAATTTTCTGAAATTTGTAGAATTTCTTTTTCACATGGAAGTTGTGTTATGAAGTGTAAATAAAGGTGGAAAAAAGTCCAATTTAATGCAATTTAATTCCAGGCTAGAAAGCAACAAAAGGTAAAAAAATTTGAAAGGGCGTGTGCACTTTATCTATAATATGTATATATATATATATATATAAATATAAATATATATATATAAATATATATATATATAAATATATATATATATAAATATATATATATATAAATATATATATATATATATAAATATATATATATATATATATAAATATATATATATATATATATATATATATAAATATATATATAAATATATATATATATAAATATATATATATATAAATATATATATATATAAATATATATATATAAATATATATATATAAATATATATATATAAATATATATATATAAATATATAAATATATATATATATATATATATATATATATATATATAAATATATATAAATATATATATATATAAATATATATATATATATAAATATATATAAATATATATATCTTCTTCTTCTTCTTTCGGCTGCTCCCGTTAGGGGTCGCCACAGCGGATCATCCATTATGATCCGCATAGTGATTTGGCACATGTTTTACGCCGGATGCCCTTCCTGACGCAACCCTGGTCGCCTCGTACGACACAGGGATATGGTACACCTATTTTAACCGGGGTATACACCGGCCCAGTATACTGGTACTCATTTCGCCGACCTCGGAAGGATGACAGGCTGAGTCAACCCCCTGGTGTATTAATTCAGTGGCCCAACGGGGCTTGAACTCAGGACCTCTTGGATCCCAAGCCGCTGCCCTAACCACTGCACCAACACCAGGCATATATAAATATATATATATATATATATATATATATAAATAAATATATATATATATAAATATAAATATATATATATATATATATATATATATATATATATATATATATATATATATATATATATATATATATATATATATATATATATATATATATAATGTTCCCCAAAACAACTAAAGTTAATGGATCTCCGGTCAGTAAAGAAAAAGTTTCAACAAGAAATTTGGTGACAAAAACAAAATATCCTTCTCTACTACATTATACAGAAGGTTCAATCCAAAATATATATACAACGCGCTCTTCAGTGGAGCGTGCTTTGAGTGACCACCTGCCTGAAGCGAACTTGGGACAAACAAATGACATCAAGCATTTGGCATCGAAAATCTCAACACTTTTGAGTGAACAGTATAATTTCCTTTCATAAAACGTGATGGAGATCTCGCAAACATAATGTGTTCGAATGTATCAACAAATTCATAGAAGCCCATGGTAAAAATAACACTATATAAAAAAAGAAAGCCTTTTATTCTTGCATTTGCTTAAAGAGCTCAACTCTGGGAGGTTATGCAATATATTTCTTAACAGCATCTTAAGTTATATATTTCTTGAAAAAAAAATTGGGGAGCAATTGAGGCAGCAGTTTGTTGCCTATACACTGCCATGGTTAAAATTTTTGTCTGACTGAAAAAAATTAGAATTTTTTTGTAGGTTTGTATTAATGTGAAGCAACTTTTTCTTTAAAAAATTTTTCTTCACGAGGAGCATTTCCATGTTTCAGGGTGGGACAGACAGACAGATACACACACACACACACACACACACACACACACACACACACACAAGCATTTAAAGGCCATTTTCCCTGCTAAAGCAGGGGTTAGCCTTGCGGGCCCCATGACAATCTTCTCCACTTTACCCTGTTTTCTGCATCTCCCCTTCTTAATCCCCTTGCCCACATTTCCTCTTCCACCACATTTAGCCAAGTTTTTCTCGGTCTTCCCCGTCCTCTACTTCCGACTACACTCATTTCCAACACTCCTCTCACCCAGTCACTTTCATCCTTCCTCAACACATGACCCAACCATCTCAACCTGTTTCTCTTCACAACCTCCATCACAGACTCTATTCCCATCATCTTCCGCAAGTCATCATTTGTCTTCCTCTCTCTCAACGATACTCCACACATCCACCGAACCATTCGCATTTCCACCCTTTCCAGTTTTGTTGCTGCTCCATGTTCAGTACCCATGTCTCACTCCCATAAATCATCGTACTCCTCACACATGTAGCATACACCTTTCCCCTTCAGCTTCAACGACACTCCTCTTCGTCAGCACGCCACTCAGTTCCCGAAACTTCTTCCATGCACATCTCACTCTAGCAACCGTCGAAGAGTCTGATCCACCTTCTCCATTCAGCATGTCTCCGAGATAGCAAAATGTTTTCACCCCTTCCAGCTTCACACCATCTCCAAGATCCAACTCAACAATTCCTTCATCTGCTGCTCCCTCGATGCACACCTTACACTTGAATGTAGCTGCCACACTGGTTAATGACCCTCTCACCCCACAACATTTTTGATGAACCCATTCAGCACACATTGTACACTGAATGGAGTTCACTCTGACACCCTTCCTGCACACAGCACACGGCCACTTCCCAGTCCTTTCCACCTCACCACATGCTTTACCACTTGCCATCACCTTCGTCTTTCCGATATTCACCTTCAAACCTTTTGCCTCCATACATTCCTTCCACTTGTTCATCTTCTCCTTCAGTCCATCCATACTCTCTGCAATCAACACCAGATCATCTGCATACAGCAGCTCCCACGGTAAACCCTCCTTTACCCTCCGAGCCAGCACCTCCATCACAACTACAAATAGAAGTGGACTTAGTACCGACCCCTGGTGCACTCCTACCCTCACCTCAAACTCACCACTGTTCCCATCCTTCGTCCTTACAGCTGTGCGTGCTCTCTCATACATGGCCATCACTACTCTGATCAAACATTCCTCCACTCCTAACTTCCTCAATGCCCATGCCATTACTTCGCGTGGGACCCTATCAAATGCTTTTTCCAGATCAACAAACCCAAAAAACAACTTCTTCCTCTTCTCCATGTACTTCTCCTGCAACTGCCTTACAATAAAAATTGCATATGTCGTTCCTCTTCCTGGCATAAATCCAAACTGCATTTCGTCAATCTTTACCTTCTTCCTTATCCTCTTCTCCAACACCCTTTCCAATACCTTCATTCCATGCTCCAATAACTTTATTGCTCTATAGGAGCCACAGTCCAGAGGGTCACCTTTCCCCTTGTACAGAGGGACGAGGGTACTCAGTTCCCAATCCACTGGAATGCGGCCTTCTTTCACCACCAGATTACAGATCTCTGTCATTCTCTTCACACCCCAACTTCCCGCTGCCTTCAACATATCTCCCACAACTCCCGTCGGCCCTCCTGCTTTTCTACTCTTCATTGCTCTTATAGCTTCCTCAACTTCCTTGTCAGTTATCCTCTCTGCTGGTCCTAAAACCGGGTTACTCACGATGTTGCTTTCCCATTCATTTTCTACATTCAACAGCCTTTCCATATATCTCTTCCATCTTCCTTTAATTCCATCTGAATCCACAACGATTTGTCCCACTTCATCCTTCAAGCAACTCACCCCCGTCACATCAAATCTCTCTCTCGCTATCTGCTTTGCAATCCTGAATACCGCTCTCTTACCCTCCTCCGAATCCAAGCATTCTCCAAACATTTTCCTATGGGCCTCCTGCGCCTTTGCAACCTCTTTCTTTGCAGCCTTCTTGGCTTCCTTATAACTTTCATGTGCTGCCTCTTCTTCCACCGTATCCTTTGCCTTTTGCCATTCCTAGAATTTTTCCTCTTCTCTTCAATCGTCTTTCCAACTTCATCATCCCACCACCATGTTTCCGAGTGCCTCGGTGGTCCTTTTGTCCATCCACATACCTCACCAACGGCTCCCAATAGACTATCTTTCATTGACATCCAACCACTTTCAAGTTCAACCACATCATCTTCAACCATACTCAGCCTCTCTCTTAATGCTTCCTTCACTGTCACCTCTTTCAACCTCCACACCTTCATCCTCGGTTGGTACTTCACCCGCCGAATTCTCCGCGCACCTTTCACCCTTATATCGCAGACAACCAGGTGGTGCTGCGAAACAGTCCCCTCCCTGGGATCACCTTTGTGTCCCGGAGGTTTCCCCTATCTCGCTGACGCACCATCAGGTAGTCAATGGTTGTCGTCAACCCACCTGACGTGTATGTAATAAGCTTATTATTCGCTTTCTGGAATTTGAGTATTACAGAGCAACAAATCAGCTCCATCAGCAAACTCCAAAAGATCCTTTCACCTTCTCCATTTCTCACACCATATCCATAACCCCCATGGACTCCCTCAAAACAGTCTGGACTCCTTCCCACATGTCCATTCAAGTCTCCTCCAACCACAACAACTTCCTCATCTTTCACATTTTCCATCAACTTCTCCATCGCACACCAGAACATGTTCTTCTCTTCATCGCTTCGACCGACCTGCGGGGCATATCCCGAGATGACGTTCACCAAGAGATTTCCGATCACAATTCTCACCATCATCAACCTTTCACTCACTCTAGTCACACTCACTACACTGTCTACAAACTCCTCAGAAAACATTACACCAACACCATGCACGCCTTCCGGGCACCCTTGCCACATAAACTTGTACTTCTGCCCCTGCCTTCCCTTCACCATTCTCACACCACTTCCCTTCCACCGTGTCTCCTGCACACAACATATGTCCACTCTTCTTCTGACCAATGTTTCAACCACTTCTCCAGATCTCCCTGTCATTGTCCCTACATTCCATGTACCAAACCTCAGAAACCGATCTCCACGTGGGGCATCAGACGATTGGTCATCATAAATGGAAAAATTTCCTCCCTTGCTTCGATCGGGTTCCCCACCTTGAGGTTTAACGAGAGGGGGTGAGGACCCCCACGGGGTACTTTGGGCTGTACCCTGCCCATCAGTTGTACTCATCATGGTTTCCTTTTGAGGCAATGTTTTTATGGCCGGATGCCCTTCCTGACGCCAACCCTTTTAGTCGCCTTTTACGACACGCAGGGATACGGTGTACCTATTCTGACCGGGGTACACACCGGGACAGACAGACAGATGTTATATATATATATATATATATATATATATATATATATATATATATATATATATATATATATATATATATATATATATACATATACACATATACTATATATAGAAAGATCCATCCACATCACTCACCTGTGAATGGAGGGAACAGCCAATCAGCTCTCACCTAATCGACTACACCTAGGTGGCTAGGATTATATAAATTGACCCCTCCCATGCTCCTCAAGCCAACGTAGTTGCATAAAGCAGCCCAAGAACACGTTCGCAAGGTAAGTGCTAAACGCTGTTTCGAACCCTTCCCAAGGTTCCACAACAACGATAAAGATTATACAGAAGGTACAGAATGTGGGTGGCTCTTTCCTTATTTATTTCTTGTCTGTTTTTGACGTTTCCACATGGTACATGCTTGGGAGCCTCATTGGTATGCATTGCTCTCTACGCTATCGCTGAAGATTCATCAATAAGTGATGCAACCGGTCCGGTAGCTGAGGGGAGTGAGATTGTCATGTGTGTACTATGTGTGAACGTCTTTATATTTGTTGAGGAACTCTGGGAAGGTTTCGAAACAGCATTTAGCACTTACCTTGCATAAGTCTTCTTCGGTTGCTATATATATATATATATATATATATATATATATATATATATATATATATATATATATATATATATATATATATATATATATATATATATATATATATATATATAACCACAACAAAAACAAGAAAAAGCCCTGCACCCAGATAAAGGCAAAACAAAGCATCTTTGAAAAATGCCTTGGGAGCAAACTGCTTGAAGCATCCATCGAGTGTCACATTAAGTTCCCGCTTGTCATCACAATAAGAAAAATAAAGTATGCTGCATGAACCACGCTTTGGAAATGAGACCACCCGAGGGATTTTCGGCCAAGGCAGGAATATGCTTATTGCTGTATCTTTTTGAGCAAAACATTAGAATTGGAAGCCATTTAGCATCTCCTCCGTAATTGCGCTCCCACTTGCCCTGTTTTGCTAATGTGTGCAGGGAAGCAATTTTCCATAGCCCTAATTCCATCGTCAATAAATCGTGCATTAAATGCATTCCGTGGGAATGGCAATTTAACGTGCTATTCCTGCTTAGGATGAATAGCACAGTCTTCAGGTTACAAGCGGTCAATGCCAGCTTTATCTGGCTGAGCATTTCAGGAATGATTGTCAAAGGCACGTTGTGCTCTCCATGTTGTTTTTAAAAGTTTGATGTTCATTCTACCTTCACGTGTTGTAAGACTCAACATGGCCTGTTACATTTGCAATGTTTTCAGAAAAAGCAATGAGCAGTGCCTATAAATGTTGGGCCTATATGGAAGCCAGGCATGTTACCGCATTCCACAAGCAAAAAACGATGGAAAAGAGGGAACCTCGTTCGTTGGGGGGGGGTGAAGGGGGGGGCGGTGGTTGGTATTGAGACCTGGACCACCAGCACACAAAGAGTGCCTGTTTTCAGTGGGAAACATGCACTTCCAACTACAATTGGTTTTGGTGTGTTGCTAACGCAAAACAAGGAAAATAAACTTCGCTACAAGTTGTTACGATCCCTGGGCATGGTGAGAGCGGTGCTTTGCTTCAAAGCAATATGCACGTTCACATGATGCTTATAGGTGCCTGCCTGCTTCGAGAGTGAGGGGGTAGGGGTTTAGAGGGAGGGTTGGGGCCATTGTGGTTCGGCACCTGCAAATGGAACGTTTGTCTAAGAAATGCTTTTTAATCGCACAATGCACCCCATGAGTATGAAACGTTCAGCATAACATATCCATTTGATAAAACAAACTCGTCTTCTTTTCTACAAATTCATAGTATTTCACCGATAATACAGGTCTCTTCATGTCCTGTGTAGTTGAAAAAAAATTGTTAACTCAGCAGTTTGTTGTTCTCATTTCAGCATCCAGTTTATTATGCTCTACGATCTGAGGTTCAAATCCCATTTACTGCATCGATTTGTCCACTAACGAGCTCGTAATAATTGATGTTAAATTACACTGAAGTCCACCAATACCTTTGTCCTGTATGTCTGCAAATTACACACAAGGTCTTGGATCACTGTAAATAAATAATTTTTTAAATTAGAATTTATAAGGACTAACTTCGGTCCATGTCAGTGGAAAAATAAGGACAATTGATTTTTCTCAACCAATTGTTGAGAGAGGTATGCTAACCGCCATGGGAAGGATGGTGAAATGAAGTTTCAGGCATGAGCCATTCTTCAGAGCAAATGAAGGCAAAAGAAAACAAACTTGGAATCACCAAAGCATATAGAAATGGTTATTATTTATTTTGGACCTAAAAAACAAACCAAAGAAAATGTGATTAAATTGCGAGTCCCAGGCAGTTTGAAGATCATTGTAATTGAGATTTTGGTCAGTGATACTCTATGACAGTTTATCTGGCTAAATCTTAGCTATAATTACAAGGAAACCAATGGATCTAAACTTCATTCGAGAGATGTCTATCTTTCTGTCTGTCACCATTTATCTCAAAGATGGCTGAATGGATCTTCGTCAAACTTTCAGAGGTTCATCAGTGAGTGTCGTGGAGTGTTTTAAGCAACAACAACAACAACAACAACAACTTCACTTTGAAATTTTTTGTTTTTTAAGTTAGTTTTTTTTTTTGGATTAAAAAAAAAAACAATCACTCAATTCGATTTTAAGCCTTTGTAGCTACATGAAAGGTAATATAAAATGATCCCCGACCCCATTCCTTATTTGGTGTAGGGAAGTGTTTTAACCCCCACAAAATAATATAAAAAAACAAAATTAGTTTTCTTCAACATGTCAATAGAATTAGAATAGCACGAGGCAATGCTGGGTACGCCTGCAAGTATTGGATAAAACAACACAATGATACCTCTTGGATGAGATTTTAACCAGGAATCCCAGCATCATAAGTCGTTGGCAATCAGGACAACTGGTTCATGCCTTTCATGATTAAAAACCCTCCAGAATTTAGTTCATGCCTGGTATAGATATTTGGCTTCTATCAAGCTGCATCTTGGTCTATAAAAGCTGGAAGCTACACATGGCCTGGTGGTTTCACAATTTTAAAATGCTCGCCTCTCACTGGAATATTACGAATAAGGACGGATTCCTCGAACTAGAGCTTGCCATCCTCGATTGTTTTAAAAAAAAAAGAACAATTTTGAGGAATAAAGCTTACAATGTTTATGCTCTCCCACCTCTGCATTTGAAAATATCATAAAAATTACATCTATTTATTATGTATGCAAAATGGTAGAAGTTTCAACTTCCCTGCTTTCCATTTGATTCTTTAGCCTCCTTCCATTCCCTTGCACTGATCTTCCAACATCACTGATCAACTCCACCATCTCTACCTTCCTTGACCTGTCATATCCTCCCCACTTTCCTTCCTCATTTTAAATTTTTTCATTTAAACGACACTCCCAACCTTGCCCCGTGCATACACAATAAAAAAGAGGCTTTCAATAGTGTTTCATTCCAAAGGTTATCAAGTTCATAATTCACAAAGTCTCAGCACAGATTAATTTTACTTTATGAACGACCTCTGATATGTAAAGCAAAAGTATGAAAAAGCACAATGGCTCACTACAATATGAAGTCAGTGATTGAGCATGAGGTCGTAGCCAGGGACCAGAGCTCATAGCTAGTCAGATCATAGCCTGTGATTGAGCTCACAGTCACAGCTCATGATTGAGCATGATTCAGAGTGAATGAGCTGAGCTCATAGATAGTGATTGAACAGGATTCTCTGAACCAGGGAGCACAGCGTAGAGCCAGCCAGATCATAGCCAGTGATTGAGCTCGATTCTGAGCGAGTGAGTTGAGATCACAACTTGTGGATTGATCATGATTCAAAGCCAGTGATATGTGCACACATTCAGCGATCAAGCATTATTCTGAACAAGGGATCAGAACTCCATCATTTATTTAGCATGATTCTGAGCCAGGGATCAGAGCTCACATCCAGTAAGATCCCAGGTAGTGATTGAGCATGATTGTGAGCCAGTATTCTGAGTACAAAACTCGGTGATTGTGAATGATTCTGAACAATGGAGACAGAGCTCACAACCATTTATTTAGCATTATTCTGAGCCAAAGATTAGAGCTCGTAGCTGATGTTTCAGCATGACTTTGAGCCAGGGATCAGAGCTCACAGCCAGTGATTGAACAGGATTCTGAGCCAGTGTTCTGAGAAACATACAGTGATTGAATATTATTCTAAGTCATGATCTAAGCGAACAGCCAATGATTAAATGTGATTCTGAGCCAGTGATCTAAGCGCACAGCCGGTGATGAAATTGTTGAAAGGCACAGATATATTTACATGGAAGTCAATTGCATCGATTTTTGATGACATTTTATAATAAAAGTCTGTTACCTCATTTCCATTCCATCAATGTATAATAAAGGTGTATTACCTTATGGCTGTTGGGTCGAAGGGGTAACGACATATCTCTTTCTCTGCTGACTGGTACGGATTTGATTGCCATGGCTGCTCACTCTCACCAACCGCACTTGGCATGCATGGCAAGTATGCCAAAGACTCCTCAACATGAGTTTAGGGAAGCCTTCATCCTTCATCCTTCTGTGGACCAAAATAGGCTCATTCAATTACATTCATTTTTTTTTCGTTATGAGTATTATTTATTGATGAAAACACATCAATTGATTATGGGTGACCACAAAGGAAACAAGGTTATTTTATTGTTTTATGAGAAAACGTTTGAGTATTTAGGCAGATGTTTTGCCTCAATGATGTGATGGGCATGGTGTACAAATCTTTATGCAGCATGCTCCTCATCAGGGCTGTGTTCAGTTACCAAGCAGCAAGCTAGCGCTTGCCAAGCCAGCCGTTACTTATCAATGGTTTTGAATGGAATGCTTGCTTGAGTGTTTAAGCCACTTGATGAGCTCTCTACAAGACACTTGGGAAGTGAACACACCTCTGTTCCTTCATTCGGCTCAAGCTAAGGCTTCATACCTTAACTCTCTTTGGGGACAAAAGAAAAGATTCCTCATCCCTCTTTTCTGTGACCCACCTACCCCAACCTCACCTAAAGCCCCCTCTAGCATGAGATCTTCCCTCGAACAAAAATGTGGAGAAATTATTCGCCTTTCGTACACTCCACCACTACTAAGAGTGCAAATGGCCCATCACTGTTCATCTGTTTTGTCTTCTCCTGTTTACCTGCATTGCTTACAGGTCAGTTTCGACCGAAGTCCACCCGTCTGTGTCAAGGACAATCACTAAACTTACCCCAATTCATAAGAATGGTGCCAAAGCTGATCTTCATAACTGGAGAACAATTTGTCTTCTCCCCATCGTGATCAGAGTGATGGAATCGATAAATGCAGCAGGCCTCAAGGCTCAACCTCTCTTTAACTCGACTTATCCAATCATCATCAGTTTAGCTTCCATCCAGATCATTCTATGTCGCTTCTTCTGTGTCGGCAACGGATGTATGTCTTCAATGTCAAACAAGAGGTCAGAGCTATCTCACTGGACATTTGATTATATCTGGCACCCTGCCTTGATTTATAAACTGTCTACTAATGGCATTCATGGTTCCCTTCTAGACTAGCTATAAATGTTCCTTTGTGCTCAACAGTAGTGCATTGCTTTGGACAGAATATGATATCATGCCATACCTCTAGAGACTAAATGTAGTGTTCTAAGAATGATCCTGTTCTTGATATACATCAATGGCATTGCTTAGTCACTGGAAAATCCATTGTATAACTTTGCGCACAATTCCGCTATGTGCATGATAGTTAGTTCCACAAAACCCTGTTCGGCAAGCTGCTGTAGCATATGTCTCTGTCAATCAGGAGAAAAAGAGAAACTGGTCATCATCAACCTGGAACATGTCTTTTATGGAAGGAAAGACCCATATTCTCCTGTTGTCTCTCCAGAAGGACTGATGGGCAAATTCCCAAATGTATTATAGTGGTCAATCTCAGAAACTACTGGGCTTCAATATCAACTATAATCCAGCTTGAGCATAGCATATCTCCGAAATGGCCACCAAAGCCATTCACGGCCTGGGAATTCTCCGCAGGGCTAAGTACTTCATCTCTTTTTCATAGTATAATGGTGTACAAAACCTCATCCAAAGTGTCATGGAAGATGGCTCCCCACTATACTGGAACTTATGCTTCTCATCTTGTCCCACTTTGTGTCGTGGAATGTAAGGCCTTCATTTCATTGGAATCTGAATATGAGGGTATGTTTCATGCTCATTGTAGGCAGGTTGGTGGATTTGTAGGTTTTACGAGATCGATTCGTGCCTTACTCCTTCTGCACTCACAACTCTCCACCTAGCTAACCCTAAGAACCAAACACACACACACACACACACACACACACACACACACACACACACACACACACACACACACACACACACACACACACACACACACACACAAAACCCTGTCATTGCTTCCCTCCAAATATCTAAAGTGAATGCTTAACTCCATTCTTTCATACCACAATTTTCTCTCCTGTGTAATAGTCTTGCGAGTTTGTTGTCTTGAACTCTTCCCATCAGAATTTCAAAATTGCTGATCACCTGCAACCACCACATTATAGTCTCTTCCATTTTCACTATCTTTACTACACCCACTGATGTATCACAGCACGTCACTGCATCCACTTTCCGCCAGTACTCCAGGGGCCTCCGTCTGGCCATCCCCTTGGCAGATGCCAGGCCCATCCCAACCTCTTCGGGAAAGGACATTCCAGGCATCCACCTGAAGGGACCACCTCAAGTTAACCCGAGGAGACCGCCGTCTGGTGGACGACACTTCAGCATCACCCCGGCACACACCACTTAGTGTGTTTTTGCGAAGTTAAGTGTTTTTATTAGGGGAGAATGTAGCATAAGGGGAGAGGAAGGAAAGGCAGCATGAGGAGAAGGGAAGGCAGTGTGAGGTGAAGGGAAGGCAGTGTGAAAGTAGGGAAGGCAGCATGAGGATAGGGGAAGAGAAGGCAGCATGAGGGGAGTGGAAAGGAAGGCAGCATACTGGGGCATGACCAGGGCAAAAGTGCTTTCAATCGTCGATTGCAAAAGCGAACTTGTTGCGATTGCAGACTTTGGTTTCTTTGAATCTGCATTCTCAACCATCACAAATAGGTACTCTCTCTCTCTCTGGTGTTTGATTTTGAAATGTTTTAGAATATCAGACATATTACAATGATGAGCAAGGTCTATTGAACAGTCAGCATGCAACTTTCAGAATGTCATTTTTAACCTTTCCAAAATAGTTCCAAACTGCACTTCTGGACCTTTTGAACGACATGTTGTCAAAACATTATCAGTCAAAGTATTGCCTACCCATCCATCAGCAAAGCAATAAGCATGCTTAACCGGCCATAACTAAATGCCTCGCTATTCATTTAAAAGGAACATGCCCCAAGGGCTTGTTTAGTTTGCAAGTGGCTTTCTTTTGCTGCTATATTGTAAATGGGATGCCTCAGGGGAGTATTCCTTTTCAATTAACACATTACCAGGCCATGTGTAACTGGAACATGCCCAACAGGGATGAAAAAAAAATTCCCCCGAAAAAACGCTTCTTCTATAAAATAGGAATAACATAGAATCAACGTCGATTCCAGTTCCCCATTCGATTCCATGGTTGGAATCGAGTACATTGGAATCGATTCTACCCACCACTATTACACTCAAGCAAGCCCTCCAAAAGGTTGATGAGGAATTGTTGGCTGGGTCATACGAAGCAGCATCCAGAGATGTCCAGAGACAACGGGTATATCAAACAATGTACAAATTAGACAAACTAAAAAATTTTTTAGCAGTCAGAACTGCTGCTAACATCAAATCCACAGTTTAAATTTTGATATTCGGTTCACGTTAAGATATTCTCAAGCTTAATGCATTTCAGCTGTAATGCTTATAAATGTCTAAAGTTGTATGGGGATGGAGGGGGGAGGGGTTTGTGGGGAGGAGTTTTGGAAGGTGGGAGGGGGTTTGGGAGTCGGTAAGGATGAGGTGAGGGTAAGAGAAGGCAGATGTAAGGTGGAGTGTTGATTACAATTCAGTCAGCATCTGAAATACATTTTTATGGGTCAAACTATAAACACCGCAAGGAGATAAACACCATCCATAAACGACCAGAGATAACCACCATCCAGAAACATCCGGGAGATAACCATGCCACCCGAACATGTCCGGAGACAACCACCTCCCAGACACGTCCAGAGACAAACATCTCCCAGACACATCCAGAGACAAACACCATCCTGACACGTCCAGTGATAACTACTGTCAGGACATGGCTGGTGAAAAACACTTCTGGACAAGTCGAGAGACAACCACCCCACCACATGGGCATGTCCAGAGAAAACCACCACCTGGACATCTCCAGAGACGACCACTACCAGGACACATCCGCAGTATCAATAATGTGCGGATACAACTTTCTGGATGTTTATAAGCATTGAAGCTGAAATGCGATAAGCTCTACAATCTCTTAACTTAAATCAAATTTCAAAATTTAAATGGTGCATTTGACCTCAACATTAGTTCCTCCTGATAAAAAGTGTCATTTGTCCAATTTTTTTTTTTTACATTGTTTGATGCTCCGGGTGTCTCCGGAAGGTGTTTGATATGGCAGCACTTGATTGGCAAGTGATTAGTGATTGGTTATAATAAACATCACCCGGAGATGCCTGGAATGTCAAACAATGTCGGAATTGGATAAATGAATTTTTTTTTTTTTTTTAGCAGTCGGAACACTTTTTTAACAGTTGGAAATTTTTGAAATTCGGTTCAGGTTAAGAGATTCTCAAGTTTATCGCATGCAGAAATGAAATAAAGCCATGAATAATGGCATCTCCAGGCATCTATAAGCATTGTGATGTATTCAGTGATTTGTATTCATGATGATCCTGCATTCGATGACAAGAGTGAAGAAAGTGAAAACAAAAAATTAATGATCGTTTTATTGTTAAGATACTGTTGTGGCCCGTTTCAAATCAAGGCATTGTTGAGCAGGTCAAACAAAAATGATGAATTAAGACCCCAGCAAGTTGACAGAGGGCTGACTCAGGGACTGACCAAGGATGATGCTTAGATAAAGGATATAATTAAATAAGGCCGTGAATTATCTTCAAAAGGGATGTTTAAATTAACCCAAGCACCCAATTTTCATTCATTCACTTCCTTGGAGTTCTCTTAGTGTGTATGGAAGTTGCAAAGTCTCAGGCCATTAAGTTTCATAGTATGCAGTACACACACACACACACACACACACACACACACACACACACACACACACACACACACACACACACACACACACACACACACACACACACACACACACACACACACACACACAATAGAAGAAATATAGAATAGATAGAAAGAATATATAGAATATAGATAGATTAGATGGATATAGAATAGTGTTATATGTCCACCTCGAGGCACCGCAGCAAGTGCACCAGTAACTCTGAAGAAGTCATGGCAGAAAATAGATAAATGCACTAATGTGCCCTTTTTGTTGTTTTATGGGTGAAACCTACAAACCACAAGAGACAGAAAGATAACTTTATAAGAAATATTTGTGAATCCATTCTTTCTACCTTAAACACAATAATACTATTTAAATGTAATACTAAATGACTTTTCTAAGAATCCCCAAATGAAATAGGTACAAATAAGTACACAGCCAACAATGCAGTGACAAGTTAACTCATGACACTCGAGGTGGCAACTTATCTCAAGTAAACAGTTTGAAAAAATAAACTCCAGCAGGTTATAAATGGGTGAAGGGTCATCAGTGAGCACGTTCAAAAGGATCTAATACAGAGAGTGCACACAGGATGAAGCCGACAGGCAACTCACGTCTTAAAAGCCCTCAGAAGGTGAAAGGGTTCTTATATTACCAAAGTATGGAGAAGAGTCCACAGGTCAATTGTGTGAGAGATGTTGAAGATGGGAACTCTACCCTGTTAAGGACAATGTGTTACTTGAAGAAGAGAAGAGAGTGGAGGAATGGGAGTAGGGTGAATATACTGGTTCTGGCTCACTTTTCCCCATGTAAATGAATGGGGGATTTTCAGCGATTCATATTTTTTTCCCTAAAAATAAACCCCCTTTTTATCCCAAGGTATATTTATTTGTCTCCCCTTTTAACCTGGGGACACTTTTTTTCAAATAACCATGCAATAAGATAAAGATTTGTTAAAGGTGATTCTAAAGAAATAACTGAAACGTCTAAGCCTCGGGACACTCCTTATCAAATAACCGATGCATATTGTTTAGCTCACTCATTGAACCTATAAAGATTTGTTCATTCTCAAATTCCTTCAATAGTTTAATTTTCTTTGCACAATAATCCCCATCTAAAATATTGAAAAACAAAACATTTGAATCTTTATATTTTTTAAGATACCCCTTTTGTGCCATTACGAAATGATAAACTTCTCTTAATGCTCTCGTTTGACCACGTCCTGAGCCACATATCATTTTAAGATTATAGTAAATTGTTTTTTCATTGTTCAATTGATAACCATCAAAGTTTTCAGTCCATTCAAGGATATTCATTTTTCTCTTTACATCCTCTAACTTACTACTTTTTAAATTGATTCGCTTATTTGTTTTATTTACCTTTGTTTTAGTTATTTTTTCAATAAGACTTATTTGATATTTTTCACATTCATTATGTTTTCCATTTATATACCAAGACTGAGATTTTCTCCACTCTTTAGTTTGATTAATACTTGGTTTGACCATTTATATATTGCAAAAAAAATGTGGCGGTAGCCCTTAAAAAACCTTAACCCATCTTCCCATCGTTAAAACACAATCTATTCTATTCACTCTATCATACAATATCCATATGGAACACAATCTATTCCATTATCTAAAATAAATCTCTTATCATCAAAGGCTCCTAATGCCTTTTTATTTACTTCTTCACTATATATGTTATGTTTGTAACTTCTTATTGTATTCATTTTCCTATATTCTTCTTTCTTATTCATCAAACAATTATAATAATTTCTAAAAGTTATTGATTTCTTTATTACATATTTCTTTATTCCCTTTAACCTCTTATCAATCTGATCACCATTCTTATAAGCATATGCCTTTGCTCTCAATCCAATAAACTCACTCATTACTTTTCCACCTAACTCATCCTTAAACTTACCAATAACCTTTTCATTCTTTTTTGGAAAATAACTCACTCTTCTTGCTGAAATTACTTGTATCATATACTCCAATATTTTTCTTCATATCTTTATAAACATCATCAGTTTTTATATCTAGGATAAAACTATCAGTGTCCATATACAACAATGAAACATTTTCACCATACTCTTTCTTTAAGTCATTATACAAATAATCATACATCAATATCTTTGATAAATCAAGAACTGCTGTTCCAATATAAATTGGTTTATCCATTACAATACTTTCCTCTTTCAAATGAATTGCAGAAAAGTTCTCTGAAAAAACCTCTTCTCTCTCAAAACTTGGTTTATTTATCAATCTCGAAGCTTCTTTCCAAGATGTTGCGAATCTAATGTTTTGCCTGTTTCTAACATTTTCCATAGTCTTTCCAAATACAGCATTATTCATTAATTTATAAAAGTCCCCTTCAAATTTCACTTTTGTATTTGCTCTCATATCTGTATTGAATTGAATATACTTTTTCACCCTAGGACTTTGTTTAAATTTCAAAACTCTATGAATTTTAGCAACTCTCAATCCTTCTCTCAAAAACTGTTTTAAGCTTCTCTGATGCAAAACATATCCCTCTTTATCATAGAATGTTGTTAATAACTTTTCTGTTGATTTGCCTTTAATATTAAAACTTTTATGACAATCACTGAACCATTCTTTCTTTGGGGTTTCTTTCTCACATGCAAAAGGAAGGTCTTTATGCTTATTATGAAGATCACTCGGGTACCTCAAATCAACTTCAAAATAATAACCTTCTTCTTCGTCATTCAATTCCTCTTGAGAAGAAATAACAATATTCATCAAAGCCTTTTCATAATCCTTTTCTTCCACCCACTCTAATTTACCATAAGGCAGAGATTGAGACATTGCCCATCCATACAAATTATTAGCATCAAAATACATCAAATAATTACGATCTTTTTCACTATCATAATTTGGAAGATATTTATTATTTGCTTTAGCATATCTTTTTGAACATACTTGTGATATTCCACCTCTCTTGGACTTCTCAATCATCAAAAGCATATCAACATCACTGATTAAATCTATATCTTGTTTTGTCATTTTCAACATTGCACTCCAAGCTAAACCAGGAGCTGTGAAATAGTGGGCAGGATCTAATCCATAACAATTTTTAGAATGACAGAGTGATCTAAAAGCTTCAAACACATCAGCTAACAATAAAACATCTGTTTTTAGATATAAATCATGATATTCTCCAAGATTCTTTATCTTAAATATTTTCCATATTTCTTGTGCGTGTTTATATTCCTTATCACTTATCTCTTCTTCATAAAGGTTAGTATAGAAACTTTCTTTTGAAGGAAGTTGTGTTTCTTTAAATCTCATAAATGAATCCATATAATCATAAGGATAAATTCCCTTACTTGTAAGAATTTTCTCTTTACTTTGAATTTCATTCCTTGTTTGAATTTCCTCTCTCGTGAGAATTCCTTCTTTAATCAGAATTTCATCTTTAATCAGAATTTCCTCTTTAGTTAGAATTTCATTCATTGTTCGAATTTTCTTTATAATTAGAATTTCATCTTCAGTTAGAATTTCTTCATTAATTTCCTCATTAATTATAGTTTCCTCTTTACTTTGAATTCTCTCTTTAATCTGAATTTCCTCTTTAGTTAGAATTTCCTCTTTAGGAAAGAATGAATTAAGATTTGGAAAAGAGTCCGTGGAGCTTAGATTTGATGCGAGGTAGGCTAGTGGTGTTCCCATAAACTTGTAAGAATCTAGAAACCTAATACGAGTTAAAGGTTTTGTGAATATCATTTTTGTAAATGAAATATACTTTTGACTTGTGTTTGTTATGGCAGAAATATTCCCGGCGTTTTTGAAAGTTCATTTTCAATAGATGTGTATCATAGTTGGCGCTGTTGTGAAGAAAGACTGGAATAAAAGAAGGTAATTTATAATTAAGATTACAACAGGAATGAGCGGGACCTCTATATTTACCAGTAAGATGACAATGATCCCTAACTTTAGACTCCTTAATTTCCCCCTCACAAATATGACAGATATTGTTCTTTCTAAATTCTAATTTTTCTTCTTTAGTTAATTTCATCGGTTCATTTGTTTCTTTCATTAATTTAGTGAGTCTTATACAATCCTTTTCTAATCGTTTTACAAACTCTTGTGAAGCTTTTTTTCCACTATAATGTTCAAGTTTGTTATACTTTTCTCCAACAGATGATTTGATATAATAACAGAAACCACAAGGAATATGTTTTTGATATTTATTTGTGTATGATTCTTTTGGATTAGGAGAAGCAGTATTTATCTTTTTAAGGATACATTCAAAATCAGCGTATATCACAAATGGGTGCATGATAGATTTATTATAATCTTCAAAAGAAATCTTTTCACCAGGTTTAGGCATTGTAATTACAGCTGATTTATGGTTACTACAATATTTTGAATGTTGTTCTAATCATTCTTTTGTATGAAATGAATTAAGACATCGCTTACAAGGATATATTTTGTTTGCTGTTCCGAATACCTGAGAAGAGATAAATCTTGATAAATTATTGATGTATGTGTAATGTGAATTATTTCCAACACTAAAATATAAAAGATCAATGTGTGTTTCTTCATTTTTATAGTTGTTTGAAATTTTTAATATTTGAACTTTGTTTGTATCCGTTAATCCATATACATTAATAGAAAGATTATTCTTTTTCTCAAATTTCGGAATATCTGTTAGTGGCATGGGAATTTAAAATCTTTAATGTCCAAGGTATTCTCATATTTCATATATTGTTTTACTCTTTCTGAATTACATTTTGGTGGATGAAAGTGAGCAAGAACAGACCAGAGAAAACATTTATTATCATTGTTCTTAATATTAACAACTGCCTTCTTTAGTTTTATTTCTTTTGGTAATTCAATATAAGAAGAAGCTTTAAGAGGGTTTGATTTTATTATTTTTTATTAAAAAGATGATTTTTTTTAATATTGAATCCACTTCCTACCACTGTATTATCAACATCCTCCTCTTGTTTTGATAGTTCTTCATAAACCCCACTATTCAAAAAATCTTGAAATGATGTTATAAAATGAAGATCTGTTCTCATGTAACGAGTTTGTTCTTCATCTTGTCTTTTCATATTCATTTTCACTCCCATATAAAACTTTAAAGTTTTCATTTCTTTTAATGTCTTTTTAATTACTTTTTCAACATCAGGTTTCACTATTTCAATTGATTCAGCTATTGATGATGGACCGGGTTCTCCAAATTGAAAAATCCTTATTTTTATATGCCCTTTAAATGCCCCATCAGTGTTTTCAATATAATAGTCTCCCTTTACTTTAAACTCATTTTTCTTGTGTTTTTGTGATTGAAGATGTCTATTATAACTTCTCTTCAAAACATCCTTTGAACAGATATCACAATGTTTTCTTTCCAACTCAAGAGGAGATATTTTATGAAATAGATTAAATGTGTGTTTGTTGGTTAGGAGGTGTTTTCTATAATGTTTATATTTGTGATTACAAACATCGCAGTATGTTGTATTCACCATATTTATATAATAAATCTTTGTTTAAACTAAAATTTTCTTGATGAAAATTTCGTTTATTTTAAAGGTGAATCTGTGCTTAAAACCATTTTATCCTCCAACTTTTTCACTTAATAAATACAATGTTTCAAGACACAAAAGACAAGTTTCAATCAATCTCTTCATTTGTTAAAGATACTGAGAAATATGTCAAGGATGTAAAATTGAACAAAGATAAATATAACAACTATTGGATAAAAACAATTATGATAAATAATATGAGTTCTTCAATTTCCTTCAGTGGAAGGGCTTTTAGTATACCTGGA
The DNA here is from genome assembly GCF_056783735.1 of Eptatretus burgeri. NCBI lineage: Eukaryota > Metazoa > Chordata > Myxini > Myxiniformes > Myxinidae > Eptatretus > Eptatretus burgeri. Next base: position 74,942,449 of record NC_140970.1, read on the forward strand.
AGAACATCAATTAAAGTATCTCTAACAAAAGTGTCTCCTCTCCTTCTGGTAATATATTCAAAACTAGAAAAAGCAATGAAACAAGAAAAAGTATCAAAAAACAAAAACCTTATGGATGAAGCTTTAGAAAGAAAAGATAAGACCATCTGTAATATGCAAGGAGAAATTTGTATTTTTTTAAACAACCCGAAAGATGTAAATCCTGATGAAATAAAGGATGTTAATATATCAGGTGAAATGACATTTCGTTCAATAGTAGTTAACGATCATTTTAAAATTACCTTTAATATAAAAAATGTTGTCGTTGAATCTGGTAATGAAAAAAAGTATATCGATATCGATGGTAATATTATTAAATAAGAGTCAATATACAACTGAAAGTATAGATGAATTTCAGTTTAAGTAAAGTTTTACTTTATAAATATGCTAGACTTTCCTGATTCTCCATATGACAAATTTGAGAATTGTCCTGCGTGTGAAAGACGGGGATTAAACACAGAGTCAAAAGCCTATAAACAATGTATATTCTGTGATTATCTTCTAATTAATGATAATAAAAAATATAAAAAGGAAAATAATTCTTTTAGATTTACACCAAAAATGAATTACTTTACAAGATTGATTAGAGAAATGAATGTAAAGTATGAGGGTGATAACACACCTTTCTTTACAAGGGAAGAAACTGAACGTATTAGAGAAATGTTCAAAGGATTGTTGTTATATATTATTCATGGATGTGATTTTCAGGGAAATATCAACACAAGATATTGTATAAATAAAATAATGGATTATCTTGAAATTAAACCTGAACTTAGGATAAAATATAGAGTTTCTAAAAAAGCCAAAAATAAATTAAATAACCTATTTTCCAAATATATAAATGAATTATTTTTTACCCATTTGGGAAAATAAGATAAAATTTAACAACCATAAAAATCTCCCAAATTCATTAAGATGTCTCATAGTTGGTTCAAGTGGATGTGGAAAAACCTGCTTACTTTTAAAGATGCTCCTCACTCCCAACTTTTTAGATTATGATAATTTAATAATTTTCACAAAGTCAAATTTTCAACCAGAGTATCAACTACTCTCACAAGGTTTTAATGCTGGTCTTCAAAAAGAAGATATAATCGGTTTATTTAAACGTCAAAAAAACCTAAATGATTATATCATTGAAGATATAATTCAACTATTTTGTGATACATAGAGATGTAAAAAGAAATCAAATCCTATAACTTGTATTCTTAGTGATAATACGGATGATATACCGTCTCCCCAAGATTTGGATAAATCAAAAAAGAACCTCGTTATCTTTGATGATTGTGTTAATGAGAGAAACCAAACGGTAATGGACAGCTACTACACAAGAGGGAGACATTCTTCTTGTAATTGTATTTATCTTAGTCAATCGTACTTTCAACTTCCTCGTCGTTCCATCAGAAACAATGCTAATACTTTTATTTTATTCAAGTTAAATTCAATAGATATCAATAATTTTTGGAGAGATAATTGTTCTACATTATGTAGTAAAAAGAAATTTGAGGATTACATGAAGCACACTACATAAATAATATAAATATATTGTTGTGAAACAAGATGAGATATTAAGGGATATATTTTTTGTTTAATAAACAATTACATATATAAATGACAACTATTATTGTAAATCTTGTGGGTAAATCTGCTTCTGGAAAAAACTTTCATAAATCAAGGTTCTTGTGTAGTACAAATGAGAATATTGTAAATTTACTTAAAAAACACCCCGTGATACGCATTGTATCAACAACAACTAGAGCAATAAGACCTGGAGAAGTAAAAGGTGAAGATTATCACTATATTTCAGTGGAGGAACATATGCGATTGAGGAATGAAGATCAAATATTTGAGGAGGTTTCTCTTGGTACAACAAAATATTCACATTGTAAGAGTGAGTTAAGGAAACTAAAATCTGGTGGTCTTGGGATATTAGAAACTAATCCAGAAGGAACGAGACAAATTATTAAACATCTGAGCGGAGTGAAGATTTTATCATTCGGTTTTGATGTTGATGAAGAAACTCAACGCAAACGTATGAAAAGCAGAGATGCAAGTATTAGTGAAGAACAAATTACAACTCGCATTAATGTTAATAAAGAATTTGATGAAATATTTAAAGAAAAGGATTTATTTGAACACATCTACTTGAATGATGAAGAAAAGGAAAATTTCACTGTTGATCTTTACAATTCATTAAATGATATTTTACAATAAACAAATGGATGCAAAAGAAAGAGCAAGAAGATTTAAGGAACATCAAGAGTTGGTTTCAAAAGTTGCAAAACAACAGGAAGACATAAAGAAGAAAGGCAGACAGAAACTAACGGGCGAAGAAGCATTTGAAAGAAAACAAGAGAATTTTTTTAAACCACTTTTAAAAACTTCCCAAGAAACAATGAAAGATGTTTCCACAGTTCCCACAGTAGAATATACTCCTAAAAAACTTCAAATGTTAAAAGATTTTGATCAAATGACGGAGGAAGAATTAGAGCATTTAGGAGAATTAAAGGTATATGATGATGAAGGTTTATTTCAACAACTGGAAGAGATTAATGGACCCCCTGATTATATTGTGAATGCTCTTCAAAACAATGAATATTCAGCGGATTCAAAAACCAAAGCAGGACTCATTCCAACAGAACAACCAGCAATATTTCATCTTGTTCAAGAAAAGGTATTGATATTTAATGATGAATTAAGGTTCTTGGGTTCTGCTCAACCCCCTGTTAAACTAACTCCGAGATTAATGTTTCTTCTCACAAAAGATGGAAGACAAGGTTCAACTGTGAGGGATGAATCAAAGTATATTGATAAACCATTGGATATGAAAAATAATGATGATAGAGTATATATTGATCTGTTGAACACTCTAAATTAGAGAGTTATTCTTTCTGGTAAAAATAGGAAGAATGAGAAGGAGAAACACATTATTCAGGCTTTAAGTATCCTTGGTTCAGGTGTTAGTTTTCTTCCAAATGACCCATCGCAATTAGTTAATAGACTTATTGTTGTTAGGCAGTAAGAAGGCTGGAAATAACAATTGTTTTAATGAAGCATCAGCCATTTTAGACCAGTTGATGAACATGAAAATAATTAATAAATATCAATATAAAGACATTTTATCTCATATTAAATAAGATGAGAAGCACAATCCTTAGTTTCAATTTCACAACAAGTGACCACACATCTTCATTCCCATACCCACTACAACTTGACACAACAAAAGAATATGAGGCATCTTTATTGTCCATGGAAACTTATAATACCTTATTTAATATAAGCGAGAAAAATGACGTTTAGTTATAATCCGGGAAGTGGATATAAAACTATAACAGTCTCACCCGGAGCATATGAGATTTCTCAAATAGCTTCCGAAATTGCTCGTCTTATGAAAGAACAGGGTGATGAACCAAAAATATTGTTATAGACATTCAAAAAATACTTCAAAATCAACGATTAAAGTTAAAAATAACTACAAGGTTGATTTCACAATTGATAATTCATTTAGAGAGTTATTGGGTTTCTCCTCAAAAAAGATTGAAACTAATGGGACGTTTTACAGTGATAATGTCATTCAAATATCCTCAGGAATAAATTCGGTGTTAATTCACTGTGATTTGATTGATGGTGCTTATAATGATGGAAAAAAAACAAATGCAATATTTTCATTCAGCGCATACTCAACCCCAATTGGTTATAAATTCAATATGGAACCCAAAAATTTGGTTTATCTCCCTGTGTCAGGAAAAACCATACACAGAGTAAATTTTAGGACAACCAACCAAGATAATCGTATGATTTCTTTTAATGGAGAAGTTATATCCATCAGAATTCACCTATGTGAAGTTTTCCAATAAATAAATACGATGGTTATTGTGAGGAAACACGAGTTGGGAAAATATAAAATAATTACAGGGGATGGGATGTTTCTTTCCCCATACTACAAGGGTGAAGGTATGTCTCTTGGTAGAGGATACTATAAACCTAAGAGACAAAGGGGTGTTGGACATCAATTTAGAGGAGATGGGATAATTGATACTCTCATGGGTATTGGTTCAACTATTCTAAAACATAAAGATCTAATTGGTTCAACTGCTTCTGCTGTGGGAAATGTAGCAGGTGCTGCAAAGAGCATAAAGGATGCCCAGAAGGAATCTCATGAATTACAAGCAATAAAAGAAATTAAGAAAGGCAAAACTCAGTTGTCCCCCCAAGAACGACAGAAAATAATTCGAATACTTGGATCAGGGTTTCAAAAGTTTAAACATCTTTCTTTCCTAAATAAATACAAGTATGGAAGCAATTGATAGTATCTATGATTTGGATGATACTATTATTATCTCAAACTCCACTAAAAAAGAAGATTACTTCAAGGTAAATGCAATAACTGGAACAGACTGGAATACGAATGGTACAAAAAGTTTTGAAATAAATAATCAACAAACCTATTTGAATCTCTCCGAAAGTTTCTTATTGTGTAAATTTAAATTCACTAAAGCTGGGAATAACACAAACGCTACACTTGTAAATGATTTCTTCTGGAAAATGTTTGATAGTGTGCGTTTGTATATTGGAACACAAGAAGTTGAAGCGGTTGATTATGTCTCTGCTGTATCTGAAATGATGAAATTTACACTCTATACATTCAGTGATAGAATGGGAAAGGGGTCTGTCGAAGGTTTTATTCCTGATATGTCAACAGGAACAAACACAGACCCTGGATATATTCAAAGGAAAGGAGCGTATAATGATGATACAAAAGCAGAAAATAGTTTTACTGTGGCAGTTCCTCTTAAAGGTATATTTGGATTTTGTGATCATGATAAAGTTCTGGATGGTCTTAAAATTAGATTTCAACGACAAAGGAATGATAATGAAAATAGATTGCTTTTTGGTGTTGGTAATGCTTTTGGTGATCAGAATAAATTTGTAATTGAGGAAATGAGTTGGTATATCAGTGAATATACTCCTAATCTTAAAACAGAAGAGATGTTGAATAGAAGACTTAACTCAAAGAAACCACTCAGTGTATCATACCTCAAAAGAAGATGTCAACACGTTAAACTAAACCAAACCACTTACACGTGGAATTTGGGTGTTCTGGAAGGAAAGCCACGATATCTGTGGATCATTTTTAAAAAGCCAGATGGTGATACCGCGACTGATAAGAATAATGCATTGAGTGATAATGCTAAGGTGAAACAACTTCGCGTTTCTCTAGATGGAACATTTTATTCATGAGATAGATTGGAAATTAATTGGGAAAAAAATGATTTTGCTGAAGCATACAAGTCTTACCAAAAGGTGTGTGAAAGTAATGGAAATAAAGAACCTATTTTGGATATGACAGCATTTAAAAGTTTGTATACAATCTATGCGTTTGACCTGAGCGCTCAAAAGGAAACTATAAAGTCTAATCGAGTGGATACTTCCCTATACATTGAAAGAGGAGAGAGTGAAGAAGTTGATACATATTGTTTGCTTTTGGAAGAAACAGAATTGCAGATTAATACAGATAATGGTGTGATGATTAGTCTCAGAATTTTTTGTTAAATAAATGAGTGGCAAAGTACCAACTGGGGTATATGTTAATCAAATCAATCTTCATAAACTATCATCTTGTGTTCAAAATCAAAAGCCTTGTACGATTAACGTTAATACAATTCAGAGAAAAGGAGCAGTAAGAATTGATGTTTTGCTCACAAGAGAACAGGTTAAAATCTTGAATGACACTGGCTCACTTAAAATTAAAATGACAAAACCAATGTTGAAAAAATATTCAATAAGAGAGACGAGTGGAGGATTTCTCCCATTTCTAATTCCTTTATTTGCTGGTTTAAGTGCGGTTGGAGCATTGACGGGTGGTATTTCAACAGCGGTGAAAACTGCCAACGAAAGGAAGGCTGAACTCCAGGCACAAAAAGAATTGGAAAGACATAACAAAGAGTTGGAGAAACAAATTAGTGGAAGTGGTGTGATTGTAGATTTTGCTGAAAAACTTGAAGGTCTGCCTGATAAAGCGAGATTGTTAGTTGGAGATATGCTTTCTTCTATAGCACAAGCAGGTGTAAAATTAACGAAAAGAGGTAATGGATTATATCTTTATAATAAATAAATGAGCATTGATGAGTGGTTTAAAGAATTTGGAAAGAATACAACATCAAATTTACAACTTGTCAAATATTGTAAGAAATTAAAAACTCATAATGTGGTTATTTGTATGAGAGATGAATTAACAAATGTGCCAAAACATACAAAGAATATTATTATGAACTTAGAAGATAATAATGGGAACGGTTCTCATTGGGTTTGTATTTTTAATAGTCAAGACAAATATTATTTTGATAGTTTTGGTCTTCCACCACCTGATGAAGTCATAAAATTCTTACAGAATGGTGTTTATCAAACATTTTAAGTCCAAGAATTAAATTCCAAGTGTTGTGGTCAATTATGTCTATATGTGTTATTTCAACTCAACAAAAATAAAAAATTTTTATGATATTATTTTTAATCTAATATAAATGACTTATGTTGGTAAAGATGGTTCTATCTTTGATGTATCCCAAGAACTGGATATTGATTTATCAAATTATTACACAAAGGCACAGGCTGAACGACATAAATATAATATAACCTAAAATATTAACATGAAAAATGCTTATAAATTAAAAAATTATCCAAGCCCCACTGACGCGAATGACTTGGTGAGATTAAGCGATTTATCACAATATATATCTTTAAATAAAACGGCCGTGTATTTCAAAGATACAGAAGTGTTCATATTATCTCCAGGTCATACAGAATTCACAGTTCAAATTAAAATAAATTTTTATAAATAATGGCGTATCGTTTGTATGAGAATAGAACACTGGGGGTATGATATGAATGATTTAGGGTATAATTGGTCATTTAAAATTAACCTCGAAGACCTGGAACAATTAAATCAGTCTCGTAAGGAAGAATATTATCCACTTGGTATCGAGAAAGAGTTTTGTGGGGCCACGATTAGTAAACAACAAATAAAAGAATTTAATAAGGGTAAATATAATAATGGTTTTGCCCTTGTTTATATCATGAAAACAGAAAAAACAGGATTATATATAATAAGTAAGGAAACACAAAATGATTTAACTATGGGAAGATGGGGAGGTGTTTCGTGCCATAATATTATTCTAACATATATTTCTAATACATAAATGACAGCAAGAAGGCTTCAAGAAAATTATCATTTCTGTGTCCAAGCATACCTTCAAGAAAAGCGTATTCGGTATTTTAATAAATATGTTCTACAACATAAGAATGAGGTATTTTCAATAAAAGATTGGCATTATGCTGATGTTGAGAAACCGACAACTTTAGATTTAATTAGAATGTTAAATAATGAAAAAATTATGAAGTTAAGAAAAGGTAAGGCTCTTTCAGAAATTCAAAAGAAATTTTATTGGTTTCCTGTTGTAAAAAAAAATATTTTGGATACAGGAATAACAAGAAATCCTGATGAATATATGTATGATATTCTATGGGGTGGAAGCGATTCAAGGATAATAAGGGATGAGGAAGGAGTTGAAGAAGAGAGGGAAGAGGAGAAAAAGGAGAAGAGAGAGAAGGAGGAGAGGGAGAAGAAAGAGAAGGAGGAGAGGGAGAAGAAAGAGAAGGAGGAGAGGGAGAAGAAAGAGAAGGAGGAGAGGGAGAAGAAAGAGAAGGAGGAGAGGGAGAAGAAAGAAGGAGGAGAGGGAGAAGAGAGAGAAGGAGAGGGAGGAGAGAGAGAGAAGGAGAGGGAGAAGGAGAGGGAGGAAAGAGCAAGACAAAATAAATATCAAAATATGGAAACCAGTGAGATTAAAAAAAGATTGGTGGTATTACAGAAAATAACTCAACCCACCGAGGAGGAAAACAAAGAATTGACAAGTCTATTTGCAATACTTTCGACAAGAATATTGACATCGACAAGATATTCATTTTAATTCAAGTTTTTCATTTTTTTTCTTAAATAAATGGAGGAGAGAGTGAAGGCATTTCTAAGGATTCTTTATGTTTTAAAAATTAAGATTCAAATGTGCATGTTGGAAACTAAAAAGGTTTTTGCACTCTGCAGGAATTTTTCTCATAAATAAATGAGTTATTGTCTCAAATGTAAAAAGAAAACTAATACGAAAAATATTTCATATATTAAAAGTAAAAATAACAGGGTTATACAAAAAGGTATATGTTCGGTGTGTGGTTCAAAAAAAAATCAATTTATCTCCAAACACAAACGAGGAGGAGATATACAAAAGTTTTTATCAGGAACTAAATTTACAACTACTGGAATACCAGGGGAATTACATCTTCCAGGGTATTCTTTCTGTGGTCCAGGCACAAACTTGGATAAAAGGTTAGATGAGGCAGACAATCCAAAATTATGGAGTAAACCCATCAATAGAGTTGATGAAGTGTGCATGAGACACGATATTGATTATGGGAATACCACAACGTTGGAAGAAAAGCATGAAGCCGATAGAGAAATGTTGTATAATTTGTCTCTGATACAAAATCCAACCTTGAGAGAAAAAGTTGATCGGTTCATTGTGAAGAAGATGATCAGTGCTAAATTGAAACTTGGACTTGGAAATTCAAAAAACTTATAGGCTCTAATGATGTCATTAAGACTGAAGAGCAATTAGCTGATGAATTACATAAACCAATATTCACAAAGTTTCGTAGAAGGAAAGTTTATTCCAAGGAAGTTGATTATATCTGGTCCGCTGATTTGATTGAACTCAATAATGATAAGGGGTACAAGTATGCTTTAACCGTTATTGATTTGAGGAGTAGATACGCATGGGTTGTCCCTTTAAAAAAACAAAACAGGAAATACTCTTATGTTTGCCTTTCAACAGATATTTAATAAAAGTAAGAGAAAACCTAAAAAATTGTGGACTGATGAGGGCAGAGAGTTTTATAACAAGACATTTATGAATTTTCTAAAAAATAACAGTATTACATTATACAGTACCTTTAATGAAGGGAAGGCAGTTGTTGTTGAACGTTTTAATCGTACCTTAAAAGAGAGACTATATAAAAAAATTCACACAACTCGGTTCACAACAATGGTCATCTTTTATTCAGGATATTGTGGATAAGTATTATGACACGATTCACACGTCAACAAATATGAAACCATCAGAAACATTTACAAAATTAAAATATGAAAAAGAGTTTAATGTCAGAAAACCTAAGTTCAAAGTTGGTGATATCGTAAGAATATAGGTGGAAATCTCATTTTGAAAAGGGTTATACTAAATGATGGACGAACAAACTTTTTTAAATTGTTGATGTAATAGATACGGTTCCTTGGACTTATAAGATATATGATTTGGAAGGAGAAGAGATTTAGGTTCATTTTATTCACAGGAATTACAAAAGACAAAACTAAGCAGATAATACCCATGGGAGCAATGGGTTGTCCCTTCACTCCCTCCTACTATACACCGTGGTCGACACTCGAGGGCCAAGTCCGTGGTGTATAACAGTATATAATGTGTGTCAAGGGGGGACGTTCTTAGATCTGTGAACCCCAAACACAGAATCCTCAACTGAATAGTCAAGGCTTAACTTTGTTTGTTGATGTGTGTGTGTGTGTATGTGTATGTGTATGTGTATGTGTGTGTGTGTGTGTGTGTGTGTGTGTGTGTGTGTGTGTGTGTGTGTGTGTGTGTGTGTGTGTGTGTGTGTGTGTGTGTGTGTGTGTGTGTGTGTGTGTGTGTGTGTGTGTGTGTGTGTGTGTGTGTGTGTGTGTGTCCCAACCCTCACATTCAAAATCTCAACCCCAATCCTCACATTCAAAATCTTAACCCCAACCCTCACATTCAAAATCTCAACCCCAACCCTCACATTCAAAATCTCAACCCCAACCCTCACATTCAAAATCTCAACCCCAACCCTCACATTCAAAATCTCAACCCCAACCCTCACATTCAAAATCTCAACCCCAACTCAATCCTCGCCCAACACAGTCTTTTTCAAAATGAGATTTCCACCTATATATATAAATATATTTTTTTACGTTTCTTTTTTTTTTCTCTTCTTCCAATTCTGTCTTTTAAGGCTTTCAGGTTTGATGACGTAGAAAGGGGGAGTAAGCCTGCACTTTCTTCCCAGAACGAACAATGTATATTTTTTATGTTTTTTTCTCTTCTTCCAATTCTGTCTTTTAAGGCTTTCAGGTTTGATGACGTAGAAAGGGGGAGTAAGCCTGCACTTTCTTCCCAGAACTTTCTTGATCTTGCTCCCATCAAGGACCATCCGACAAAGTACTACATTGATAGGTTTAGATCCCAAAGAGTGATAGCAACTCCAAAAGTCTCCAAAATATAAATAAATAAAATAATAATAATAATAAATAAATAAATAAATAAATAAAAGTCTCCAAAAAAGTTTCAAGTCTCCAACATAAACCCAACTTTCCAAGTCTTCAAGGTATAAACACATTCCCGTTGAGTTTCCAAAATATGTATCACATTGTGAGTTATCAAGCCAGAACCCACATTTCAAATATTCAAAATAAAACCAACTTACAAAGTCTCTTAAGGATAACTCATTTCCTGATTTTTTCAAAATTTGTGAGTCTCCACGGTAGGCCCCATATTTAGAACCATCTTGGCAGAACCCTTTTCCTGAGTCTCCAAGGTAGTTATTTAAACCATCAAGGCAGAACTCATTTACTGATTTTTTCAAAATTTGTGAGTCTCCAAGGTAAAACTTGTATTCTGGCTCATCAAGGTATAACTTGTTCAGTGGGTATTGTCTTGATAACTCACAATGAGTACTATTGCTGTAAAACTCTTTTTCAGGATTTTGCTGGTCTCCAAGGTATAACTCTTTGGTTGGGTCATCAAGGACGAACTCGTTCTGTGGGTCTTGGTCGCTCACAAGGTCTTCAACCAAGCCAACAATTTCACCCCAAGTTGTAGCAAAAGCAGTATTTTCATTTCGTATTTCAGATACAATTTCCTGTGAGAGAAAATAATAATGTATTAATCAAGTGATTTAATTATTAAATGAGTATGCTTCAATCAAAGTTTGAAAATAGGAAAATAAAAATCTTACCTCAACAGATAAGAGGTTTAAATCCAGTTCATCAACTTGAAGGTTTAGTTCCATACAAGTCGGAGAGTTCCAAGGAACCCCAAAGTCATCCCACTCAAGGTCTTGCTCGTTCTGTGGGTCTTGGTCGCTCACAAGGTCTTCAACCAAGCCAACAATTTCGCCCCAAGTTGTGGCAAAATCGGTATTTTCATATTGCATTTCAGATACAATTTCCTGTGAGAGGAAATAATAATGTATTAATTAAGTTATTTAATTATTAAACGAGTCGATGTTTAAAAGGAACTAAAAATAGGAAAATAAAATCTTACCTCAATGGATAAGAGGTTTGAATCCAGTTCATCAACTTGAAGGTTTAGTTCTATACAAGTCAGAGAGTTCCAGGCAAGCACACAGCACACCATGGCCAGTAAAAAAAATGTTTAAAATGGAGCCTGGGCTTGAGGCTTTTATAGGGAAAGACTGGTGGGTGTGGTTTCCTTTGGAAATTCCCTGGGCAAGCCCAGGCAAGCCTTCGCTGGGAAATTTTTCAAAACCATAACATGCTGGAATTTTCTTGTGATTTCTTTGTGAGTCAGAGATGAACTGGAAATGATGTAAGAGTAGGTGGGGCTTAGCAAAAGTAGGCGGGGCTTAGGAAAACTGGGCGTGGCCTATAAAAATACCTCATGAAAACTGGGCGGGGCTTAGCAAAAGTGGGCGGGGCTTAAAGAAAAGTGGGCGGGGCTTATAAAAATCCACAGAAAAGTGGGCGGGGCTTAGAGGAAAGTGGGAGTGGCTTATGGAATACCTCGTGAAAAGTGGGCGGGGCTTAAAGAAAAGTGGGCAGGGCTTTAAAAAATTCCATTTGAAAGTGGGCGGGGCTTATGAAAAGTGGGCATGTCTTAACAAAAAATAACCTGTGGCTCACCAGGTGGTCAAACAAGAGCATTAAGAGAAGTTTATCATTTTGTAATGACACAAAAGGGGTATCTTTAAAAATATAAAGATTCAAATGTTTTGTTTTTCAATATTTTAGATGGGGATTATTGTGCAAAGAAAATTAAACTATTGAAGGAATTTGAGAATGAACAAATGTTTATAGGTTCAATGAGTGAGCTAAACAATATGCATCGGTTATTTGATAAAGAGTGTCCCGAGGCTTAGACGTTTCAGATATTTCCTTAGAATCACCTTTAACAAATCTTTATCTTATTGCATGGGTTATTTGAAAAAAAGTGTCCCCAGGTTAAAAGGGGCGACAAATAAATATACCTTGGGATAAAAAGGGGGTTTATTTTTAGGGAAAAAAAAAATGAATCGCTGAAAATCCCCCATTCATTTACATGGGGAAAAGTGAGCCAGAACCAGTATATTCACCCTACTAATGGGCAAGCTGCCTTCTCGATAATGCACCAGTGAGAATATGCGAGCTTTGAAGTCGTCTTCAAGAAAACAGCAGTGTAATGTCCAACAAGTAGATTTGATGAGTAGAGGGAGTTCAGCAAATTATACCTTTCTGGGTATGATATAAAAAGCAAAACTGACTCTCCACCAAACTTTGTACAGCAGGGTGAAGTTGGTCTGTCGTGGTCAAGGAATAGGGGAGTCGCTGAACCTGCCCAGGTTCGCATACAGACGACCCCCAATTCTTCCTTTACTGGGTTGGTCGGTTTAAAAATAATTTGCACCACACGAGAATGAGCACAACAGCTTCAGAGAATGTGTCGTTTTTCTTTCTCCCCTTTCCTTCTTTTTCCTTCTCTCTCTCTTGATGCAAACTGGCAGTGTTTTATATCTTTCACAAACTGTTGGTGTCTTACATTTCATGTTATTGTCACTGTTGAGGCTGCTTTGGTGTCACTGAAACCCAACAGGACATTCCACAGCCAAAATAACCTTCACCAAAGCATTATAAAATCTAAATACTGGTCTGTAGTACTCTTCTCCTTCAGGGAAGAATGTTTGAACAGAGTGAGAATTTTTTCACTCTTTACACAAAATCCAAACAACAACAAAAAAATTTTCACAGCCACGAGTAGCATTCAGAAATACAAAATAAAAATAGATTATGCTCAGTAACATTTCCAAACTGACTTCAGGAACAATCCCAGTTATTCAGATATTGACAAAGCATCTGCAATTACATTCCCTTTAATGTCTAATTTCCAGCTTGAATTCTTGTAACATCAAGCTCCATCTCATCAATCTCTGATTTTTCTTCTTTATTTCATGAAGGAAACTCAAAGGATTGTGATCTGTGAGAACTACAACTGGAAAAGTACTTATACCAAAGTATACCTCAAACTGTTGCAAAGCTAGAAGAAAAGCAACGGTCTCTTTTTCTATTGTAGAATAGTTATTTTGGCATTTGCTGAACTTCTCTGAATAACAGCATAAAACGGTGATCTCTGCCTGCAGCATGTTCTTGCAGCAAAACAGCCCGAGCCCCCACATCGGTAGCATCTACTACTAATTTGAAGTTTTTCTGAAAATTTGGTGCTGCAAGAACTGGAGAATTCTGAAGTATGGCATTAACTTTGTCAAATGATGCCTAAAATTTGCCATCCCAGACAAATTTTCCTTATTACTGAGCAGATTATTCAAAGGGACAACAACGTCAGATACATTTTTACAAAATCGCCGATACCATTCAGCCATACTCAGGGATCTCACGACTCATTTTTACCTGTAGATGCTGTCAAGCTATCAATTGCTTCCACCTTTGCTTTTACTGGCTGAACCTGACCTTGACCCACAACATGACCTAAGAACACAATCTGTGCTTCAGCGAATTCAGATTTTACCAGATAAAGGTCAGTTTGGCATCAGTCAATCTCGTAAAGAAAGCACGGACTATCTTAAGATTATTGTCCCAAGTCAGAGAATGGATGACAACATTGTAAATGTATGCTTCGACCCCCTCAAGATCTACAATAATATCATTGATGAGGCATTGAAATGTAGCGGGGCTGTTCTTTAGGCTGAAAGGAAGAACATTATATTGGTAAAGTCCATTCAGTGTCACAAAAGCAGAGATTTTCTTTGCTCATTCAGTAAAAGGAATCTGTCAGTACCCTTTCAATAAGTCAAACTTATTCAAAAACTTGGCTTTACAAACCCTGTCAATGCGATCATCAATCCTCGTGGTAGGATAAAAGTTTATTCTCGTCACTTAATTGACCTGTTTTAAGTCTGTGCAACAATAGAAACTGCCATTTGGTTTGGGTGTCAGGATGCAAGGTGAACTCCATTCAGTCACTGGGTTCAATTATGTAATTCTTGAGCCTGTATTCAACCTCCTTGTGATGCTCCAACTTTATAGGGTTAATCCTGCATGAGTGTTTATTTTACTGGCATGGCATCTCCTACCTCTTCATCGTGATACACTAAGTTGGTACAACCAGGAACATCCATAAACAAGCATGAAAAGTCATAAATTAGGTCTGAGACTTGACCCAGCTGTTCTGACATCAAATGACCAAATTTCTGATCTAAGCGTCATAACACCTCAGTGTTGGTCAGTCTCGGGCAGGCGTTGTTACTAATGTGGTCAAGCTTCACCTCCTCACACACCTAAAGGCCCGGTCACACCTTGACGTTTTAGCAAACGTATGCCGATTTTTGAATTTTTTTTCTAAAACGCTGGCACATGTTGAATACGTTATGGGTAAGTTTTGATAACATTGAGAGCACGCTGGCATACGTCGTAGTACGTTGCCATACGTCGTTGTACGTTGGCTTTAAACGTTGTACTTTTCGGTTGTCCTCAAATTTTTTCATGCTTGAAATTTCACGACGTATGCCGGCGTATCACTCACACGTTCCGCTACGCTGGCCACAAGTTGTAGGCACGGTCTGCGATCGTTGACAGACGTCAACACATGCTACTTGTAAGTTAATCATAAGTTGAGACACGCCGAGGTAATGTTTAGCGTACCCGAAACTTATTTCTAACCTATGATTAACGTGTTGTTGGCACGTTACGCGATCGTTGCCACACGTCGACAGACGTTACTTTTAAGTTACTCATAGGCTGAAAGACGTCGGTATAATGGATCGTCCTTGCGTCAGCGTCCACGGCCACGGCCAGGACACTTATTTGCAGCATTCTTCAAACTTTTCTTCGGCATGACGAGGATGTTCACACTTCGATGTCCAGCTTGGCTATGATTCCAATTGTCCATCGGCAGCGTCTATTTAAAATAGTCGAGTTTGAGCGTTTTAACACGTTCAGAAGAAACGCTTCAAATTTCCAAACCCCAGCGTCAAAAAAAAACAAACAAAAAAAAAAACAAAGGCGAGTGACAGTAATTTAAATCGTTCATTGTAAACAATGAAACTAGCTGAGTGGTACCGTTTAAAAGTCGTTGAGTGTAAAAAAATTCAAATTGTTGAGCGCAAGCGTCTACTTTCAATAGTGGAGATGCAGCCATTTAAATCGTTGAGTGGCAGCCTATGAAACTACCCGTGGACACGCGGACGCAAGGACGATCCATCTTAACCCACACCCTCCCCCTCACACCCACCTACTACTGCCAACATGAACAAACTACTACTAATACTAATACTAATACTGATACTGATACTGATACTGATACTGATACTGTTACTGCTGACATGGACATCGACTCAAAAAGGAACTCGAAAACACTGTTGGGTTCCCCTTTTATGAGCAGCATTTTTATTTACCAATTCCCAAAACCGCTGGGAACATGTCTTTATATGGCAGTTGTAAGCTCGAAACACATTCATTTTTTTTTTTTTGTCGACCGGAAGACGTCATTGGAATACGTCTACATACGTCGATGTGTGTTGGGACTACGTAAAGAATTGGTTCAAAGCACGTCAAACACAAGTTAGAAATAAGTTTCGCGTAAAAAAGACATTACCGCGACGTGTTTCGACTTATGAGTAGCTTATAAGTAGCATTTGTGGACGTGTGTAAGCGTCCACATATCGTGTGTAAAACTTATCCTCATCGCATGCGAACGTGTGTCATACGCCGAGTACGTCGTAAAATTTTGAACATGTTCAAAATTTCTTGACGTACTCTACTTACTACGACTTATGATAGCGTATTTAGCGTTCTACTCGCGCATACCAAACTTACCCATACCGTATTCGACGTGCCCCAACGTTTTAGACACACTTTTTGTTACGTCGGCATACGCTGGCAAGATCGCCGATGTGTGACCGCGATGTTGACACTTCCATTTCTACGGCAGTTATGATTCGAATCGTTGTGCGTCAGCCTTTTAATAGGCTACGTCACGACATCGTCGGCGATGCGTGCAACGCGCTATGCCTGAGTTAGACTATCGTTGGGCATCGGTTGTGTAGGCCGACAACAGGTTCAGCATTCGTTGGTATAAGTTATCTATAACACAACGAAACGTTCTGTGTAGTTACCAATGCGTTATACATAAGACCAAGTCGCTATGAATACGTCCGAATCTTTAAAAAAAACCATCAAAAGTTCAACGTAAGCCAGCGTTTTACATACATTTTAACACGTTGCCATCGCTGGCTAAAACGTCAAGGTGTGTCCGGGCCTTAAATTTGCTCCTGGGCACCAAATCCACGTAAAGCAGGTGAGACTGAGACCACACTTTCTGATTGCTTTCTGTCACGATATTCTTTCATCATATTTATGTGACACAGCCATCTCTGCTTGCGTTGACCAAGAGTTTGGATGATATAGTCGTTTCACTGACTTTTCTTTCAATGAGGTAAGGTCCAAAATACCTAGTCTGTAATGGCTGACCTCGGAAACAACACCAAAACCTTATCACCAGGACTGAATTCCCTTTCCTTTCCTTTGAATACCTATCATGCCTAGTTTTCATTTTGTCCTGTGATACTTTCAAGTTCCCTCTTGCTATCTCACATGCCTTTGCCAAGCAATCTCTGAAATCAGTCCCATAATCCAACAAATTTAACTGTGACTTCTCATTGAGCCACAGTTCTTTCAAAATCTTTGGTCCTTGCACTGTTTGTCCAAAAAGTAGTTCAAAGGGAGTGGAATCATAATGACTCTCGAACTGACTCAAACAACAATAAGTGTGCACCTTCATCCCAATCCTTGTCATACTCAAAGCAGTAAGTTCTAATCATGTTTTTCAAAGTCTGGTGTAACCTTTCTAAAGCACCTTGTGACTCAGAATGGTAAGCACTTGACTTTGCTTGTTTCACCCGCAGATGGTGCAAAACCTGTTGAAAAAGTGTTGACATGAGATTTGATCCCTGATCGGACTGTATGACCTTATGTAAGCCAACAAGGGTAAATAACTTAATGCTGAGCCAATGTTTGGGGCTACAATTTTTCTCAGAGGTATTGCCTCTGGGAACCTCGTGGAAGCACACATCATAGTCAGCATGTATTAATTCCACTGGGGAACAAAGTTTTTGTTGCATTGATACCAGCACTTGATCTTACCTAATTTGAGTGTGCTGAATTCAAATGTGAAGTTAATTTCTCTCTGTAAGCTCTAAATTTTTTGCAATCCACCATTATCAACATTTATTTGGTAAGTTACAATTTGTATTAAAAGCAAATTTATATTAAACATATATTTTGCAATTCAACATTTTCAACATTTCTTTGGTAAGTTACAATTTTAATTAAAAGCAAATTTAAATTAACATATATTTTGACATAAAGACGATAGGCGATTCAGAACAATTGATAAGGATGGAATACAAAGTTCAAATAGGTCCTATTCAGACAAGAATTTGCGCTTGTAGCTCTTGCGTTTCTGGACTTCCACAGAGCAATCTCGTTTGATGCTCCAGCAGTAGTCTGCCATTATATTTTTGTCCCAGCGCCCTTGGTAGCGCTCTTCCATCATCATGAGGTCCTGATGGAAGCGCTCTCCCTGTTCCTCACTTACAGCCCCAAGGTTCTCAGGGAATTGATCAAGGTGACTATTCAGGAAATGGAGCTTGACACTCATGTTGCACCCAAGATCGCGAAAAGCCAACAGCATTCCAGTAACCAGAAACTCATAATTATCTGCCTTTTTGTAACCAAGAAAGTTTTGTGTAACTGCGACGAAAGACAGCCACGCTGTCTTCTCCTTGTCATTCATCTTCCTTACAAATTCCTCATCACGTACAAGAGCACGAATTTTAGGTCCATCAAACACACCTGCTTTGATCTTCTCGAAAGACAAAGCAGGAAAAGCAGAAACTATATGTTGAAAACATTCACCATCAGTACTCAATGCCTTCACGAACTGTTTCATAAAGCCGAGCTTGATATGGAGTGGGGGGGGGGGGGAATGATCTCCTCTCGGCTGACGATTGGGTCATTCACAATGATTGGCATGCCTGCTTCCAGAGTTTCATGGATGGGCCACTCCTTCTGGATCCAGTGTTTCTCTCGAGCTCAGTTGTCCCATATTCAGAGATGGCATGGAAACTTTGTGAAGCCTTTCTGTTGACCAAGGAGAATGTTGACCATTTTCAGGTCCACACAAATGATCGAGTTGTGCTCGTGATGTTTGAGTAAGTCAATGACCATTTTTATGTCATTATGTTCTTCTCGCAAATGCACTGAGTGACCAACTGGAACCGCTCCAAAAACACTGCCATTGTGCAAGAGAATACACTTGAGGCTGCGGTTCGAGGTATCCAGAAATAATTGCCATTCTGTTGGATTATATGAAGTAACACCTAATTGCCTGAGAAGACCTGGGATATCGTGGCAGTAAACAAACTGCTTGTCTTCTGAGAAAAAGGCGACAAAGATCTGGTCCCGCTTTCGGAAATATGAAACATTTGCAGAGTGGTCAAGTAGATTTTTGTCTTGCAGCCTGGAGGCTAAATACCTCAGCTGCTTTCTTGGAGAGCCCCAAATCATGCACTAAGTCATTCAATTCCAGTTGGCTAAACTGCTGAGGGACTGATGACTGTTTGGTATCAGATGAGGAGGCTTCGGATTCTGAAACCATTTCTTGAAGCCCGTCATCACGACCCTCGTGCTCTTGCTGATCATGTTCACTACCTCCATCTTCAGATAAGACAAAACCATTAAAGACTGGAACGGGGAGTTCCTCAGAGTGCGGAGTATGTCGAATTGCTGAGGGAATACAGGGATAGGAGATATTTTGCCGGTTTTTCTTGCTGACACCCTTTGTGTTGACCAGGCAAAAATAGCAGTCAGTTACATGGTCCTTGGGTTCTCACCAAACCATGGGAACTCCAAAAGGCAGACCCTTTCGTTTTCCTTTTGTCCAGTCACGAAGCATTTCCTCACAATTATGACATACAATATGAGGAGCCCATTTCTTGTCTTAGTCGCCAAGGGGAACATGAAAATAGGCTTTATAGGCACGCATTACAAATGATGTTATATTGTGCTTTTGACAAAGTAGTGTGTAGCAGCCACATACATAACAGAATGCATCAGGATTATTTACACATTTATGTCTTATTGAAGAAGCCATGATCAGATCTGAAAGAAAGAAAAACACAAAGTTAAAGAATATAAATCAATAAAGATAAATAAATTTCAATAAAGATAAAGAAAATTGACGTCAAATAAATCGTGAGTAAATCGTTAGCAGCAAAACGAATACGGTCCATAGTTATTTAGCAGTTTAGGCATAGTATATTTCCACTAAGGTCCGAAATTGCACCCCTAGTTCTCAAGTTATCCCGAGTGCAAATAGCAATGGGTGTCCTTTTTTGCGAAAATCGCAAGTTTCAAATTGCATGAAAACTAGAGCATGGAGAGGAAAACCGATTTCAGATTTGAAATCAGCGTTGAAAAAATACATAGAATCAGTTGAAAAATCTCATGCAACAGTTAATAAGAAAAGAATTGTTCCCCAGTGTTACCTGCCTTAGTCTTGGGCAAGGGACCGACACAATCAATGTTAACCCAACTGAAAGGTTCATCAAAAGAAAGAATGGGGTTTAATGGCACTGAAGGAATATTTTGATTCAGTTTCCCAACCATCTGGCATGAGTGACAGGATTTACAAAACTCCGCAACATCACATGGCAAACCTGTCCAAAATAAATGTGTTAAAAATTTGTCACATATTTTGTCCACCCTGAGCTGACCTGCCAACAGTGTCTCATGCACTTTTCATGCACAAATGACAGCCCTCCCTTGCACGCAAACATTCCATTGTACAGTGAATACTACTGTATTGTGTATGTGAGATGTCCTTTGTACTGGACGGTGCATGGAAGAAGCGTTGTCTCGCATAACGAATCTCATTACGTTGCATGTGGAACCACAATTTGACAATGCATCTTCCATTTATGATCTGCTGGTACATCAGGTGGTTTCCAATTCCTCATTAAGACCCCATCTATTTTATAGTAGCAAACTGGGACTTTGGTAACATCCTCCTCCATGAGGACTCCATTTGCTAGAAATCTAAGCTCAGCATCTGGAATTTACTCGTCTGTAAATCTCCCTCTTGTGAGACCAGATGGTTTGAACGCATTCTCAGACTTTTCTGATTGGCTACCAAATTTGGCTTCTGGTCCAAGAATATGAATACCACTAGGTTCACTGATGTCAAAATCATCACTGATCTGGCCCATAAAAGTATCCTCTAAACTCTAAAGTGTACTTGGTTCTAAGTCCAAATCTTTTTTACTCTACGCTTTTCAGTGTTTCCTTGATTTGGAATGAGTCACCACACATTGCGAAAAAAATTATCAACCCCCCCCCCCCCCTGCTCGAGCTGCTCAGTGTTACACTCAGCACTCGGTTCTTCCACCAACTTCGGGTGAATCGAGACTTAACGACCTGCAAAGTGATTTCCGATGATAAAATAAACTCCTTCAACAGGAATAGTCCAGAAGCCAAATTGTATTTTTTCGGGTTCGTGGTCCTGGCAACTTTAGTTTGACACTTTTTTGTGTAACAGTGTTACCCTCGAGCATCATTTTTGTTGGATGCCAAACAAAAAAGGTGTGGCCTGGGTGTGGTTTTTGGCCCTTTGAAGATGTCAACCCAGAAGTTTCTGGGGCAGTTTTTCTTGAGGTTTTTCTTGCAAAGACTTTCCTTTTTTGTATTTAATATTTTGAACGATATTTCTTGCTTGGGGAGGAAGGGGAAAATTTTCTTGGAAATTGAGGGAAGGAGAAAATTTGAAGGTGAAACCAATTTTTATATGAAACTAGACGACCCGTGAACCTGTTGGGTTCCCGTTGTGACAGTGGTTGATAAAAACAATCATTAAAAAGAAAGAAACAAAAAAAGATAGCTCCAGCGAACTATACCATGGAGGTTGTTTGCATTGATCAAAAAATCTCAAAGAGTACTTGACTGAATCGGGAATTGATTTTTTAATAATTTTTTTCGTTGCCCGATTTGAACAAAACTTGATATTGCGTGTCAATGTGGAAAAAAAAAAAAAACGGAGAAAAGAAAGTCGAATAAATTATTGTGCGTAATCTTCTAAACACAATTTTATTTATTAACGAACACGTAAGTAATTAGATCAAAATGGCGATGTTTATTTTATGCTTAAAAATAAATCATTCTTTGTCTATACTAAATGTTTGAGATTTTAAAATCAATCATTTCAAGAAAAAAAAGATAGCTCCAGCGAACTATACCGCCGAGGTTGTTTGCATTGATGAAATTCTCCCGAAGAGTACTTGGCTGAATGGGGAATTGATTTTTTAATATTTTTTTCGTTGCCCGATTTTAACGAAACTTGATACTGCATGCCACAGGCAAATGGTGAATAAGGTGGCCCTAAAACTTTTGCGCTATAGTGTACCATTTTGGCTGTATTTCGGGAACATACATACATATATATATACATATATATACATATATATATATATATATATACATATATATACATATATATATATATATATATACATATATATATATATACACATATATATGATGAGAGTTTTAGTAATATATAGATTATCTTTTCCTGGCATAAAATTATTTTCAAAACAATTTTAACCATAAGACTCAACAAGTACAGATACATTCTAAATATACCGTCCCCATGCCAAATAAATAAATAACACGCTCAAACTGATTAAACAGCAGGTACAAAAAAACTACTGATGCCAGTTCTAATGGTGGGACAGAAGGAAAATCACGAACAACATTATCCCAATAATCCAACCCCACATGGGAAAATTGTGTAATCTGCAGGCAACCAGGGAAGAAGCTTAATCGGATTTTCACTCATCAAGCAGGTGAAAAGCTTAAATATGCATCAGATATGTGAAACGATGAAGTTGTTTAGCTCAGAATTGGAAATTTTGATTTGATAGCATATGAGGGGAAGTATCACAAGACTTGTTACTCGACTTATACGTCTTCAAATTAACTCTCTAGATTTCAGCGTGCTGAAAACTGTGATGAGGAAACCACAAGTGATTATAGCCAAGCTTTCAGTGTGCTGCTTTTGAAAGTTTTTATGGAAGCTTATTCCATCTAAACCATATTTACGAACTGACAAACATAAGAGATGGATCTCGCAAAATCCTGTCAACCCTTAGCAATGATGCCCGTAGCAACAAGTCCAGCAGGGTGAAAAAGTGCTTTATTCAACACTATGGGAGTTGCATTTCATTTAATAGACCTGAACTTCAAACCACAAGCAAACTTGTTTTTTCAGCCAAAAGAACCGCAGGAAATGCAATTGAATCCATTACGGAAATAACAGCAGATGCAATCCTCACAGTTGATGCACTAGGAGTGGCTGTGGATGAGAAGACTGATTCTTCTCAGATCAGAAATGATACTCAATTCTGAAATTCAAGAGACAGTGGGACCAAGAACTTTCCCTCCAGATCCTGATGATATCAACATTAGGAAAATGAAGGAGCATGTAGGATCACTTCTCATGATTTTAATCCAGTGGTTGATATCAGGATCTACTGGAAAGCCTGAAATTTTGAACCCACTTTTTCTGTGGAAGATCCCCAATACAATCACATTCTTGCCATTGGACAATAATATATTGTCTATATCACCTTTAAAGGTGGAAAACTAAGTGCCAAGCTCTTGGCATTGGCAAATGCTGTACACCATTTGTCACGCAGCAAAGAGTTTCTGAAAAATTTGAATCGATGTGGGCACAGCATGTCATATGATCAGTTAGTGAGGATTGAAACAGTAGAAGCTGAAAATCAGCAGGAACAAGCAACCACCGATTATGACTTTGTTATTCCTACAAACATTTGTAGCAAAGTTTTCACTCAAATTGCAATAGATATCAACGATTTCATGGAAGAAACAGTGGATGGAAGTAACACAACTCAATGCACAAATATGATTGTGATTCAAAGGAAAAGAAACAATATGATGGTATTCGGAAAATTTGGAGATGTTGCATGTCGTCATTGGCGTTCCCGAGAATCAATCAAGGAGCGCACAATGCAGAGTTCACTTTCTCACACACGACCTTGTCCAAAATGAGAGCAAAGAAATCCTACTCGGTTGTCACAGGATATACCTTTTACAAAACAGTTGTGTGATGAAGCATGGATTTTATGTAGAGCACTGCCTTGTAAATTATTCACCCTTGAAGCAAATAATGATGCAAACGAGATTGTGAAAAGGCAGCATGTTCCTGTTTGGGCAAGTTTTAATGCAAAGTCAAACACCGAATCTCCAGCTTTATCAATCACAGGCTATCGTTTTCTACTTCAGAGAAACTAAATAGACCATGTGATATGACAAATGATGACCGTTTTTACAGCCATTTTTCCCTGCTGTGCAGGGGTTTGGCTTTTTCTTGAGGCAATGTTTTATGGCCGGATGCCCTTCCTGATGCCAACCCTGGTCGCCTCTTACGACACACAGGGATATGGTACACCTAATCTAACCGGGGCATACACCGGGACCAGTACACTGGCACTCATTTCGCCGACCTCGGAAGGATGACAGGCTGAGTCAACCCCCTGGTGTTAATTCAGCAGCCAACGGGGCTTGAACTCAGGACCCTGGGATCCCAAGCCGCCATCCTAACCACTAAGCCAACACCAGGCTTAATATGACAAACGATGGATGAATGAAATCAAATTGAGTTTGCAGAACATATTCCCCTTAGACAGAATTACTTAGACAAAGACATGTGGCCATCATTCAATCAAGGAAGAAAGGAGACAAGAAGAACTGAGGAGAAAGAAGAAAGAAGCAGAAAGGAGTGTGGGGGTAACTGCTCTCTTACCTCACACAACCATGTGTTGTTACGTCAGGCCAAAAATTGTGAGGGGTGGGGGGGGGGTTAGGATGGAAAGGATGGACAGTGGAGTGTCAGAAGCATGTCGTGTGAGTCTGTATGGAGCTCCGTGACACACCAGGGACTGCACCGTGCTGCTAGATCATGGGCTGCTTGCCTCTGGCCCTCGCACAACTTGTTTATGTGCCTCGTGTCCCAGCGCAGTGCGGTCCAGCTTGACCCACACTCCATCAGGCCATCTCAAACAGGAGGTCTGAGACACACTCGCGGCACCCTTTTTTCATCAAAAACAGCCCTCTGAGTGCCCATAGCAGCTGTGAACACTCTTCGCATTCCGTGTCTGGAGTATTGATAAACAGCAGTCCCTGGTGCCTCAACAACAGCCCCCAGGGTGTAAACAACTGCAGCAACTCACAGGGCATCAACAGCAGCAGGAGCAGCAGCAGTGAAGATGTTTACATTTCGTTTCTTAAAGCGACTTTGGCTAGGCGTGGTTTTGAGGGAGTAAACGTTACCGAGCAATCTCCTCATTGATGCACATCCGACAGGGGTGGGTGCAGCGAGCGAGCAGCGGAAAATCCCACTTCATGCTCTGGAGACTGCCACGGGTGGCCCCAGTGCCACCTCTCCTTTCATGCACCAAAGACAGCCCTCCCTTTCACGCAAACATACCATTGTACAGTGAATATTGTATTGTGTATGCGAGATGTCCTTTGTACTGGACGGTGTGTGGAAGAAGTGTTGTCTCGCATAACGAATGTGGAAGTGCAGGGAAGGAAGAATGGAGGAGGGTAATCTGATTGGCACGAAAAATTAATCGTCTAATGATGTGGGACAAATTAACAGGTGGTGAATAATAAAAGTGACGAGTCAGATGAATGGATGGTTAATTGGGACTAATAAAATAATGAGTGGATTTGAGTGGTGAGTAAGAGTGGGGAGGGGAGGGCGGAAATATCACACCAGAGATACACAAGCCAACAACACATTTTCCCCCAAACTTGAGAAAAGGGGCAAAGGTTTACCGACCACATAAACTCATGAAATAACTCATTCTCTGGAATCCTATGTGTATATGAATGCTCTCCCCCTGGAGACATTTCCAAAACTGTAACAATATAAACAAACACACATACATGTTATATACATACAATATTCAGGTATATTTCCGATGTTCATGCATAGATGATTCATACATTTATACACCACATGGCAATACGCGAGCGGCATGCCTCACAAGTTCTCTCACCGGCTCCCCCACATGCAACTGCCGAAGGTGATCTGAGGACTTCAGTCTTGGCAACCGATGAGAGAATTGGAAACGGAAGATTCATGAAGACGATAAGTGATGATGTTCGCCATGGAACATGCGTCTGAGAGGGATCGCAGAGGGAGCATCAGCTTGAGGCCTATGAATCGGCCTTGGCTTATGGCCTATGACCGGTACTACGAGGCAGACCGAAACACCGGCAGGTCCACTGGGACCCACGATGGCTTTGAAGGCTCTGCCCGAGTGGAAAACATTGAGAGAAAGACAAACATGGCCTGTTGCCATTTGAATCGACGCTGAAAGGTGTATCGAACTGCCGGTGCATCTGACGGGACCTCAGATGATTTGGAGCCTATTCGCTCAAGGTGGACATCAAAAGGAGAAGAACGAATGAGGTATGCTGCTGTGTCAATCACATACATACCGGACTCTTGAGCAGGCTACACACGGATCCTGGACCCGGAGGAGAGGGACCAATGGTGGAGCAGGGGAGGATATCTGTGATAAGGATGGGAGGGGCCTTGAATGGATATGGAAACGTGGATGCCCATGAAGCACTGCTAACAGTGGGTCCGATAGATGGAGATGGCGCTTTGTGAACAGATGTGGCTGCTATTAACTGCATGAAACTCAGGATGCCTGAAGCGAAGGTTTGAGAGAGGAAGAGATTAAGGCCATGATTAAGGGGCCCACTGGGTTGTGGAGAAGGGGAAAAATAAATGTGCATGGCTCTGTGATGTGCGAGTCGGGGCAGCGCTGTGAGGCGGAGCATGGTGATAGGTCGATTGTGATGCTGGAAAATTCTGGGGTGTTGACCCTGACGGCAGATGTTAGCCCTTGCAATGAAGGTGGGGGAAAAGTGAGCGGAGTGCGATGCTGTGTGACTCATGCACGATTCGGAGTCTGGGGCAAGCTGCACGGCGAGTCCCAGGGTGGATGGGCCTTCAGAAAAATGGGAGGAGGTGATGAAGATGGGGCATGGGGAAATGACAGAACATTTTGTGTTGATAAAAAGGAGAAAAATATCTCGAGCAAAGAATCATAGGCTTCCTATTGGGGAAACCCAATGTCTGCTTGGCCACTCTGAGCAGCAGGAAAGTGCACTGTAAAAAATAATGACTGCACCTCTTCAAGTGAAGAGAAACATCACCTTGCAAAGAGACATGATTATGCACCAAAGCAAGAAGCTGTAAGGTTGTAAAGTGTCTCTCCACCAAAGCCAAAGCCAACACTCCAGAGAAGAAAACTACAAACAGAAACTTGGTGCGTTGAGGTGAAGGAGATCATCCTCCATTGCAGATTGGAGGCATGGGGGAGGAAAGGTAAGGGTGAGCGGTTCAGGAACTAGTTGAAAAAAAACGAGGGTGGAGAGAATCCCCCTTGATAAGTTTGAGACGGTTTGTTCAACAATTAAAAGATACCAAGAGAGAGAGAGAGATAGAATGGAAGAAATTACATCCAGGGCATGGCAAAATAAAGTAGAGTGTGGGGAGTTAACTCCTCGTTTGAAGATGAAAAAAGTGATGGCAGGGATTTGGCCAAGATGGCACGAGAGGAAGTTTTGGCTGTGCAATGAGATGGTGAGTCAAACCCCGACATAGAGCCGGTCCAAAGGCGGCAAAGAAAGAGTGTGGTGAAAGGAGAGAGCAGGAGTGTCCCAATGAAAGAGAGGCAAGACCGATTCAGAGACAAGGACCAGGTGACTCAGGCACAGCCGAAGGGGAAAAGAGTGGAAAAGGTGGATGATGATGGGAAGAAAGACAAGGAAGAGCAGCAGAACAAGGGAGATAAGAAGGGTGAAAATAATGAAGAGCAGCTCGGTTGGAAAAAGAGTTTGACAACAAAATAGAAGAGATAAAACTGATAAAACTAAGAGAGACAAAAAATCCATCACATAGATAATAACAAAAGGACAAAAATCTTAGTGTGGTGGACCAACCATTCAATAAGAAAAATGATTTCAAAATCGTCCACCTTGAAGGAGATCAATATTGTGTGTTTTGCAGCAGCACTATTCATTCAAGAAAAACAGGGCAACCAACACCAGAAGAGGAAAAAAACAAGGCCCGACAAATAGAAGCCAAATCCCACTATGGAAACAGAGATTAGATGAGATTAGATCAGGGACACAAAGAGAGCAACTGAGGAAGGAAGTAGGTCAGATGCAACAGTTCAAGAAAGGAAAGAGAATCCCAAAACTAAAAAAAAACGAATCCAAAGAATAAAAAAAAACATACAAATTCGAAGACAAAGACCTTGAGTGCTTGGGTGCTGAAAATAAACTCAAAATAGAAATGATAACAAGGAAGATAAAAAAACTATGAGGAAACAAACACCAGGAGAAAACAAAACCACATGTTTGAGAGTAACCCCAAGAGATTCTAACGCAAATTAAGGAAACAAAAGCGGAATGTGTCAACTCCCCCTGAAAAAGAAAAGCAAGAATAATTAATGAAAGGAATTTTTGAAGATCGAAAGGAACATAACAGGGAAGCAGAATGGATCTCAGACTTGGAAAAGAAGAAGCAGCATCTAGAGGAAATGCCCCCGGTGATTATTGATGCAGAAAAAAAAATAGAAAATAACTTTAAAAGGCCAAACTTGTGGCTAAAACAACTTGATGCTCTCCACAATCACTACACCAGTTAATTCAATGAACTAATCCGATAAGCAGTGGATGAATGGCTCGTAGAAGGAAACATACTTCTCATCCAAAAATATAAAGAAACCCAACCTCCTTAAAAATACAGGCCAACAACATGCCTGCCAACAACATAAAAACTTTGAACAGGAATCATGACAGAAATGATGTGCTCTCACCGAACACAACAAGGAGGTTTGGAGGCAGAACAAAAGGGATGCAAGAGGTTGTTATGGAACAATTGACCACCTACTACTGAACAGACCGTTCTTGAAAAATGTGAAAAACTAAATTGTCCACCACCTGGATAGACTACAAGAAAGCTTTCGACAGTGTCCCATATTCGTGGATAGTAAAATGCATGCAAACATACAAAATCAATACCCAAATAATCAAGCTGATTGAGAAAGCAATGGAGCTCTGGAATACGACATTGATATTACATCACTCAGAAGGTAATATTAAAATACCAGATGTGAAGTTACAGCATGGGGTCTTCCAGGGAGACAGTCTTTACCCCCTCTTGTTTTGTCTGGCTCTGGATCCACTGAGCAACCTCATGAACAAACAAGGACAGGGATACACACTAACAACCAACAGAATAGCATCCAAAGAAACAGGAAAGGTGACACACCTACGACACATGGATGATTTCAAGCGCTTCACACCGAATGACGAAAAATTGACAGAAATAAAAGTAGTAAAACGGTTCTTTGAGGACATTCAAATGGAATTTGGACTAGATAAGTGTGCCAAGGGCACACTTGTAGAAGGTGAACCAAGAAAAGTAGACATCATAAAAATTGACCTTGAAACAATACAGCAGTTAGAAAATGATGCATCATACAAATACTTCAGAGTAGTAGAGGGTCACCAAATATGTCACAATCAAATGTGCAAAACAATCGGCAAAGAATACCTATGGAGAACGAAGCAGGTTCTGAAAATGTACATCTCCCCAAGAAACAAAATCAAAGCCATAAACAATTCGCAGTACCAGTGCTCCAATACAGCTGTGGAATAGTGAACTGGCCCCAATCAGAAATCAATAAATTAGACATCAAAACAACAATGCTCGTCATCATACACAAAATGTTCTATAAAATTCAGTATATCCCAAGAATGTACCTGCCGAGACGAGAGAGAGAGGGAGCGGCCTGATGGAACTCAACCAGATGCAAAGAGCGATGAGTGTTGGACTAGCTGAGTATGTGAAATGCTCAACAGACTATCAGATTCAATTTGTAATCAAATACAAGCATAACAAACCTGAAAAAGTATCCCTAATTCACCTTACAAGGAATTTACAAAAACAGGTGCGAATAGAAGGTATTGCACTAGAAAATGAAACAGCAACAAACACAGCCCTAACAATTGCAATAAAAGACAATATAAATAAATAAAAAAATAAAAGACAATATAAAAAGAAATATCAACAAATATACACCAACAACTGGGAGAACGACAAAAGAGCAAGTAAATACAAAAATAAATTTGGATCGAGCTGGGTCAGGTCAGGTCGAGGAGAGTGCGCCGGAGCAGCACATTGCTGCATCCACTTTCTGCTGGTACTCCTGGGGCCACCATCTGGCCATCCCCCAGGCAGATTCCTCCCCCATCCCCATCTCCTTGAGATGCTGATCAACCTGCTGCAACCACAAGGCATGTGGTCGGTCCATTGGCCTTCTCCACTCATGAGGCTCCCTCGCTGAGAGAATCTGGTGAGAAGAATCAGCATCAGGAAAACAAGCCACATGTCCATACAGCCGCAGCTGACACTCACAGACTATGCAGGTAGCAAATATTATTTGAGTCTCTCTCAGCAACCGCTCGCTGGACACAAAGCCTGACCAGAGAGAACCAAGGATTCTCGGAAGAGACCTGGAACCAAAGGAATTAAGTTTCCATCTCAGATCCCTGGTGAGAGTCCAAGTCTCACATCCATAGAGCAAGCCTGGAAGCACCAAGGACCTGAAGACTTTCATCCTCCTGCACAGGTACCGACAGCACCACACCCCATGATCCAGTGAATCCATGACTCCACAGACCCAACCCAGATATCTATTGATCTCTGGCTCACAGCCAGCAGAGACATGAATATCACTGCCAAGGAAAGTCAATCTCTCCATGACCTCAACATCCCCACCACAAACAGGTACAGACAAAGGTTGGAAGAAGAGTTGCATGGTACATGGTACCAATGACTGATTTGGGTTCAACAAAGAAGGCTCATTGGAATGGCGAAGAAGAGGTCAGCTCAACAGGGACGGAGAACGAATCATAATAAATGTCCAAGATCAAGGACACTACACCAGTGGGTTAAAAAAGATGGTGGGACTGAGCGAGATGGATAAGTGTAGGTTGTACAAGACAGAAACAGAAAGTAATAGTCACCCGCTTTCAGGAGGCAAAAAACTATTATCAGAATAACTTTACACACAACGACCCAACAAACTATGCAAGGTGATTCAATGGCATAGCTGCAAAAATTTCAACATCCCAGTTCCAGAAACCTCATGGAAACACAAAGCAAGGGCAATCATTGAAAATAAGGACGTCATGCTCACATACGATCTGACGATCCCATCGACTGTGAACATCGAAACACGGACGACCTCGCGGCCGGACATCGTTCTCGGCAACAACAAGAAAAAGACAGCATTACTGATTGACATATCAGAACCCAGCGATTTTTGTTTAAATCATGCAGAAATCAAGAAAATGAGCAAATACCAGGACCTCAAATATGAGATCAAGAGATCTTGGAAGCTGAAGAGCATCGAAATTGCACCAGTGATATTTAGAGCAATAGGACTAATAAAGAAGAACCTCACTGAGATTTTGAAATCCATCCCCGGGAATATTACAACAAACGAACTACAATTGCAGGCAATCTGGGGTTCAGTAACTATCCTGAAAAGAGCCCTCAAAACAAAACTCTGAGTACAACAAAGTTGAACAGTTTGGTCCATGAACTGTGATCCCTCACCGAAGCGAAGGTGGATATTTTGAGTCCTGGGAGGACTTCGTTCCATCTCCTTCTACCCATAAATGCAGATAACAACCAACGACACACAGACACACACACACACACACACACACACACACACACACACACACACACACACACACACACACACACACACACACACACACACACACACACACACACACACACACACACACGAACCACGTGTCGTTAACTCCGTTATGAAACTCCACAAGATACGCAAAGACAACACAATGAAAGCCACGACACGCGATGCTGTGCGATGGAACGCGTTTAATTTGGACATTTGGACCACATTCAAACCTAATGCTATGTGCTGTGCGCTCGTCGTGGGCAAGGCGATCCTGGGAAATGAGAAATCCCTCACTCGAGTCGAGGTTCGCACGTCGGGTCTAACATTACACGGACCCACAATTCATCGATTCATTTGCCTTTCGAACAGCTCCGCTGACACCGTGCGCTATTTCGACGCATTCAGGGCCTTTCGGGATTCGGACCCACGACACGAGTTTTAAACACCAGTAATTAAAACAACTAAATTAAAATCTTTTCCAAGTGACTTTTAAAGTGCAGTGATGTGACGTTTGTGGTGTGGACGAGGTTAATTTGCCGATAATTAATAATTCGTGGGAGTTCATTGGAATTGATTTTCGGTGAGAAATATAACAATGTAAGTTATCGCAGGGGAAGAGGAGGCTTTAAATCAGACAGTGTACTTATTAAAAGTACGAAACTCGAGTTACATCTCGAATAACATTGTTATTTTTTTTTTAACCTCTCCGTGACTTTCTAACAGAAAGGCTCCAGTATGAGCGCACCGGGATACACAAAACAGCTGCACCTGGATAACAATCGCGTACCTGTACCGAGCGAGCGGCTCGCGATTCAAACAACAACACACACACACACACACACACAAAAAAAAAAATATATATATATATATATGAAATAAATAAATAATAAAAGTAAAACTTTTTTTAACAAGTACGTGGTGAACGCGGTGCACGTGACATCGGGAAAATATTATGATGGATTTTTAACCGTTTTGGTTTTCGGGAATCACAATCGTTCTCCTCGCACCGCGGGTCGTGCGACCCTCGAGCCGTAAACGGAAATAAATATTTTATTGAAGAAATGTTACAACCCTCTTGGAATTCGTGGCATTGCGCATAAAACGTCGATTGTGCGAAGAGTCAATTACTTGTTGTAATTGGCGCGTTTTTTGGCGAACGCGCGTTTCAGCTCCATCCCGAACAAACGTCCCAACTGGAATGCCAGGAGGGGGCGATGAAAAAAAAAAAACACGATTCTTCGAACAATCTTTTTCTTCTCGATGATGTACTGTATGTGGATTGTGATTTCGTCTGAAGTCCACGATGATTAAAAACATTTCTTAATGCACAAGGTGAGGATATGCGCTTTTAGCTCGGCTTTGGCACGTCCCGAACTCGAAATGCAAAGGAGGTCGATTGTGACGTCACACGTGACCATTACAGTGCATGCACGGCGGTGTGACTCGTGAGCCCCACAATGATGCTGAAGCCTTCCAAGATGCAGACAGGCGAATATCTGAGGATTCTTTTGGAAATTTTCCCATGCCATCACTACGTGTGCAGTACCACCGTAATTCATGATACACAGACAACCAGTGCTTTTGTTCACGATGCTTGACATTGTTCATTTGAAATTGCCCGCGAGCGACATCGTCAGCTCAGAAGCCCTTTGGTGCAGACGTCCAGTATACCGAACATCTAACCAGAACCGAGAAGGTGAAATCTGGGAGAAAGGGGGAAATCATAGCCGTGCCCATAGCATTGCCTTCCAGATGGTCGTATGCTGCAATGGATTGGATTTCTGGGTGTATCTTTGTCTTGTCTATCTCGTGATTATTTCATCGTTGAGTAGTCACATTGGTAGATGCCACTAGGACCATTTATTTTGGTGTTATCTATCACGAAAAGGAGCCTGTCTCTTCCCCAAGCTCCACAAATTTTATATATATATATATATATATATATATATATATATATATATATATATATATATATATATATATACATATATATACAAAAAAATCTCTGCTCTTCAGAGAATAACGACTGCAGGTCTACAGGACAGCCATCTTAACGTGCTTCTCTCCCCATAAAATATCTAAGGCATCATTATGAAGTGGTTGAGATTTTAAACAGCAGCTTCAAACATCATGTCGTAACGTTTGAATGACAATTGATTGTAATTTACATTCCAAAAGTCTTTGCAGGCTATGATTGTGAGGCCCAATCTGATTCGAGGTCCAGGTCCAAATAAAGTGGACAGGAAATGATAATTTCGCCTATCTGATCTCATAAGTATATCGCCTACTCCTCAGAGTCCGAAGAGGCAATCTTCAGTTTGATGAGGAAAGGAGCGCTTAATTTGATGTTAAAGGCCAAAACCACACTCTTGGCATCACTTGCTAAATCTCAGAGGCACTCACAGGGGTACACTTGAGGTTTGTGGTTGCGTTAGTGGTTAACGTAATTTTTCTGCTTTGAGGAAAAGTGCCATTCGGCAATTGCGGCTTTGATATGATATGCCAAATTGGTTCTAATGAAATTTACAGCATGGCAAAACCAAGATGATGGACTGCTTCCATGCTTCCAATACTAAGTGAACAGTTGTGAAGCAAAGATATCTTGTTTGTACAAAATGATCTTCCTCAACATGGGAATTAACTTTGTTGAGGTTACTGATTTGACCCTGAATGTGTGAAGGTCTACCTGGCTCGAGAATGTTCCATATAATCCATAGTTACCACCTGACTTAAATCGGTAATTAGATGCAAACATTTAACCTGGAAAGAACCAAATGTGCTACAAGTCTGCGATGAATTTTTTTTTTTTTTTTGGGGGGGGGGTGTGGCTGTGCGGTTGAAGCAATACACCTGCAGCTTACAAGGGGATGAATGAGTAATTTGTTCAAGATTCTGGCAATAACTTACAGATCGGCTAGTGAACATCGTGGGCTGATTTCTGTCCACCAATAAATGTTACCAAATGGGACACCCAGCTTAACGTCCTGATACATTGAACACAAAACGAACTGATACATTGAACAAATAGGGGTTTATTTATACAATCGGTGGGGAATAAAGGAAGCACGTAAGGGCAGAACAAAACCGACTAAAGCAAGGCAATGCAAATATATACAGCACAAGCACTTGACAGTTTTGCTACTTACCAGACGGGTCCACGAACACACACACACACACACACACACACACACACACACACACACACACACACACACACACACACACACACACACACAATTGGTGGCTAATGCCTTTATTAGTACCCCCAGCTCGGAGAGAAGGTGAGATTGAGGTAAGGGTCTATATTGGACCTTTCCACCTCGTGCGGTCTTCCGGCTGACTCAGTCGGCGCCCGTCCCGGCCACCAAGACCTCGACTCCCTCTCGAGTTCGACCCTCCAGAGGAGGAGAAGGGGGAAGAGGACGTTCCAGTCGGCCAGACCTCTCAGACGACGACGATGACAGGGACTTCTCCTTCCACGATGACAGAAGCACTTCTCGACCTCCTAGGCCACGATGACGACAACGCCAGGAGCGCTCGCTGGCTCGCTTCTCTCCAATTCACTCACTCCTTTTATGTGCTCCGAGGCGCTCCCCCTCCCCCTTCCCGGCGCGCAGGGAAAATCCCGGGGCGGGAGTTGATCAACCGTCATCCTTTACTTGTTTACGTCTCAGAATCTCGGGGCGGGAGGGTGGTTCTTCTTCTTTGCAGAAATCTCGATAAAACTCCAAACTATTAAAATAAATCACAGCGCATTTACATTGATTTACCCATTAAACAAGGGAAGGGGAGCTATCTATAAAACACATACTTACCGAGATAACTGAGCTAAAGGACCTGAATGTTGAGTGTGATCATAGCTTCCAGATTCGCAACAATATTTCATTTCTGCACATGGGTCACCATGAGTATCTCTTGAACTCAGAAGAATTACAAAATTTAAGCTCCAGAATCCAACTTACAAGCAGCTTTGACTCCTAGAAAAGTGTTCATTTGTCCAATTCGGACATATGTGACATTTTAGGCGTCTCTGGGAGGTGTCTGTTAAATTTGACGGTTCAGTGATTACCAACTGCGTGCCAAGGGAGCCGTTTCTTATCGACCGTTTCATTGGAGTGCTTGCATGAGTGCGTAAGCCACTTGGTGAACACTCTCCAAGTTGATTGGTTGTTCGTTTCGGCAAAAAGTAACCGTGCTTCCAATCTCACATCAATTTCAATCTCACCTCCGACGTTTCCGCCATTGTTTGGTCCCACGGTGCTTTGCGGTGGGTACCTTGGGAGGTGTCTCATTCACTGAAAATGTGCAATTTTACTTTTTACAGGACATCACTTTGTTTAACCTTCTCCCATTGAAATCGATCTCTTTTGTAATCCACGATCTTTTGTGTGATCTCCATTTGTATTCCACTTCTCATTTTGACATCGATACAAATAAAAAAACAATAAGGTCCATTCAAACTTATTGCTTTTTCTCGTGGATTGTTCAGTGAAGGCTTTAATGATTGGAAAAATGCATCACACATTGGCAATAATGCAATTGTCACTTACAGCATACATTGTCACTTGGCACATACTATAACCGAAATAAACTCAGTGGCAGAATTGATGCCGCAATTGAAAAACAGTTTTTGGAAACTCGCTCCGATTGGAAGAATGTCCTCACACGCGCAGTTGAAACCATAATTTTTCTTGCTTAGAGAGGTATGCCACTCCGTGGCTCAGATGAAACTATTGGATCCAAACACAATGGAAACTAGAGGGGAAGCACTCGGTAGAGTGCAAAACCTCCGCTGCCAATGCTGCTGGGTCGCTTAAGTGAATCTGATATCCTATTCATTGAAGGTCAAAACAGATGAGACTCTACTGAACCACGATTGAATAAACTAAACTAGATCGACGCGCATGTAGAAATGCCCAAAAAAAAAAAAATCGAAATTTTTTTGAAAAAAAAAGTTGCAAAATTTCTGGGTTTTTTTTCTCTCACAATTTTTTTTTGGGGGGGGGGGGTTGGAAATCACTTAAAACATGTAGAAATGCAAAAAAAAATATTCAAATATTTTTTCAAAATGGCCGCCATAGCGGCCATATTGGACTTTGGACCAATACAAGTCCAGAATCTGATGGCATGATCCTTGGACCATACCTAATCCCCCCACCAAGTTTCGTCGAAATCCGTCCAGGAGTTTTTCCGTAATACTGTTCACAAACAAACAAACAAAGAGACAGGGGTGAAAACAGTAACCTCGGTCCATCTTCGATGGTGGAGGTTAATTATCTTGGCATTCTGAAGCTCGTGGCTGATTTTGACCCTATCTTGGCTCAGTACATCAATGAATGTGCTAATTGTGAAAAAGGCCATACAATATATGTATATATATATATATATACATACATATATATACATACATATATACATATATATATATATATATATACATATATATATATATATATACACATATATATACATATATATACACATATATATATATATATACATATATATATATATATATATGTGTATATATATATATATATGTATATATATATATATATATATATACATATATATACACATATATATATATATATATATATATATACATATATATACACATATATACACATACATATATATACACATATACACACACACACACACACACACACACACACACACACACACACACACACACACACACACACACACACACACACACACACACACACACACACACACACACACACACACACACGAGCGAAAACATAATGACCACTGACAGGTGAAGTGAATAACATTGATTATCTTGTTACAATGACACCTGTCAAGGGGTGGGAGAAATTGGGCAGCAAGTGAAGAGTCAGTTCTTGAAGGTGACGTGTTGGATGTAGGAGAAATAGGCAGGAGTAAAGACCTGAGCGACTTTGACAAGAGCCAAATTGTTATGGCCAGACGACTGGGTCAGAGCTTCTCTGATACGGCAAGGCTTGTGGGGTGCTCCCGGTCAGCAGTGCTGAGTACCTACCGACAGTGGTCCGAGGAGGGACAAACCACAAACCGGCGACAGGGTGTTGGGCACCCAAGGCTCATTGATGCATGAGGGCAACGAAGGCTATCCCATCTGGTCCGAACCGACAGAAGGTCCACTGTTGCACAAGTAACAGAAAATTTTAATGGTGGTCACAGGAGGAATGTGACACAATCCACAGTGCATTGCTCCCTGCTGTGTATGGGGCTATGTAGCCGCAGACCAGTCAGAGTGCCCATGATGACTCCTGTCCACCGTTGAAAGTGCCTACAATGAACACATGAGTGTCGGAACTGGACCTTGGAGCAGTAGAAGAAGGTCGCCTTGTCCGATGAGTCCCGTTTTCTTTTAGATCACGTGGATGGCCATGTGCGTGTACGCTGTTTACCTGGGGAAGTGATGGCACCAGGATGCACTGTGGGAAGACGACAAGCCGGTGGAGAGAGTGTGATGTTCTGGGCAATGTTCTGCTGGGAAACCCTGGGTCCAGCCATTCATGTGGATGTCAATTTGACACGTGTCACCGACCTAAACATCGTTGCAGACCAGGTACACCCCTTCATGGCAATGGTATTCACTGATGGCAGTGGCCTCTTTCAGCAGGACAATGCGCCCTGTCACAATGCACACATTGTTCGGGAATGGCTTGAGGACCATGATGAAGTGTTCACGGTGTTGCCCTGGCCTCCAAATTCTCCAAATCTCAATACGATTGAGCATCTGTGGGGGGTTCCACAATTCCACAAACCAATTACAGCCCTTGTGCTTTCCTTGATCATGTGATTTTCAACAGTTTTAAGACACACTAGCTGTGCATACACATCAATTCACTTTCAGATTTAATCAAAAGACAGCATGTTGCACTTTACAAACATATTGCATGTAATCCCAATCTGGGAGACTAATTCTAGTCTTTGATTGGTCACAATTTCTTGGTTGTGGGAATTCTGCAGGATAATACAGAAATGAAATGAAACACATGAAAAAGGATCGTTGAGAACAAGAAGTTGCTGCTGCTGTCATCGTTGTAGTTGCTGTCAGAACAAGAAGTTGTGGTTTTTGTTGACATTGTTGTCGATTTCCACCCGCCGGCGTGCGAACGACCGCATCTAACCAATAGCGATAGCTTCGCCCACAGAACGGACAATCCAGTCGTGACTTTCTGGAACAACGCCAGAAACCAGTCACAGGTGGGTTTTTAATCCCACCACGGCCCAGTCCGCATTCTACCCACGTGAAATAGGGTCAATCGCCGAATATCGATATACCTAAGTACCCGCGCGGGTAACCTACCGAGGGACCGTACCTCGGCGAAGGCCTGCTTGGACACGAACCACTTAATAAGCGGTCCGTTCCGTTCTGGGATAACCGCGCGGGTATTATCGCCAGACCTCGCCGGACCCGATTCTATTTATCGGCTATTTAAAAACCAACTATATTCCGAGTGCAAGATGGGGCAGTTCAATGAGGGAATGGACGCAACGAACAGGTTTACATTCACACAAGGACATTTATTATAATAAAGCACGCATGCAATTAAACAAGGCAAAACACACATGCAATTATACAAGCAACAAAAGCACGACAAAAGAACTACAACCGTTTACTTATTATGTACTGTCACTTGCACTTAACAGCAGTTCCTACTTATTAGATGGGCCCACGGACACACGCACGCGCGCGCGCACACACACACACACACACACACACACACACACACACACACACACACCTAAGAAATGGTGGCAGAGGCCATTAATAACGAGCTCCAGCTCGGAGGACAGGTGAGCTGAAACTCAGAACCTATCTCGAACCTCTCCACTTCGTGTGGTCTTCAAGTTTTCGGACCCGGGCTCCAGCGAGAGCGAGCTGGATCCAATCGCCGTAAGCTGCGATCCTTCCCGAGCTCCCGCGAATTCTCCCGCGCTTCTCAACACGTGCTGGTGAGACGAGACGCCGATCCTTCCCGTCGATGTGTCGCTTCCCCGAGGAACCACCTCCCGCGCTTCTCAACACGTGCTGGTGAGATGAGGCGCCGATCCTTCCCATCGATGCGTCGCTTCCCCGAGGAACCACCTCCCGCGCTTCTCAACACGTGCTGGTGAGACGAGGTGCCGATCCTTCCCGTCGATGCGTCGCTTCCCCGAGGAACCACCTCCACGAAGAGGTCGATGAATGGCACCAAGCCGGGAACCAAAATGGAGAACAAAGAGCTCCACGAACCAAGAAGAAGCCACCACTCGCAGCTCGAGACGAGCGACCGGCTTAGCTTCCCTCCAAACAGGGTAGCTTGAAGCAAA
Organism: Eptatretus burgeri; assembly: GCF_056783735.1. NCBI lineage: Eukaryota > Metazoa > Chordata > Myxini > Myxiniformes > Myxinidae > Eptatretus > Eptatretus burgeri. Next base: position 74,982,064 of record NC_140970.1, read on the forward strand.
AATCTCTCCAGAGCCAAGCAGAAGCCGAAGCTCACGGAACTGTCAAAGCAAAGAGCCTCCAAAAAGCCTCCTCCCGAGTCAGGCTTCAGCCGAAGCTCACTAAGCCAGCCGAAGCAAAAAGCTTCCGAAGGCCTCGACCTTAACGCAAGCCAAGCAGGACCCGACGGTCTGCTGAACGACTCCCCTCAACTCCCTTCTCCAACTCTGCCCTTCCAACTCTGCCCTCTCCAACTCTGCCCACGAACAAAAGAAAAAGATCTCCTCTTATCCTTCTCCCGCCCTTCCCCCGATCCCAGCGTGACTCATGCCCTCGTGCTCCATCCCCCCCTCAGCCACGGGTGGATGGGAGTTGTTGACATCATGAGTCACGGGACGGCAGGGTGGTTCTTCCTCTTCGTAGAAGAGGGAGAGGGATGTCTCCATTGTTCGTTCCCTAACTATTAAATCGATCCGCAGCGCATCTAATCGATTTCTGAACATTTAAACAATGGAAGATGAGCTATCAAGGGAACAAGCACTTATCGACATAGCTGACTCAAGGAACCTGTATGTTGTGTGCAATCAAATTCCCAAATTCGTAACACTACCCCCTCCCCTTTTTACAGACTCGTCCCAAGTCGTCAAATTTTCGTGTGACCAGCATGTGAAAGTTTTCCCCTAGTGTGTTCTACCTTCGGATCCCTGAGTGCGACATTTCTTTATATGTGTCCCAAAAATAAATACCCTAATGTGCTGCGTCACTAACTAAACAAACTCTCGGACTCATTCGGACAACTTAACTAAAATTGCCGGTGCTAAAACAAACATGCAGGTGAGGTTCCACGTGTTTACAATTTTCACTCAACTTATCCATTACTTAACCATGGCCCAGGACTTGTGATCTGTGAAAGGGGAGAAGGTAAAAGTCATTTCAAAGTTCATTGATGCAGGGGAATCGATGGAGATGGTCGCAATACACAAGTGAGCATGATGGATGCACGGGCTGCCTGCAGGGCAGTCCTTGCAAAACTGGATGTTCCTGGCGCACATGGTGATGGAGGAAAACAGGGGCAAACACAAACAAGGGCTAGCAGGCATGGGGTCATGGCAGAGGCAGGCAAACGAGGCATGGCAAGGCAAGTCCATGCAGAACAGGCAGCTGCCGCACAACAGGCCGGCAATGAAGCTGGCCGGCCACTGGTGTGGTTCCATCAGGTCTGGAGGGAGTGCGGTGGTGCCGGCTGCTCTGAAGGCGGGCTCGGACCTAGCCTACTGTCTCCGCCCACTCTATTGCCTTTGCCTGTCGCTGTCCATACCCATTCCCTTAATTTGCCACACATACAACAAAATTTTGCCCCTCTATTTTTATTTCCCTCTTATAATTGTCTCCCTAACCCCCTTTATCATCTTTGTCTGGCTAACCTATCCTGTCAACCTAGCCTACTCCTAACCCCTATGTTCCCTCTCTGGAGGGGAATAGGGAGAGACTAGCGTCCTGTCTCGAGGCCCAACGAAGCCTCAGAATGGCCTCCTCAGAGTTCAGCGATCTAGCAAGGTGAGTCCAGCAGCCTACAACGAACGAAGGGATGGATGGTGCGAAGGGGTACATCTCCTATCTACCCTAACATTCATTAACCTGAAACTACCCCGGGGATTTCCAAAAACGCCTCACATTTTAAAACTATCGGTTATAAAAACCATGATTCCCGTCGCCTGTGTTGGTGTCCATTATAAATTTGGGCCTTGCCCTCAAATTTTCATTTGTGCCCTCGCACAATTTCCTGGCTGGGCAGTGTGGCTCAACTGGCAGGAACTCCCCCTCTGCCGAACTCTAACCATGGCACCCCCAGGCCCGCAGACTGCCTCCGAGCCTAGCTGCTCCCTATAATGCAGGGGGTTGCCCTCTCTGGCATTGCCCCCCTCCGATGCCCACGTGACGTGTTGATGCCCGGGGTCCCTTTTCGAGGGTCGCCCGTGCCCACTACAATATCCCGGCCCCTCTTGGGCCCTTGGCCTACTCTGGCCGACTAGTCCGGTGCCCCGGGTGCCCACTAAACAAATACTCAACTTTCCACAGCCACGCTCCCAGCCGGTCCATGAACTCTTGCACCCCTCCAAACGGGTTTCGTGCCTTCTCTCGACACCAACAACAAAACGACCTCCTGTTGGTAAATTTGAATAACCCACGAGCAACATTAAACTGACCCCGGGATCACTTGGGTGGGAATCACTCCTCCCTCCAACCAGTCATTCACACCATGCATACCACATTCGCTCCACTAGCACACTTGGGCCCACTGTCCCACACTGATTCCTCACACACTTTGCATTTCACAACTCACACCAACACTCTACACTGCCATCCTTCTAACTAAATCCCCTAGCGAACTCGTGCTCCCTCGTCATCCCTTACATCAATGCACGTTCAATTTACTCTACGTAGCTAAACTACGTCTCCATGACACATTTCCAGTCTGTCCATGTCTCCAAAAATCCCCAAAAAATCCCCATTTCCTAAATCTGAACTAAAATCCCTGTAACTAATCCATTCCACGGGCTCAATGAGGCCTTGTCCCAGCCCCATGAAGCCGGTCGAACTATCGCTAACCCATCCCCCTAACTCGTAGTTCCTGTGCCCCCCAGCAGAGGGTCTTCCACCCGCCCTTGCTGTTCCCCCCAGCAGGGGGGTCTTCCACCCCCTGCCTGTGGGTGGTGTTCACCTGAAGCGAGGCTGGCTTTTTTATTCACGCGTGCACCAGTGCGGCAACTCGCAACCTGCGCTCCTTTCCCCATGACGTCATGGCAGCCGTTCGCGCATCTCATCCCTCCTCGGATGGTACCATCCGGCAGGGATTTCCCTTTTGCCGGATTCCAACCCTGCAGCCACGACGTCACCCTGCACATCAAAAACAAGCCTCGCGTTTCGAGGGGTTCCCCACGTGAACACATGTGCTCTGCTCGTCGGGGCTTCACACACATGCCCGCCTGGAGAACCCATCCGGTCTAAATCCAAATCCAGCCTACCTTCTGTCCGTCCGCGGGATTGGCTAATCCAGCGCGTGCATTTACGGACCAGGCTTCACTCCCGCAGGCGCACACGTGGCGGCCTTGTGCGTACCACAGCACCGACCCCGCGCGCGCTGCCGTGCAAACCCGGCACGGTCCCCAAAATAGCTACGGCCGCTACTCAGCCTTTGTCCACCGTCAGGCACCGTCGTCGTCGCACTCTTACGCACACATTCTCCCGTGCCACAACACACACACTCCACCATGGCACCCGGACATGCGGTTGCATGTTCGCGCATGCTAACCGCCATCTCCCTCACATACAGCACTCTCACACACGCTGTTCCTTCCACCCTTGGTGTTTCCTTTACACACGGCGTGCTGGAAGGCCCGCATTTCGGCACACTCGCTACCAGGCACACCATATCACTCACACACGCGGTCCCTTTCACACAACGCCCCTCACCCACGCCATGCGCGTTTCTCCGCACATTCCGCCACACTCGTGAACACACATACTGGAACCACACACACCGGAACAACCACACTGGGAATTCGCTCCACCACAATGGTTCCCGGGGCCTTCACACCCCCAAGCCTCGCGTGCACCCATTCACAGCACTTGCCCCTTCTAACTCGCTCGGCACGACCGGACCCACCTGGTCGCGATCAACTTCAAGGGGGAATATTCCCTCCCCTCGTTCCATAAGGAGGCTATCCGGCTGCTTGCACCGGGTCACGATACATTCCCCGAGCTCCCCCTCATTGTCCTCCACTAACTGTGTGTGTGTGTGTGTGTGTGTGTGTGTGTGTGTGTGTGTGTGTGTGTGTGTGTGTGTGTGTGTGTGTGTGTGTGTGTGTGTGTGTGTGTGTTCGTCTTTCGCCCCGTCTTTATTCGTGTCGTCTCTCCTCTACTTTTTCCATCTCCCGCGTCTCTGTTATTTCTTTCACTTCCTTTATTATCTCTGTCGTCTCCACGTGTCTTGCCCTACACGGCAAGACCACGGAAAAAGTGGATCACGGTCCGGTGACCACGGAAAAAGTGGGGTCTCAGTCACCCCACTTAATTTTTCCCTCCGTGTCACCGTCACTTTTTCCGTCACCTGCACGAGTCTCGCCCAACGCGTCTCCCGTATTATTTTGTCCTCCACCGCGGGACCGACAGTCCACACTCCCCCTCCGCTCACTCGCTCCAGCACGTGGCGCTGCCATTTTGAGCTCCACTGCCTGCGTTTCGCTCCTCTCAATTGCCATTCTGCCCGCCTGCAGGCATCGCCCCACGCGCCGCATTTCACCCCGCAGCGTTTGCACATTCTCATCCATTTGTTGCGCATTCTTATCCATTTTTTATTCATTTCGATCATTTGTTGCGTATTTGTATCCATCTTTCTGTTTATTTCGTTATTCATTTCCACCAGCATTGCGAATAACTGGGCCATGTTAAATGTACTCGGCTGAGCCGATTCGGCAAGGATCGGGAGGAGATTTTGACGGAGGAAGGGAGGGGGGGTGTCATCCACCGCGGCCTCCACCGCTGCGCCCATTTCGGGTTCTGGGTTCGATTGTGGGAGGAATTGCTCCTGCACAATGAGCATTTCCTGCTAGGGGATCTCATCCTGGGCCATGGATTCCACTATTTCTACATCCATTACCCCCCTGCTCCTGTTCGCCTTGAACCGCCATCTTGCTTCTCGGAAATAATTTTTTACCACTCGCAATTTGATGGGAATCGAGGGTCGCTCCACTCACCCTTGGTCCGGTTCCCGTTAATTTAGTTGGAGGCGGGGTGGATTCGAATCGCACTCCTGGACACCAGTGTTGTAGAATTCCCGCCCGTCTGCGTGCGAACGACCGCGTCTAACCAATAGCAGTCGCTTCGCCCACCGAACGGACAATCCAGTCGTGACCTTCCGGAACAACGCCAGAAACCAGTCACGGGTGGGTTTTTAACCTCAGCACAGCCCAGTCCGTATTCTACCCACGCAAAATAGGGTCAAACGCCGAATATCGATATACCTAAATACCCGTGCGGGTAACCTACCGAGGGACCGTACCTCGGCGAAGGCCTGCTTGGACACGAACCGCTTTAGCGGTCCGTTCTGTTCTGGGATAACCGAGCGGGTATTATCGCCAGACCTCGCCGGACCCAATTCTATTTATCGGCTATTTAAAAACCAACTAATATTCCGCAATACAAGATGCCATTTCAATGGGGGAATGGACACAACGAACAGGTTTACATTCACACAAGGACATTTATTATAATAAAGCACGTATGCAATTAAGGCAAAACACGTATGCAATTATACAAGCAACAAAAGCATGACAAAAGAACTACAACCGTCTACTTATTATGAACTGTCACTTGCACTTAACAGCAGTTCCTACTTATTAGACGGGCCCACTGACACACGTACGCGCACGCGCGCGCGCACACACACACACACACACACACACACACACACACACACACACACACACACCCAAGAAATGGTGGCAGAGGCCTTTAATAACGAGCTCCAGCTCGGAGGACAGGTGAGCTGAAACTCAGAACCTATCTCGAACCTCTCCACCTTGTGTGGTCTTCAAGTTTTCGGACCCGGGCTCCAGCGAGAGCGAGCTGGATCCAATCGCCATGAGCTGCGATCCTTCCCGAGCTCCCGCAAATCCTCCCGCGCTTCTCAACACGTGCTGGCGAGACGAGGCGCCGATCCTTCCCGTCGATGCGTCGCTTCCCTGAGGAACCACCTCCACGAAGAGGTCTATGAGTCGCACCAAGCCAGGAACCAAAATGGAGAATAAAGAGCTCCACGAACCAAGAAGAAGCCACCACGCGCAGCTCGAGCCAAGCGACCGGCTTAACTTCCCTCCAAACAGGGCAGCTTGAAGCAAAAAGCTCTCCCGAGCAAAGCAGACGCCGAAGCTCACGGAACCGTCAAAGCAAAGAGCTTCCAAAAAGCCTCCTCCCGAGCCAGGCCTCATACGAAGCTCACTGCGCCAGCCGAAGCAAAAAGCTTCCGAAGGCCTCAACCCTAACGCAAGCCAAGCAGGACCCGACGGTCTGCTGAAGGACTCCCCTCAACTCCAGTCTCCAACTCTGCCCTTCCAACTCTGCCCTTCCAAATCTGCCCTCTCCAACTCTGCCCACGAACAAAAGAAAAAGATCTGCTCTTATCCTTCTCCCGATCCCGGCGTGACTCATGCCCTCTTGCTCCATCCCCTGCTCAGCCACGGGTGGGAGGGAGTTGTTGACATCATGAGTCACGGGACGGCAGGGTGGTTCTTCCTCTTCGCAGAAGAGGGGGAGGGATGTCTCCATTGTTCGTTCCCTAACTATTAAATCGATCCACAGCGCATCGAATCGATTTCTGAACATTTAAACAATGGAAGGTGAGCTATCGAGTGAACAAGCACTTATCGACATAGCTGACTAAAGGAACCTGTATGTTGTGTGCAATCAGAATTCCCAAATTCGTAACAATATATTGTTTCGATAAGAATTATCATTGGAGTCTGTCCATGCAATAATCTGTCTCCCGTTTACGGCGGCCACTTCTGGCACTGCGATTGAAAAGCTCAACATTCACTTTTGAAATGATGAGAGAACAGGCATGAGTAATGTTGATGCCAAATTTTACTCTGCAAACAGGATATTCTGCACTCTCTTGAGATCAATCCAACCTCTGTGGCCCAAGGTTTCACCACCATTTTGTGGTGGGTGGAATAAGTTGCTCAGAGCTGGCTCTGAGTGGACCTAAGAATGCAACACAATTTACCTTTTTATCATCCATTAAATAATTTAAATTCATAGGTTAACTTAAACTTTTCCTGACACCGTGGACAGATACTTTTGCTTGATTTTCCCATCACTGGGAATGTGTACTTTTGTATATATATATATATATATATATATATATATATATATATATATATATATATATATATATATATATATATATATAAAAATATATATATATATATATATATATATATATATATATATATATATATATATATATATATATTGTTGTGGTTGACCAAATTCGCAAACCACCATTCAGGTCCCTTAGGTGAGATATCTCGGTAAGTATATGTGTAGTTAGGCCCAAACCCGTGGTCTAGAGGGAATAAATGTCATTTATGCGTGCTGCGACTCTTCAGGATAGCCGTTTTTCTTTTACTATCTTTATTTTGGACCAACCGCCATTATTACCACCACCAACCACGTCTCAACAGTCATCACAACATCAACCACCCACCACAACGCCGCTTCACCACAACAGCCACGACCTTTACCGTCACACCTCGCAACCGTCGCATCGCCACCGTTCTTGCGTCGCTTGTGGGTACCGGTATTGGACTCGTGCAGGGCGCGCGCCGAACAGCGTGTACAAAACCACGGACTTTCCGCAGAAAAACGGATCAAAAACGACTCACGCCCACTTTTGTTCCGTCCAATCGGTGAGCGAGGGTCAATTTGGCCCCGCCTCCAGGGCGTTGGAGGGCGGTCGCTATATGCAAATTCATGGATCAAAAAGCATTCACGCCCACTTTTTCTCGGGCCAATGGGGAGCGAGGTGAAAGGTCGAAGGCAGGGGGTCAGAGGCGAAGCCACGGGGCTTATATAAGCGACCGCGTTCGTCAGTCGAGTTCAGTTCGCAGGAGGAAGAGTTCGGAGTTGGAAGCGGAGGAAGAGTAGAGTGCAGTTGGGAGTTCGCGGAGTCGGAGTGAAGAGGACGGAGCTGTGGAGAGGCGGCGGCGGCGAAGGCAGACGAGGGGGTGCTCGCGTCGGTGCCGGGAGCTGCACACCAGAGAGGCCAGCAACGCGACCGAGGTGGAGGAGGAGACGCTCGCCGCGGGACCCGAGACAGGGTTAAATCCTCCTTTCCCCGAGCATCAGCAACCCCCTCCTGTTTCCCCCCGCGCTGAGATAGTGCAACAAAAGGGGGCCCCCTTCCCACCCCCTACCAGACACTGTCCGCGAGGCCCGCGGAGTTGAGGCACCACCGCCGCTCCGCGTCTCATCACCAAACGGGTAGGCCCGACACGGTCTCGGCCCCAGGCCCGCCTACCCCCTCATCCTGGAGGGTGGTTCTCTTTCCTTTTGCTTTGGGAATGTGTGTTGTCGGCGCCGTCTGTGAAGTAAAATTGTATAAGTGTTGCCGTGTGCTCGCGTAGTCGGTATTAGATCTGCATTGTCGCATTTGCTTTTTGTCTTCTTCTTTTCTATGTGCTTTTGGTGGAATTGTATATGTGTGCTTTCCGTTCATCGCGAATAAATGTGCTTTATGTTGAACTGTTTTCCCGCTTCGCTTCGTCATTTCTTTCATTGAATCCTCATCTTGCTTCACGTAAAGGGTTGGTAGTGGGCTGAATACGCCCGATAATTAATCGAACCGTCGAGGCCGACGATAACACCGCTCGGTTATCCCGATAGTACGGAACGGGTCGCTTAAGTGGCCCGTGTCCGAAGTCGACCTGCGGCGAGGTGCGATCGCCCGGTCTACCCTCCGTGTGGGTACTTAGGTAGGTCGAATTTGGCGAGCAACCCTATCCCACGCGGGGGCCGATTGGCTCGATCGCGGTGAGACCGAAAGGTCCACCCGTGACTGGTTCCCGGCGTTAGTCCGAGAGGGTCACGACTGGATTGTCCATCCGGTGGGCGACGTGCCGCGATTCGAGTTACGTGGCCGTCAGCACGCCGGCGGGCGCGAATCCGTAACAATATATATATATATATATATATATATATATATATATATATATATATATATATATATATATATATATATATCCGGTAGAAAGTATACCCCCCATTTCAATTTTTTCACCTTTTATCGCCTTATAGCCTGGAATTAAATTGCATTAAATCAAATTTTTCCCACCTTTATTTACACATCATAACCCACAAATTCCAAGTGAAAAACAAATTCTACAAATTTTAGAAAATTAATTGAAAATACAAGACGATAATATTTTGGTTGGATAAGTGTCCACCTCCCTGAGTTAATACTTGATGGAAGTACCTTTTACAGCAATTGGAGCTGCGAGTGTTGGGATAGATCTCTACAAACTTCCCACAACTTGATTGGGCAATATTTTCCCATTCTTCTGCACAAAACTATTCAAACTCAATCAAGTTGCGTGGGGAGCATTGATGGACAGAAATATTCCAGTCATGTGATAGGTTTTCGATGGGATTTATGTAGGGGCTCTGACCCGGCCATTCAAGGACATTCATATTTTTGTTCCTAAGCCATTCCAGTGAAGGTTTGACTGTGTGCTTCAGGTCATGGTCATGCTGAAAGGTGAATTTCCATCCCAATTTGAGCTTTCTTGCATAGGACAGCAGGTTTTCTTCGAGGAATTTTCTGCATTTTGCTTCATCCATTTTCCCTTCTGTCCTGAAAAGTGCACCAGTCCCTGCTGATGAAAAACATCCCCAAAACATGATGCTGCTACCATCATGCTTCACAGTCAGGATGGTGTTCCTTAGATGATGTGCTGTGTTGGGTTTGTGCCAAATGTAACGTTTTGCATTCCGGCAAAAAAGTTCCATCTTGGTTTCGTCAAAGCACAAACCTTTTTGCCACATGGCTTCGGAATCCACAAAGTGGTTTTCTTTCTGGTGGAACTTGGAACCTGATGTTTTACCATTGGAACTGCAACATTGAAGCTCCAGATCAGCTTTTTCTTTCTTCTTCTTCTTCTTCTTCTTCTTCTTCTTCTTCTTCTTCTTCTTCTTCTTCTTCTTCTTCTTCTTCTTTTCTTCTTCTTTCATTGTGGAAAGACAACCATTTAAAACTGGCAATTTTATGATTAAACGGAAACGAATCAAGTGAATTGATTTCATTAGCTTTCCAACAGTACCATTGTTATTATTCTATGACACGAGGAATCCTTTTGAATAAACAGTGACGGATGGACACAAACACACATGACTGAACGATTGGCTGAGTACATGGAAAGATCAAACTAATGAATCCAATTTGTATGCACACATGAAGACAGCAAACCAGAAAAGGTATCCCTAACCCACCTTGCAAAAAATTTCCAAAGACACCAGTGAATAGAAGATGTCACACCTGAAACCGAAACAGCAACAAATACAGCCCCAAGGATTGCAATAAAGACGAAAGAAAAATATAACTTGAAATACCAACATATATAAACTAACAACTGTGAGAATGACAAAAGAGCAACAAGATACAAAAAATAATTGGGCAGATTTGGCGTAGACAACAAAGCTCATTGGAATGGTGAAGATGTCAAGATGTCAACAAATGGAGAAAGAATCCCAACAAATTTCCAAGAACAAGGACACTACTAATGGCATAAAGAAGATGGTGGGACTGAGTCAATCACACAAGTGTAGGTTCTGCAAGGTAGAACCAGACAGTACGAGTCACCTCCTATCGGAATACATTAACTCATGTCAGAACAGCTGTACACACAAAGGCACAACAATGTTTGTAGAGTAATCTCCTGGCACATCTGAAGAAATTTCAACACCACAGTTCCACAAAACTCATGGAAATATGAAACATAAGCAATCACTGAAAACAAGAAAGTAATGCTTACATACGACCTGATGATCCCGTCCAACGTGAACAGAGAAAACAAACCATTGTGACCAGGTACTAAGGTACAAAAAAAAAGAGAAGGCATTGCTAATTGAAGTTTCAGTACCCTGTAATTTTGGTCGAAATAACACAGAAATCAAGAAAATGACAAAATACCAAGACCTCAAGAATAAAGTGAAAAGATCCTGGAAGCTGAAGAATGGCTAAAATTGTACCAGTGATAATTGGAGCTATGGGAATGGTAAAAAAGAACCTCACAGAGAATTCAAAAACCATCATTGGGAATATCACTACATACGAATTGCACAGTAGGTGGAAACGTTCCGGGGCTCGGTTGACGATCCTGAAAGAGCCTTCGGAACAAAACTTAAAAAAACAGGAAAACTTCACAAAATGGTCCATGGATCATCATCGCTTAATGAAACGGAGGTGCGTACTTCAAGACCTGAGAGGACTCATTTTCACCTTCTGAAACCCACATATGGAGATAATCACACACACACACACACACACACACACACACACACACACACACACACACACACACACACACACACACACACACACACACACACCTCCTTTTCGTAACAGAAGAAGAATTTTCAATATCCTGGATCTGCCTCAAGGTCAAATTACTGGATTCCGAGGTGGAAACTCCACATAATATTTTGTCTTGATTTGTCTATCTTCCTCTGCAAGTGTTTTTTGTAATTCACCCACAATTACACTGGTGTACCCTCAAGAGTTATGTCCTTGCACTGCATGTTTTAAGTACGAGTCATTCCGTGATCGTCAATACCATAAAACAACGTGGTGTTTTCATTTGACCCTCAAAATTGCTTCAATAAATACGTGAAAAGTCAATGTGACCAACAAAAACATACTTAAACATACACCTGCGTTGTTAGCCAGATTGTGATTTACACAGCTGGACAGAAAACACCCCGAAGACCACTCGAATGGCATGGATGGTGAAAATCGGTCACAGTGCATTCACATGCGGCCTCCTTTTCATGAACAGAGCATGGAATAGTTAAAATCCCAAGGCTCTAATAAGTTGATAAAAGTTTGTGACCGAGTATTCGACAGCAAATTGCCCATCAAGCTACATGAGCCGAGTATTGTTTGTCATCCGATAAGATGCTTCCAGTGGCGCGACAAGTTCACGCGTTTGATTCAAGAAGCAAAGGATACATTAGTTGAAGGTGCCGTGTGTGGTGGTGGAGGTAACATGCCCCGTTAAGCATCCTAAGTCACAGCACATGATGCAGATGCATTCGGTGATGGTTGAGTTCGTCTGCTTAGCATTCCCACCTGAGCACATAACTCATGCGGCTCTTGCGACCAGATTCCATATGAGATGTTTAATATAGAAGTGGATTTGAACCTGCATTTTATACATCATGAGCCAGAGATTTGATCGGAAGGTTAACAGGACAATCCATGCGTGGATCTTCATGCCAACTCCTGTCCTTGTAATTCATGTGAAAATACACTGCAAATGTCTCCGAATGCCGTTTTTCTGCCTGCTCCCGCATGAGTGTTTCCGCTCTGTATTGGGAGGCCACAATGCCTTGTCACCCCTTGTGAAAATTGTGACATTGCCTTTGTGTGGAGAGTGTAAATTCGTTTCCGTTTTTCAGATTCAGAGAACGTATAACCATGGGTGGGTGATACAAGCAATTACACCATCGAACAACGGATTGTTGTCAATGTCTGGGTTCACGAATGTCCACAACAGGGGGTCACCGGTGCTGCCTGCTCCACTTGAATGGCCACTTCAAAGCACAGACCTGTCGACATGTGATCATTCCCTTTGGGGCTTCATAAAAGACATTGTTGTACATCAGTGTTACAAAACCATTGATGACCTCAAACAAGCAGTGAGGCTTGCTTTTAATCGTATCACCCCACAAATGCTCCAGAAAATGTCCCACAGAACATGGCGCAAAATTATTCTCTGTGATGACAATGATTGAGCACAAACGGATCCACGAGACACTTACAGTAAAAGCTTGTGTCATATGCTATGAAATGTGTAATAAAGTAAAAAAAGGAGTATTGCTAATGGATGTGGAGTAACTTGTACAACCCTTCAGTGTTGTCAGATAATATGATAAAAGGCAATGTCACAATTGGCCGCACTTCTGCCGTTGCACGGTGATACCTTGGCCACACATATCCGATTACGTGGTGGTATGTTGACCGAACTTTGGGCATTACATGTTGGTATGTTGGCCACACTTATCCCATTGCATGCTGATACCCTGGTCACACCTATCCTATTACGCGATGGTATGTTGGCCACACTTATCCCCATTAAATGGTGGTACGTTGGCCACATCTATCCTATTATGTGGCGGTACATTGGCCACACTTATGCCATTGCATGCTGATACCTTGGTCACACCTATCTTATTATGCCGTGGTATGTTGGCCACACTTATCCACATTAAACGGTGGTACGTTGGCCACATCTATCCTATTATGTGGTGGTACATTGGCCACACTTATGCCATTGCATGCTGATACCTTGGTCACACCTATCCTATTACGCCGTGGTATGTTTGCCACACTTATCCACATTAAACGGTGGTATGTTGGCCACATCTATCCTATTATGTGGTGGTATGTTTGCCACACTTATCTACATTAAACTGTGGTACGTTGGCCACATCTATCCTATTATGTGGTGGTATGTTGGCCACATTTATCCCATTGCATGGTGATACCTTGATCACACCTATCCGATTACGCGGTGGTATGTTGGCCACACTTAGCTCATCGCATGGTGGTATGTTGGCTGCATTTATCCCAATGCTTGGTGATACTTTGGCCTTACCTGACAATGACAGTAATAATTTTGAAGAAAACGATTATTCATTTTCATGTTTTTGCGATTATTTATTTCCAGGTGGTGCTTGATAAGAAGGTGGCTTTTTTCACTTGTACACATTTCAAGACTTTACTTATTTCCCCACTCGCTTGTTCTCAGACTGTGCTGGGCAACTATTTGCAGCGTCAGGCCTTTTTGGACGTCTCGACAAGTCCAACGGCGAACAGTATAAAAAGCAGCGTTTCGTGTTCACAACTTCATCATCTTGTTTTCCTTCTGCTTCCTTTTCGGCCTTTTGCGCTTTGGTCTTTGCAGCTGACTTTGAACACAGTCCACAACGCCGGTGCCACCAGCACCGATACTTACCAGACTATAACCAAGCATGCTCAGGTTTGTGTGCGAAACAACTTCCAATTCGACATGGAATGTGCTTTTCACTCTTGTGGCCTTTAGACAGTCAAAAACAAACCTGTCGGTGGTAAAATCATGTGATTGTTAAGCCAGCACAGAGTGTTAAACACCACCCAAAGTGTGAGTGTGATGCGGACAATGTCTACTCGAGATGTATGTGCATGTGCACGCAGGAGGAGAGGCAGACACAAGGGTAATCACCGGATCGTTTCATCGATGTGTGCGGCTCAGCTTGTCTACCTTGCTGAGTCTGTCTCAAATGTGTGCCAATTTTTTTGTTATCCGTACTGAAGCATTTTTGGCTTTCTAACAAGGATATTGGAGCACAAAGAAACCTTTGTTTTGAGAATTTCTCGCAGTCTGCTTTGTGCGACGGCGTTGCACGTGTGGATGTGGAGAAGCTGTGATTTCTTTTTTAGAATTAAATAAATCAAACAATCTTTTTGTAGTATTTTTTTTTTTACTGACCACTCAGCTGGTTGGAGAAAGCTAATTCATCCCCACCCTACGCCGTATATATTTTTTTACATTATTGAATTTATAGTCCTGTTAACGGTTTATATGGGCTGGCAGGATAGCCGAGCCCAAGAGGTACGCACACTCTCCTCCGAGCTGTCTAGCCTGTGTTTGAATGTCGGCCCAGCTATAAACTGTTACTCTGGTGTTTCACATTATCGGAAGGACGTAAAGCTGGATGACCCGTCTGTCAGAAATGGTGGTCGGTGGACTTTAGAGAAACCAATTATAATCAGTCTTTCGCGAAGAGTCGGCGAGTTATAACTTGCATCCTGAATAAATTACAAATTCCTGCGTGGACTGTGGGTAGCAAGTTAGTAGTTTTCTCTTTTCAAACAATACTAGACGCAAGGTTAAACCATCTATCTTAGAGTGTGATTGCTGTCTGGCCAGCAGCTTCTCCTCCATAAGCAAATTGACCAAGTAGTTCGCATGATACACGTGAATGGTCTCCTTTGCCTACAAACTGATTATAATTATAATTTTAACTGATATATGCTCGATAAAAGCTTACAGAACAAGAAGGGCACTCGGTTGAGCGAATAACTCCGCAGCACAATGCATGTTCCAATAGAACATGTCAGGCCCAATAAATATATCGTTTTTAACTCCATCTCCCAATGATGAATAATCACTTTAAAAATTAAATAAATCTCGTTTCCGGATCTGGATTTGGATATTCACCAAAATCTAACCAATTCATCCTTGTCACACACCCAACTTGTCCACCAAGTTTCGTCCGAATCCGTCCTTTTTATGATATCATGCTATATATATCACCACTCCGGCATGCGGACGACCGCTTTTAGCTAATTGCGGCCGCGCACCCACCGACCGTGGCAATCCAGTCGCAGCTTTCGGATCAACGCCGAAATCCAGCTACGGGTGTGTTTTTAATCACACCGTAAATCAGCCAACACTTCTGTCCGCGCATATCTGATCGCCGATCGCGACAGGGTCCGATCACCGAATTGTCGATTTACCTAAGTATGCGCGCAGACAGAAATGCCGGGGTTTTACACCTCAATGGGACCTGCTTGGAAGCAAGCTGCTTAAGCAGCTCGCTCCATTTGCGATTTGCCAAGCGGTGTATATCGCCAAGCCCCGCCGGATCCGATTACTTTATCGGCTATTTAAAAGCCAGTTAATATCCCGAACGCAATACGGCAGCTCAATTGAGGGAAAGAACGGAACGAACAGGTCAACATTCACACAAGGACATTTTGTTTGTTACACACGTATGCAATCAAACACGTATGCAATCATGCAGGAATAAAGCCATGCAGGAACGAGCAAGACAAAGACCTACAAGCGTTCTATTATTATTACACAATCACTTTACAGTTCACTACTTGACGGACACGGTGCCAAAACGTTCATACAAAGAAAAACCTCAGGAAAGAAAAGGGTAAGAAGAGGGCCCGCAGGCCTTTAATGTTCCTCTGAGCCGGGATGACTGCGAGGCTCCGAGAGACCGTGCAGGCTTCCTTGTCGCCCTTGAGACGACTCGATGGGTTCTGGTTCGGCGACCCTCGATGGCCCTGCCCACACTCCGCTGTACTCCACCCGTGTCTTCAACGGCGATTCGGCTGGCGACTCCTCTCCGGCTCCACCGGCGCCTCCGTCGACCAAAGAGAGAGACCAAGCAGAGGGACTCTCTTTCCCCTCACTGACAGACTCCGCTGCACACCCAGACTGCAGACGATTGCAGCTCGACTCCACTCCCAGACTTCACGGCGAACGCAGACCGACTGCAACTCTCCTCCTTGGAGTTTCAGCCCGGCCTTTTATCACCCTGGCACCTCGCCCCTCTCTTCGCGGCACGCGGTGGGGGGGGGCATTCCAGGGGGGTTCGGCGCGGCTCTTCTTGGCGCTCTTTTGGCCCGATCACGGACATTCTTTTATTTCGCCCTTCTGAGGGAAAATTCCAACAGAGCTCGGCTGGGGTCAGTTGTTGTTTTCCAACCATCATTTCTGTTTACCCGTTCTGATGGATATCGGGGCGGGAGTTGTTGAGATGTTGTTGTTGCAGTGTGGTTAGCGCTGTGGTGGGGGATGACGTGGTTGTTGAAAGACAGTTGTGGGTGTTGAAGTAGTGGTTGTTCCAAAATAAAGATAGCAAAAGAATAATGGTTACTTTTTTTTTACTGACCACTCAGCTTGGTCACACAATAATGGTTTTATCGCAAAAGAATAACTCAAAGATCACAGCCCGGTTACACGAATAAATCCCTTTAGACATTTGGGGGGGGAAATCTAATCTGAACACACACTTATCGACATAACTGATCTCTGGGAAGCCTGAATGGAGTTCTGTGAATTTCCACAACCGTAACAATATATTGGCCCTATCTCTCAATGGTGAGGAATCACTTTAAAAATTCTAGTCGTCGGATCCGGATCCGGATCTTCACCAAAATCTAATCAGTTCGTCCTTGCCACAAACTCAACTTGTCCACAAAATTTCATCCGGATCCATCCACAACTTTGAGATATCCTGCAAACAAACAAACAAATGAAATTGCTCGTTGAGCAAGGAATTGCCGGAATAACTTTGTCATATCTCCATGATCTCTGAAAAAACAAAAACCTGGAAATCAATTCGGTTCTTATAAGTCGATAGTGCTACTGATTAATGAGTTATAGCACTTAGTTTGGTCATGATCATAATTTGGAAGTCAATCGGACTTGAAATGGCGTTTTTATCGCAATTTCAAAGTTTTGACCCGACCCCCTGACATTCGACCCCTGACCGCTAAAAAGGGTGTTGGTGTGACACCCCAATGAGACGTATGGTTGGATGCAGAATTGGAAGATGCACGTTTTGGATTTGGTTTGAAGTCGATACGACCATTTTATCAGGCGTTATTGCGAAAATAAGAATTTCGGTGACCTTGACCTTGACCTTTGACCAAGATTCACCAAAAACGACAAGTGTCCAAGTTGGACCATGGCCGACGTCTCTACTCAGTTTGGTCATGATCGCTGAAATGGTGTGGCTGCTACAGGGTAAACAAACACAAACAAACAGACAGCCAAACAGACACACAGAATAACACACAACTGACCAACATAATTGCCGAAATTCGAGGGATTCCAGCAATTAACAAACAAGAAGACGTCATGCAGTGCAGTGCACGATACTTGCAAAATCCATAAAACTAATTTGATCTAAAAAATAATTGGTGGTTGAATTAAATGACCAAATATGCAAATCCTCTTCAAATTTCAAATGAATTGGATGAAAAGTGACAATTTTAGAATTTGGCCTCTGTTGACCTTTTAGCCAATGTTTACCTTTTTAACTTTTGACCTCAACAACAATAGGCTTCTTTCTTATGACAAACTCGACCATGTGGTGAAGTTTTGTCAAGATCGGTTTAAAATTGTGACCATTAGACGACAAAGACAGACAAACAGACACACAGACAGACAGACAGACAGACAGACAGACAGACAGACGGACAGAATAACAAAATCGACTAACCAATAGACTTGAAAAATCTTCGATTTTGCAAGTAACAAACGGACAGAGAGGCGTGAAAACATAACCTCCTTCACCTTTGGTGGAGGTAATAATGTCCCGTCTCAATTTCGGGTCGGATAAAAATCCTCTTTCATCGATTACACAAATTAAATTTTGTTCAGTGGTCTCTCTAGTGGTTTTTCGTCTCTAAAAATATTTCATTAACAACTCAGTGCGACCACGAGATCATCTGTGTTGTGTTATTAATTAGTAGTAAGTACAACCCGTCATGTTGCGAGCGAGGATATTAAGAAGGGGAGAAAGAGGGAAGGGGGAGATAAGATGGATAGAGGAGGGAGGGGAGTATGGAGTGGGGAGCAAGGAGGGGTGTGAGATCTGGAAGGGGACGAGGAAGGGGGGAAACTAAGAAGAGGGGGGAAGAGCGAGGAAAGGGAGGGGGAGTGGGGAGACTGTTGCCTTGCTAAATGTCGCAATACAGTCCTGGAAAGGGGGGAGGGGAAGGGATGGGGTTTGGGTGAGGTAAGTATGATGTGGGGGGGTTCTGGACTTGCATTTGTTACTGGGCCTTGTGAGGGGAGGTGGGGGGGGTGGTAGTGCAGGATTGAATGAAATGGAGCACATTAAAACAGCACGTTAATACAGCATGCAGAGACCACCTGGAGATGTCCATGGGGGGTGGAGAGGGAAAGTGGTTTGGGAGGAGGTAAGTGTGAGGGGAGTGGGATGGAGAACAGCATGATGGTGAGGGGAGGCAGCGTGTGGGGAAGGGAATGCGTTGTGAAGGGAAGGGAAGGGAAGGCAGCTTGAGGGGATGGGAGAGCAGTGTGAGGGGAGGGGAAGGGAAGGCAAAATGAGGGACAGGGAAGGGCAGGGCGATAAAACGTGCCCAAAACAGCAACATTATTTTTAACCACCGGGTTCAATAAAAAAAACTGGGTGGGAGCATTTAAAACCCAAGCGACGTACCTGGCAAAGGCCTGCCTGCCTGCATGCTCGCACATTGCAGCGAACCTTGCACCCCTCGAGTCTGCTCACTCTGAATCTGGATCATACATGCTACACTCTGGGGAAGCCGTTTTAAATTAAAAACTAAACTGTCAGTCCTTAATAGACCCCTTAACAGAGGGGGAGGAGTGGGAATGAGGGAGGTGGGAGAGAGGGGGAAGAGGAGGAGGGAGAGCGAGGAAGGGGGGGGAGAGAAGACTCACCACACGTAGCTATACACTCCGGGAGGAAGGGGATGTGAGGAGAGCTGGCAGAGAGAATATGTTATGCTTTAGGAACAAAGTCTGGAGTTTCACGTCGTCAAGTCTGGCATTTCACTCAGACTGACTGGCAGGGACTTCAAGCAGCCATCAAACGTCGAGACTGGACTCACATCTCCACTCTCTCCGACATCAACTTTTCGTGGGAATTCTTTCAAATGTGCTCCCTCTCATGCACACATTTATCCCATCTCGTCTTCAGTTGTCATACCCTTCCTCCCGCCCATGGTACAGTGAAGCTTGTGGTGATGTAGTTGTCCTGAAACAACTTGCCTTCGCCTCATGTAAGGCTAATCCAACTGAAGGCAATCTCATTCTTTCCACAAACCTCAGAACAAGTGTGTGTCTACCCCAAGGAGAGACAGAAAACAACATCTTTCTCATCTAAAATCTGAACTCTCAAACTGTCTCCCTCCTCCAAATATTGGTGGCATCGATGTTTAGTCTGTTTCTGGTTTATGTTCCACTTCCATCCCCTCCCTTACCTCAAATGACCACACAGCTGACATGGCACGTGAAAAGGCTGAATGCCTAAACTCCGTGTTTGCTTCTAAATCTTGTGTCCCAAACCCTTCGCTTTCACTACCCACCTTACCCAGTCGCACAAAGCTGTTCCTGGGCTCTGTTTCCTTTTCTTCTGACAAAGAGGAGAGTTTGCTGTCAAACCTCGCCTCAGATGCTGCAACCGGTCCAGACGGTATCAGCCCACATGTCCTAAAAAATCTGCTCTGCTGCTCTTGCTCAACCTCTCTCTGTTCTATTCACCCTCTCATTTGCTCAAGGTCATCTGCCATCTGCTTGGAAATCAGCAAACATTACTGCCCTGCATAAAAATGGTGCCAAAACAGATCCCTGCAATGACAGACCAATCAGCCTTCTCCCAATCATCAGCAAGGTTATGGAATCCATCATCACTTCAGACATAAAATCCTTCCCCTTCTCCAATGGATTGATTTCCGATAATCAATTTGGTTTCAGACCAGGTCACTCTACCCTAGATATGTTGCTTCTGCTCTCCCAACAATGGATTGAGGTCCTCAATGCGGACATGAAATTGGAGCCGTATCCTTCGACATATCGCGTGCTTTTAACACGGTCTGGAACCCTACCCTGCTCATCAAACTCTCTTCCTATGGTATCCAAGGATATTTCCACTCATGGTTTTTTTTGTTGTATACCTTGTCGAGGCTTGTATGAGAGATAACACACAACGCACAGCAAGGGGGGGGGGTATAAGACAAGAGGGGCGGGAATGGGAAGGACAAAACAGTGTGGAACAGAGACATCAGGAGATATGTGGAAGGGAGAGGGATGGGATGGGGAACACGGGGTATACAAGATGGACATTAGAGGGACTTTCAGGAAGGAAAGCAGGGAATTTGAAGGAGGTGGGTTTGGGGTGGATTAACGGGGGTAGAAAAGATCGAGGTTTTGGATGGGGGACGATAAGAGATGGTGGTGAACAGCTGTTTTGAATGCCTGGAGGGAAGAATGGGACTGAAGAGAGTGAGGGAGTTTATTCCAAATTGGGGGAAAAAGAGGATTGAAAGCGTGAAGGTGAGCAGCGATTCGTGATTTTGGTAGTTTTACCAGAAAGGGGTTGTTGGCGTACCTTGACCGTCCTGCGGAAATATGGTGGGGACAAATTGCAGACACAGCGGGGGGGGGGGGAGACTGGAGAGGAGATGGTGAAAGACAGAAAGACGACCAACCTGCCTGCGTGAGAAGTGAGAGAGTGGGAGGCCCAAAGGCTCAGCCTCATCGCCGGAGATGCAAATGATCCAAAATGCCTTGGTTTTCACAGCGCGAAGCTGAGAAAGATGGGAGACAAGAGCACCAGCCCAGAGGGGTGAGCAGTACTCCATCAGGCTGCGGAAGAATGCTTTGCATGCGTTCAGGAGCTCAGATAGGCTGAGGAAGGACTTTGCACGACTGAGGATTCCCAGTTGGCGACTGGCTTTGGAGGCCAGGTTGGAAATGTGGCTTTCCCAGGAAAGATCATGGCAGATAGTGAGACCCAGAAGCTTGAAAGAAAGGACTTCTTCAAGAGGATTGTTGAGAAAGTGGATGGCGGGTTTTTCCAAACTGTCCATTCAGAGAGACATTGTGAGAGTGTGAGATTTGACAAGACTGAAAGACATGTTCCACGTGTTGGACCAGTTTGTAATTTTATCCAGATCTGCAGTGAGCGAAGTAGCTGCTGCATGCCGGTCTGAGGGATAACAGATGGTACGGCAGAGGGTGGAGTCATCAGCAAGGAGATAAAGAGGATTTCCCAGAGATTCGGAGAGATCATTGATGAAAACCAGAAAAAGAACAGGGCACAGAACGCTGCCTTGAGGAACTCCAGCCTACACAAGAAGAGGGGATGAAAGAACTCCATTTAGGGCCACACAGCGACTGCGACAGGAGAGGAAGTCTGCAAGCCATGAGTGGTGATGGCCTTGGATACCAAAGGAAGAGAGCTTGGTGAACAGGGTAGGGTGCCAGACCGTGTTAAAAGCATGCGATATGTCGAAGGATATGGCTCCAATTTCATGTCTGGCATTGAGGACCTCAATCCATTGTTGGGAGAGCAGAAGCAACATATCTAGGGGTAGAGTGACCTGGTCTGAAACCAAATTGATGATCACAAATCAGGTCATTCGAGAAGATGGAGGATTTAATGTTTGAAGCGATGATGGATTCCAAAACCTTACTGAAGATTGGGAGAAGGCTGATTGGTCTGTCGTTGCAGGGATCTGTTTTGGCACCATTTTTAATCAGGGCAGTAATGTTGGCTGATTTCCAAGCAGATGGCAGATGACCTTGGGCAAATGAGAGGGTGAATAGAACAGAGAGAGGGTGAGCAAGAGAAGAGGAGCAGATTTTTAGGACACGTGGGCTGATGCCGTCTGGACCAGTTGCAGCATCTTGAGTCGAGGTTTGACAGCAAGCTCTCCACCTTGTCAGGAGAAAAGGACACAGAGTCCAGGGACAGTTGGGTGCGACTGGGTAAGTTGGTGCAGAAAGTGATGGGTTTTGGACACAAGATTTTGATGCAAACACCGAGTTTAGGCATTCAGCCTTTTCATGTGCGGTATCAGCAGTGTGGTCATTTGAGGTCAGGGAGGGGATGGAGGGGGAACATACACCAGAAACAGATTTGATAAATGCCACCAGGATTTTGAGGAGGGAGAGAGGTTTGAGAG
Source organism: Eptatretus burgeri (assembly GCF_056783735.1). Classification (NCBI taxonomy): domain Eukaryota; kingdom Metazoa; phylum Chordata; class Myxini; order Myxiniformes; family Myxinidae; genus Eptatretus; species Eptatretus burgeri. The sequence continues at coordinate 75,004,338 of NC_140970.1, forward strand.
TTCAGACTTGAGATTAGAAAGATGTTGTTTTCTGGCTCTCCTGATGGTAGACACACACTTGTTCCGAGCTTTATGGAAGGAACTGAGATTACCCTCAGTTGGGTTTGCTTTCCATGAGGAAAAGGCAAGTTGTTTCAAGTCAACTGCCTCGCCACAAGCTCCACTGAACCATGGGGGGAAGGATGGGTTGGACAACTGAAGACGAGAGGGGATCATCTGTGCATGAGAGAGAGCAAGTTTCTTTGAAAGAATTCCCAGAATGAGTTGATGTTGGAGAAAGTAGCAATGGGAGACCAGTCTCGAAGTTTGATGGCTGCCTGGTGACCCTGCCAGTCAACTTGAGTGAAATGCCAGACTCGACGGTGCTGAGGTGGTTCTCTGATAACAGCCAGAGAGATGTCCACTTTGACAAAGACATGGTCAGAATAATCGATTGGAGCGGAAGAAGAACAGCAGATATTTTCAGGGAAATTTGCCAAAATTGAATCCAGAAGAGATGGAGTACCATTGGTTGAGATCAGGGTCGGGAAATTGACTGATTGAGTCAGTCCCAATGAGAGTCGCAGAAAGCTTTGGCTGAAGTGCCATGACAGGTGAGAGAGGTACCCACACCGAGCCAACTGGCATGATGACAATTGAACTCACCACATACTCTATGTGGAAGAGAGAGTTTGGATGAGAAGATAGAAGTTGGTCAGAGAGTGAGGTGTAGATGGAGCCATCACTGTTTGGTGGACGGTACAGTACACATATAAACATGAGTTGAGAGTAGAGGGGACGCCGTAGCGAGAGGTATTCCTGGGAGTGTGGGCGAGTGAGGGCAGTGCATGGAGAGTGAGGAATAGAGACTTCGATGAAGAGAGCAACTCCTCCACCTGGACGAAGCTCAGGTCTGTCATACCAGAGGAGGGAGTAACCGGAGAGAGATACTTCGCTGCGAGAGTTCATATAACTCCCCCCCCCCATTCCACTTTCTCAACAATCCCCTGCAAGAAGTCCTTTCACAGTTCGTGGTCTTCCTCTCCTATCACAGTCAACAAATGGCTCTTAATGGCATCTCCTTAGAAAACAGCAATCATTACAGCTCTGCATCACAAAGGTGCAAAATCTGACCCCTGCAACGACAGACCAATCATTTCTAAAATCCTCTCATCTCCTCTTCCTGTCCAGGTTGGAGTTCCTCAGGGCAATGCTCTTTGCCCTGTGCTTTTATTGATTTTCATAAATGAACTCTCAGACTCTCTCTTGAAAAAAACCTCTTTATCTCTTTGCTGATGACTGCAGTCTCTGCCATACCATACCATACCATCTCTCATCCCTCTGATCGGCAGGCAGCTCAGCCTCTTCACTCTCTGCACACCTGGATAAAATCACAAGCTGGTCAAACACTTGGAATATTTTTTACAATTCTCACAAATCTCTCACTCTCACTATGTCTCACCAAAAGAACTGTCTGGAACCCCTCGCCCCCCCCCACCCACACTCCCTGATCTACTTTCACAACAATCCCCTTGAAGAAATCCATTCATTCAAGCTTTTGGGCTTTTCTATCTGGCACAATCTTTCCTTGGAAAGCCACACCTCCAAACTGGCCTCCAAAGCCAATCGCCAACTGGGCATCCTACATCGTGCAAAGTCCCTCCTTAGCACACCTGATCTTCTAACCACTTACAAAAATTTTCAGCCACCGTCTGATGGAGTACTGCTCTCCCCTTTGAGGAAGTGCTCCTGCCTCACACCTAGCTCGACTTCACGCTGTAGACACCAAGGCTTTTTGGATCATTGGTATCTACTGTGATGAAGCTGAGTCTTTGGGTCTCTCACTCTCTCACCGGAGGTAGGTCAGTGGTCTTTCTGTCTTCTACAGTCTCCTCACCATTCTTGCCCCCCCTTGCTCTGTCTGTGATCTGAATCCCCTATATTTCCACAGTATGCTGAATGTCTGCCAAAAAACCGCTTCTGGTGAAACTACCAATATCAAGAATCACTGCTCACCTTCACTCTTGCATTCCTCTTTTTTCCTGGCACTGGAGCAAACTCGCACACTCTCTTCAAACCCACTCCTCCCTCCAGGTCTTCAAAATAGCTGCTCACCACAATATCATATCTTCCCCAATCCAAAATCTTGATCTCTGCTACCCCTGTTAATCCACCCCAAACCCACCTTCTTCAATTTCTGTGGTTTCCTTCCTGAAAGTCCCTGTTGTGTCCATCTTGTTTACTCCGTGTTCCTTGCCCCATCCCTCTCCCTTCCACAGATCTCATGTCTATGTTCCCCATTGTTTTGTCCTTCTCACTCCCGCCCCTCTTGTCTCATGCTCCCCTTGCTGTGCGTTGTGTGTTAGCTCTCATACGAGCCTCGACAAGGTATACAAAAAACAAACAAAACAAGAAAGGTCAACAATTAAGCTGGTATTTCTAAAATCCGCAATTTTCACGTCATTGACTTGAAATTTGAAGATTTGCAAATCAGGTGACTGAATTCAACCACCAATTATTTTTGAGGTTAACATAAGCTAAAAGGTCCAACATAGGCCAAAATTTTAAAATTGTCAATTTTCAACCAATTGACTTGAAATTTGAACAGAACTTGCACAATCGATCATTGAATTCAACCACCAATTATTTTTGAGGTCAAATTTGTTTTATGTATTTCGCTAGTATTGTGCTTTCAATGACATCATTCTTGGTACTTGGCGAAAAAAATTTTTGCCAAGTATTTGGTCTGTAGTGTTTGTCTGTCTGTGTGTCCTGTCTGCCTGTTTGTCTGTTTTTTGCAGGATTTTGGCCACAGTTTTCAATTAATCGTTTTTGTGTATGTAATTGACCGGCCAAGGACAGCAAAGCCTAATTTTGGTGAAAATTCGAATCCGGATCCGGATCTGAGAATTTTTTCAGCGATTCTTCACCATTGAGAGATCGTGTCAAAAACGATTTATAGCACAATATCTCCAGAGGTTATAAAATGATTCGGATGAAACTTAGTGGACAGGTTGGGTGTGTGACAAGGATTAATTGATTAAATTTTGGTGAAGATATGAATTTGGATCTGAGAATTTTTTAAGTAATTCTTCACCATTGAGAGATATGGTAAAAATGATATATAGCACAATATCTCAAAATATTATGGATGGATTTGGACGAACCTTGGTGGACAGGTTGGCTGTTTGACAAGGAGGAATCTATTCAATATTTGTGAACTTCTGAATCTGGATGCAGATACGAGAGTTAATTAATTTTTAAGTGGTTCTTCACCATTGAGAGATGGGGCTAAAAACAATATTGCATGATATTTCAAACAGTTGTGGATGGATTCGGATGAAACTTGGTGGAT
>NC_140970.1:75015171-75017671 GCF_056783735.1 Eptatretus burgeri
CTGTTTTGAAAGCCTGGAGGGAAGAATGGGAAAGAATAGAGTGAGGAAGTTTATTCCAAAGGCGGGAAAAAGAGGAATGAAAGAGTGAAGATGAGCAGTGATTCGTGATTTTGGTAGTTTTACCAGAAGGGGGTTGTTGGCGGACCTTGAGCGCCCTGTGGAAATGTGGTGGGGACAAATCGCAGAGAGAGCAGGGGGGCAAGGCTGGAGAGGAGTCGGTAGAAGACAGAAAGACCACCGACCAACCTGCGGTGATTGAGTGAGAGGCCCAAAGACTCAGCTTCATTGCGGGAGATGCCGATGATCTTAAATGCCCTGGTTTCGACAGCGTGAAGCCGAGAAAGGTGGGAGGCAGGAGCACCAGCCCAGAGGGGAGAGCAGTACTCCATCAGGCTACGGACAAAAGCTTTGTAAGTGGTCAGGAGCTCAAGAGGGCCGAGGAAGGACTTAGCACGACGGAGGATTCCCAGTCGGCGACTGGCTTTTGAGGCGAGGTTGGAAATGTGACTTTCCCAGGAAAGGTCATGGCAGATAGTGAGACCTAGAAGCTTGAAAGAAAAGACTTCTTCCAGAGGATTGTTGAGAAAGTGGATGGGGGGGTTTTGTAAACGGTCCTTTCGAAGAGACATAGTGAGAGTGTGAGATTTGTCTGGATTGAAAGACATGTTCCACGTGTTGGACCAGTTAGTGATTTTATCCAGATCTGCAGTGAGCTAAGAAGCTGCTGCTTGCCGGTCTGAGGGATGACAGATGGTACGGCAGTGGGTGGAGTCATCGGCAAAGAAAAATAGAGGATTTTCCAGAGAGTCCGAGAGATCATTGATGAAAACCAGAAAAAGAACAGGGCCCAGAACGCTACCTTGAGGAACTCCAGCCTGCACAGGAAGAGGGGATGAAAGAACTCCATTTAGGGCCACACGTTGACTGCGACAGGAGAGGAAGTCTGCGAGCCATAAGTGGAGATGGCCTTGAATACCATGGGAAGAGAGTTTGGTGAGTAGGGCAGGGTGCCAGACTGTGTCAAAAGCACGTGATATGTCCAGGGATACGGCTCGGATTTCCTCTCTGGCATTGAGGACCTCCATCCATTGATGGGAGAGCAGAAGCAGCATATCCAGGGTAGAGTGACCTGGTCTGAAACCAAATTGATGATCGGAAATCAAGCCATTGGAGAAGAGGAAGGATTTCATATCTGAAGCGATGATGGATTCCATCACCTTGCTGATGATTGGGAGAAGGCTGATTGGTCTGTAGTTACAGGGATCTGTTTTTGTACCTTTTTTATGCAGGGCAGTGATGTAAGCAGATTTCCAAGCAGATGGCAGATGACCTTGGGCAAATGAGAGGGTGAATAGAACAGAGAGAGGGTGAGCAAGAGCAGAAGAGCAGGCTTTGAGGACACGTGGGCTGATGCCGTCTGGACCGGTTGCAGAATCTGACTCGAGGTTTGAAAGCAAGCTCTCCACCTTGTCAGGAGAAAAGGATACAGAGTCCAGGGACAGTTGGGTGCGACTGGGTAAAGTGGGTAGAGATAGTGATGGGTTTAGGACACAAGATTTAGCTGCAAACACCGAGTTTAGACATTCAGCTTTATCACGTGTGGAATCAGCAGTGCGGCCATTTGAGGTAAGGGAGGGGATGGAGGGGGAACATACACCAGAAACAGATTTGATTAAACGCCACCAGGATTTTGAGGAGGGAGAGAGGTTTGAGAGTTCAGACTTGAGATGAGAAAGATGTTGTTTTCTGGCTCTCCTGAGGGTAGATACACACTTGTTCCGAGCTTTGTGGAAAGAACTGAGATTGCCCTCAGTTGGGTTTGCTTTCCATGAGGCAAAGGCAAGTTGTTTCAGGACAACTGCCTCGCCACAAGCTTCAGTAAACCAAGGGCGGGAGGAAGGGTAAGACAACTGAACACGAGAGGGGATAAATCTGTGCATGAGGGAGAGCAAGTTTCTTTGAAAGAATTCCCAGGATGAGTTGATGTTTGAGAAAGTAGTGATAGGAGACCAGTCTGTAAGTTTGATGGCTGCTCGGAGACCCTGCCAGTTGGCTTGAGTGAAATGCCAGACTCGACGGCGACCAGACTCAACTGATGATCGATCTGCTCATGAAAGAGCCAGGAGAGAGAGAGAGAGAGAGAGAGAGAGAGAGAGAGAGAGAGAGAGAGAGAGAGAGAGAGAGAGAGAGAGAGAGAGAGAGAGAGAGAGAGAGAGAGAGAGAGAGAGAGAGAGAGAGAGAGAGAGAGAGAGAGAGAGAGAGAAGAGAGAGAGAGAGAAAGAGAGAGAGAGAGAGAGAGAGAGAGAAGAGAGAGAGAGAAAGAGAGAGAGAGGGGAAGAGAGAGAGAGGAAGAGAGAGAGAGGAAGAGAGAGAGAGGGGAAGAGAGAGAGAGGGAAGAGAGAGAGAGGGAAGAGAGAGAGAGAGGGAAGAGAGAGAGAGGGAAGAGAGAGAGAGGGAAGAGAGAGAGAGGGGAAGAGAGAGAGAGGGAAGAGAGAGAGAG
>NC_140970.1:75022671-75040171 GCF_056783735.1 Eptatretus burgeri
CCTGCTCACAGACAGACAAACAGACAAACAGAAAAACAGGGGTGAAAACATAACCTACTTCCACCTTTAGTTGTGGAGGTAATGAGGAGGAGGAGATTGGGACCATACTCTGTGCAAAGCGTTAGTGCGACCAAGGCAGTCTCCTTGGCTATTGGGCATAATCCTGGATGGGTCCCCACTCCAACACAGTATACCAGCAAGCTGGCACTCATTTTGCTGACCTCGGAAGGATGACAGGCCAAGTTAACCCCACCTGGTATTAATTCAACCGAGAGGGATTTGAACTCAGGACCCGAGGATCCAAAGCCCACCATCCTAACCATTAAGCCAACACCAGGCATGACATACTGACAATAATAGTAACAAGTCTGAAGACTACGATGGTTCACGAGCGGTATTTGATGATGTCGATTGTTTCAGAAGTCAAGCATGAGAAAATGTGATAATGTTTGACCAAGTTATAAAAATGATCAACATGATGTGGTATGAGTGACAGGTTATTAGCTGCAAAATGTCGAAAACCCGGTTTCATTCAACAACTTTAAAAATTTGACCTTTGCATAAACTTTAAAGGTCCCAAAACAATGTTGTGGATATCAAAATAAGGAAACAGGATACGTGCTGTTGCTTATTGGAGTTAGTTCGTCGAAGAAGGTCGAAAACCTGGTTCGATTCCCACAACTTTGAAAATTTGACCTTTGTGAACTTTAAAGGTCAAAGGTCAAGGATTATGACCTTTGTTGCAAAACTTCCTCTGGAACATTCCAGGAACAAGATAACATCATATAGGCTATATGGCATTTCGCACTCCTCGGATTATCCATACTTAGATGAAATCAGCGTAAAAACAAACTTGAAGGGAGTGCCACGGGCAAGGTGTTCGAGATAGAGCCAAATGGTTTCAAGACTTTAGGTGGGGAATGACCTCAAGATTATGCATAAAAAATATTTTCATCATAGCTCTCAAAGTTTGGGCGGTCATGTGATTTTTATGTCAAAATTTGAAAAAATGTGACCTTGTGACCTCGACCTTGGGACGAAAATGAAAAAAAAAAATCGAGCTCCGTGGGGCTATGCAGGTACCATTGGGCTAACCAAACACCGAACCCCCTGCCAGATTCGACAAACCCACTAGGAGAAGATGGAAATTGAAATTGGCTACCCCCTAAAAACACAATCGCAATTTTCGAAGTTCATGACCTTGTGACCTTGACATTGGGATGAAAATGAAAAATCGAGCTCCGTGGGGCTATGCAGGTACCATTGGGCTAACCAAATACCGAAACCCCTGCCAGATTCGACAAACCCCCTCGGAGAAGATGGATTTTTATGTCAAAATTCGCAATTTTCTAAGTTTGTGATCTTGTGACCTTGACCTTGGGACGAAAATGAAAAAAAAAATAAAAAATAATCGAGCTCCGTGGGGCTATGCAGGTTCCATTGGGCTCACCAAATACCGAAACCTCTGTCAGATTCGACAAACCCCCTCGGAGAAGATGCAGATTGAAATCGGCTACCCCTTAAAAACACAGGTTTTTTGGGTGTGGCTCCACCCATAATAGGCGCACCACACCCATTCTCAGGAAAACACAAAGAGATCATGATATAAACCTCCCACCAAAATTTTATCAGGATCGGATCAAAACCCACGGAGCTATGCTCGGGAAAGACAGACAGACAGACAGACAGACATACAGACATACACCAATAACGAATATAGTGGTCACTTATTTTTTTCGTGAACCAATAATAGTACTACTACTGCTACTACTACTACTACCAAAATCATTAATTTGCCTTCTCCATATTCTCATGATGAAACTTTGTTGCAAATTTCATGACAAAAGCTCAAATGGTAAAAACGTTATGGCCCAGACACATACATAGACACACACAGACAGAAGTGACTGCAAAACTCCATCTTCCGCTGCGTGGGGGACGGACTAATAATTAATCATAAAACAAGGACGTTGAGACGCTGAAGACAGCACTGATAGCCATCATTGTGCAGATATGTACGCTCTGAAAATGAGAAACATATATGCTGGGTGTTGTGAATTCTTAAAGACTATGGGTAATGTTGGGTCACTCACTGGCACATTGCAGTCACAATCACTCCAGGGTGTCTAAAAACGGTTGTGCATGCAATCGTTTGTTTTATTTTAATTTTACTTTGCTGGTGGACAGCCAATACAGCTACCATGACGACGTGACTTGAGTTGTGACATCGATGTAATGACGTTTGAAATGTAAACGCAATGATGATTTGGAGTTGACGTCACACAGTACATCATTCCAGCATGAACTTTACCGTGCTTGACAGCCAGGCTTGTGGGGCTGATATTTCACAGTCCTGGCTTGGTTCTTGCATGACTCAAGTGAGTAATAATACTGATGGCACTGTATTACACGACTGTAGTGCACATCCCAAGTTGCCTAGGAAAGTGCTTAAGAACCAACAAAGCAAGGACGAGCGTCGAGCACACGTGCAGGCCAGACAACATGGAGCAAGCGAAAATACCACCTCCCTGAAGATCACTACTGAGGCAACTGCTTTGTAACAACCCAACAGTAGCAACAGGGTCATTCTCCTGACACCAAGCTTTGTTTCCAAAATATAGACTCCATATCTTTAATACCGAAACCTGCATCAGGAGTGAAGCAATTCTTACCACTCTGGCACAATACCCATGCGGTCCGAGGGACCGAAGAGACATTATTGTTGTTGCCTGTACATTTCTCTGGGTCCATCTGATCTGAGTGGTGGTGTATCACCGGACAAGTCCGACAGTGTGATTTTGAAATTCATCCCATTTTGTGTGATATTTCATCCAAATGGCACACATCAATAAAAGTATCAACGACTCGGGATTTTCAGTAATACATCAGCACTCAGACCATCAAATGGACCGAAATAAATGTTTTGACATTTTTCTGTCGTTTTATCCACGCAATAGAAGATAATACAAAAAAAAATACCTGGACACTGTGATATTCTCACGAAAGGTTGAGACACTGACGGCAGTCTTGATACCACATCTGCAATGAACCTGGGTGGCATCCTTTGCCCTTGTTCTCAAATTTTGCTTTGCTGATCTAGCTTCTTCTCTGTCTGCTCTATTCTGCTCATCTAACACTTCAGGTAGCAGCCTTCTGAATGATTCTCTATTTCACTGATATCCACAAACGCAGGCCAAAAAGGCTACGGCGAGTTGTTAGCAAGGTCAACGAATCCATATTATTGCTTTCAAAAGTCTCTTTTCTCTTCTTAAATGGCCTCATCTCTGATCATCAGTTCAGATTTTGTCCTAATCACTCGAAGAAGATCACCAGAAGATTGAGGTATCTCTCAAACTTCTATCTCAACAATGAATGAAAGCCTGAACTTCAAACAATAGACCAGGGCTGTGTTTCTAGACATACTCAGGGACTTTGACACTACTTGCCACCCTGCTCTGCTTGCCGAGTATTCTGTCTGCAGCATCTAAGGCCACATTAATTCCTGACTCAAGGACTTTCTCCATGTGAACAAATAATATATAGATCTCAACAGAATCCTTTTATTTACTCTTCTGTTGGAGGACCAAGTTCATGAAGGAAGTGTCTTCCATGTAACTCTGTTCCTTATGTACATTAATTGACCTCTTTAATTATTTTATATATATATATATATATATATATATATATATATATATATATATATATATATATATATATATATATATATATATATATTTGATTATCTACTACTTTTTGCCAATTCCAAATGATGTTGAATTATCATCCTGATGAGAGAGTGGAAGCAGCCACATCTCTCTCAGTACTGTAGACCTGGAAAAGATCAAATGCTGGTTCTACACCTGGATGATGACTTCATTCAGGCAATGAGGAGAGATGGGGAGGAAAGGAGGGAGGAGAGGAGAAGAGCGATGGGCGAGGGTAGGGAGAGTAGTGAGAGGCGAGAGGAAGGAAGGGGAGGAGAAGAGTGGGGGAAAGGTTCCCTGCTTGGGAACTAGCTGTAATAGCCTTTTTGAATGTATCTGGTCAGATACGATGCATGGAGGGGACAGCAGAGGAGGAGTAAGGGGGGGAGAGGTAGAAGGGGAGGAGAGGAAAGGTGAGGGGGGGAGTAGAATAGGAAGACCAGGTATGGTTCCCTGTTCGGGAAAACTGAAGTTAAGGATCCAACTATAGCTTTGTCAAGTCCAGGTGGAATTGTAAGAAAAAGTCATGATATGATGGAATCTCGTGAGATTTTGAATTATGCTTTGTTTCATCGTTATTTAATTTTAACATTGTGTTAATGCATAACGAAGTAAATAATTAATTTAGGAGCATTTATTAACATTTAAGTGGCCAACTCACAATCACTTGAGTGTCAAGTCAAGGAATTTCCACCAGAAATATCTCGTGAGATTTTGAATTGCATGTTGTTTTGACTGTGACTTCAAACCTGCCATGCATTGCTATAACTTTGCTAGCTAATAGCATTCAGAAGGCTGCTATACCTGCTCGCCAGTAGTAATATGACTTCCCTTACAAGGAACTTCAATGCAGTCGGGGGTCAGTGGGGTCCATAAAGCCTTTGCAATGGTTGTGAACGTATCGTTGTTTATCCTTCAACATATTTTCTGTTTCACACACACACACACACACACACACACACACACACACACACACACACACACACACACACACACACACACACACACACACACACACACACACACACACACACACACACACACACACACACACACTTTGAGATATTTAAGACATCACAAGCATACTATGGTTTCAGGCCAGTGAAAGAAAGATGTACGATGGTTTCCTATGGTGGTTGACCACGAGACAGCTGGGAAACAACGAATACTTTGTGAGTTCCATGCACAACTACAGGTCACTTTCAAATTAATGACTAACACATTTATCCCCCCCCCCACCGCCACACCACCTCTCGCCTTCGCACATACAACCTCCAAGAAAGGGAGAGAAAAACGCAGCTTGCTAAGGTTGATATATGGACGACTCGAGCTTATCCATTACGTGAAACCACTCGCTTGTGAATTTTTTGCAAGATGAATGACGTTCCATCTATGATGGGCAGGTGTGTTCAAAGTTAGAGACTTTTCAGAACATTCTAAACTCTACGATAATACGTCTTTACACTTTAAAATCTTCAGTTGCATCAAAGGTGATAGTATGTGAGTGTGAAGGTATTAGCACAAACTCGTGGAATAAACTTTTGATTTCCACCTTGCAGTTTTTTAAAGGACATGTTTTTGCCAGAGTTGGTCACGTGTGCTTTAGCACACAGTGACCTAAAGCTTTCATGAATCGACTTTGGCTGTCACAGCTTCAATGTGATAGCATGTCATCTTGAGCAGAACCACACTGGTGACCTTGAAATGCAGAGCTCAGGAATCCGAAAAGTTCCAGATTTTATGACTTTGATAGCCTGGAGAGAAGCACATATTATTAAAGCCCAGATAGGCTTTTATCGATCGATCATCTCTCGAGTGATACGAGTTACTAACTTGCATGCTTTTACTCCAGTTTCCATCCATCCATCCATTGGGACCATACTCTGTGCATTGCATTGGTGCAGCCTAAGCAGTCTCCTGGGCTATTGGGCACAATACTGGACGAGTCGCCACCCCGTCAAAGGATACCAGCATGCTGGTACTCATTTTGCCAATCTCAGAAGGATGACAGGCTGAGTCAACCCCACCTGGTATTAATTCAACAGAAATCTGGATTTGAACTCAGGACCTCAGGATCCTAAGCTCACCATTCTCGCCATTAAGCCAACACCAGGATATACTCCAGTTTGTCTCTTTAAAAATAACGTTAAAAGTATCTGAGGAGTCAAATATGGCAAAGGCTCATGAGTTTTATTACCAGCTGTCATTGGAACAAGGACTTGATGACATGATGGAGATGTACAGAAGATAAGAGCCACGAAGTTAGACAGGTGTAATTGTCATTGTTAAGTTGCTATATGACCACACCTGGAATAAATTTAAATGTAATTGATGACAGGTAAGCATCTGTTTTATGAATAATCTTTGCTCTACTTTACAAGTGCATCTCTTTTAAGACATCTTTAAGACATCTCTACAATCTAAGTTAATTAAAGGTCTCCTCAAGTTAATAAAGTGGAAAAGGTGGTTGTTGGATTTCCCTTGAGTTGCTCCTTCTCTTCCTTTGTATGCAGCACAAGACTGCAGGTGGCATCATTGATTGAGGGCAAGGCTGTGCCATTGATGCAGTGCCCCTATTACCAGTACACTGGTACTCATTTCACCAACCTTGGAAGGATGACAGGCTGAGTCAACCCACGTGATGTTACTTCAACAGAGAAACTCAGGTTCAAACTCAAACTCAGGACCTTAAGATCCCAAGCCAGCCACCCTAACCACAAATCCAACACCTGGTTTCCTTGATTTGCATGCTTTGAGGATGGACGAGACGGACTTCTCTGCCAGTCACTACGTACTCATAGACACCCATGTATATGCTGCACCAATCAAATCAAATATTCAGCGTGGATAGAAACACCATGTCTGTGCGATACTTTTACAGGTGTTTTGTGATTGGCTACTTTCCAGCTTATACATTGACATGTCAGGAAATCGAAGTTTTCTTCCAGAAAGCATGACCTAATACAGTTCTATGTCTCTGTGGAATTATGGACTCAGTTGCGATGTCATCATTGATATAGACATCAGGAGAGTTGTAACACAAGTATGGAAAAGCCTGTCCTTTGCTCCATGTCCTCCCTTTGAAGAGAATTGAAACATAAACTCGACATCACACGAAAAAAAATCTTCTGTATTTAGCCACTCACAATCATACACTCCAGTTGCTACATCTGGTTAATATTAATGGTCAATCATCATGAGCTGCAGGTGATGCCTTTGCAGAGACAGTCGTCGAGACTCACCCACACAAACCATGGCGATCATGCTGATTGCAACATCCAGTCAAAGGTGCTGAATAGACAATAGAATTGCTATTGCATCACAGCTTTCAAAATAATTATGAAATTACCATGACTGCCTTCAGCTCAGACATAGCTCAAGGCGTTAACATAAAGAACAACAAGAGAACAACTGGGCCAACTAACTGCAAAAGCCTCAAATGAACTCCAGATGACATCAGACTCTTTCCCACCAATGAGCTGTTTGAGGTCAACAAATTACATTGATGATTTTAGGAAAGAGAATATTTACAAGGAAATCAAAATACATTTTCAAAATTTATAATAATTCGATGTAATTACAAACACAATTTTAACTTTACATCTATTTATGAAAAGAAAACTTACTTCTTCTTCGTTGCGCCATGTTCCATTATGTTGGGGTCCGTGGGTTCTGGAGCACGAATTTGTGGCCGACATCTTTCATGAACAAGGTGGGCACGCCTCACATTCGATTAGAGATAATTAGCGCAGGAATTTAGAATTTGGAGAGAGTGCAGGTGATAACTTGCTGAACTCTGAGATGACTGGTCGTGCGGGAATCAAGAAAAGACACCTTGAGTTATTTAACATCCATCAGCAAACCCTGGTGGAGGAGTCTCCAGTTTAACATCTGTCTACCTTGATGGGTTGCAGTGCACCTTTTGATGCAATGTCCTGCCAGTGAAGCACCAGGGTGACAGTTCATAGAAGTGTCAAAAATCGAACCCAGAGGAGAAAATTTTTAAAGTGCTAACTCTGAGCTATCCCATCAGACTGAAAAGAAAATACACTGTGAAGCAGCAATTACAAATGTGTGATTCTCCCAGTAATTTGTGTGAAGGCAGCAAGGCCTGGCCTTTGTGGGTTCATGATAATGTGGATATAATTTGAGAGGCACTCAAGATATGCCTAAAAAGAATTGTTGTGTCGAAGACTCAATCTTAACATATAATTGAGAGTGTAGATGCAGGTAGGTTTGTTCAGGTGAAAGTAGAGGATGGGTCGAGAGGAAACAACTTGAAGTGAAAGAAAAAGATAACAAGATATGAGACATTGATGTTTTACTCCGAGAGTAGTTATAGCATGGAATATATACAATCGAATACACTAATCCCTGCAGCGATTCAAGGTTTGTGTCAATATGTAACAACTGCAGACAAGATAAACAATAGATTCTATGAAGAATTCTTACCTGCATCCTTTGTTTGTCTGTCTACGTCATGGTCCCTCGGCCATGCAGTTGGTGCCCCCACTCTCTTTCTGCTGATACTTTTGTTCCGTTGCATCCTGATCCGTTCTATGCTTTAGCTCTTTCTTGTGTACATAGTCAATGCTTGTAGAAGGGGGAAAACACAGAGCGGTTCAGGATGCAACATAACAAAAGGAAGAGCAAGAAAATAGGGGGAAATGTACGGAGACAGACAAAAAAAGGGATGCAAGTAATGATGAGGGATGTGGGAGAACGCAAGGGGTGGACAAGATGGATACAGAGGGAAAATTTTGGGAGGGGTGAGGGGGGGGTTGACAGGGTGTATAAAAGATCAAGATTTTGGATGGGGAGTGTTTTGAGATGGTGGTGAACACCTCTCATGAAGACCTGGAGGGAAGAATGAGATCAAAGAAAGTGTGGAAGTTTGTTCCACAGGCAGGAAGAAAGAGGAACAAATGAGTGGAGGTGAGCAGCGATTCTGGATTGAGGCAGTTTCACGAGGAGGGGGTTGCTGGTGGACAGCGTGCATCCTACAGATACCTGGGGGGGGGGACAAAGCACAGTGAGAGTAGAGGGTGTAAGACCAGAAAGGAGGTGAAAGAAGACAGAAGATCACCAACCTGTTGGTGCTGGAACAGTGTTAGACTATAGACTCATATTTATCGTGAGAAATTGCATTGATTTTGAAAACCTTGGTTTCCACGATGTCAAGCTGAGCAAGGTGTGAGGCAGGGGAGCCAACCCAGAGGGGAGAGCAGTACTCCATCAAGCTGTGGATGGAAGCCTGGTCGGTGCATCAGAGCTCAGATATGCCAAGGAAGGACTTTGCATGACAGAGGATGCCCATTCGGAATCTGGCTTTGGAGGCCAACTTTGAAATGTGGCTTGCCCAAGATAGATAATAGCTGAGAGATGGGAAGGTTTACAGTGCAGTCATTTTGGAGAGAGTGAGAGTGTGTCTGATTTCTCAGGGTTCACAGACATATTCCATGTGTTTGACGAGTTTGTGATTTTGTGAAGGTCTAATGAGAGGGAAGAGGCTGCTGCGTGTCTATCAGAGGAATGTCATGGCAGAGGGTGGAGTCATCAGCAAAGAGATCGAGAGGATTTTCAAGAATCACAGAGCTCATTGATGATGTTTCGAAATAGGTTGTGGACTTAGAACACTGCCTTGGGACATCACAGTCTTGACAGGGAGAGGCAATGAAAGGGTTCCATTGAGATGACCCCACCCCCCCCCCCCCAAAGGTGTCTGCATAGTGCACACTGTCCACTAGAAACTTTATTCTTGTGAAACTCCCAAAATCCTGAATCAATATTCACCTCCTCTCATTCGGTTTTTTTTTTTTTACCAATCTGTGTCATCAACTTTCACATTCTATTCAATCTCATTCTTCCCTCTAGGTCTTCAAGACCGCTGTTCACCACCAGCTTCAGATTATCCACCATCCAAGACCATGATCTTTTCTACCCCGGTTAATCCACCCCACCATCCTCTCAAGCCCTGCTCCTTCTAAATTTCCAGTTTTTGTTCCTGAAAGTTTGCTTTTCTCTCAATATTGTCCACCTCGTTACATCTTCCGTTACCCCTCATTCTTACCCACATCCCTTGTTTCTCAGTCTCCATATATTTTGTCACTTGGCTCTGTTGTTAATGTTTTCTCCCACTCTTTCTGCTCTTCCTTTTGTTCGGTTGGGTCTTGATCTGTTCTGTGTTCTGTCTCTTCCACGAGACTTCACTTTGTATACAAAAACCCGAAAAACTTCAAGTCTTTTCAGTGGGGACGTGGTGAACAATGTCGATTGGTGGAATTGCCTTTTTCTATTTCTTCTTTTCTTCTTATACCCTTCCTTGTATTTATTTTGAGAACCATGTCGTTTAATGTCCTTTGAAGTTATTACTTACTCCCTTCTTCATTTATATTTGTTCCTCACCTTCTGATGTAAGCTCGACAGTTTCTTCTTTTCTTCAAAGAGCTGATGATAGTAAGCATATGGAACAAGAGCAACAATTGCTTTGCAATAGGTGTCCCCTATCGATGTGATATTTTCTCAGTCCAAAAAGGACAACTCTATGAAAAATTGACGAAACGCCCTGAAACTCGAACTTGTTCTGGAACTTATCATAATAAAGCCAGGTACCAAGTTTCAGTTGAATATGTTGAAGGGTATGGGGAAAAAGTCAAAAAAAGCACAGGTGGGACGGACAGACAGACGGAGAGCAAACCCATAGTTCCCTTCGGTGAAACCGGTGTGGGACTAATAACGTGCTCATTGAGTTCTGTGTGGGACTAATAACGTGCTCATCGAGTTCGGTGTGGCTACACGTTAGAATGAAGAACTTACTTTGCTGGTGAAGGTTAGTGTCAATTTGCGTTGGTGGACAGGTAAAACGATGGATGAAATCAACAGAATGCTGATCGAGGTATGTTGAATTGACCCACCATGGGAAGCAAGGAGAAGCTAACACTGTTCTTTTGCTCTGACGAAGGGTTAACGACCAAAATGTCAGCTTCTCCTTGCTTTTCAGTTTGCATAGTTCAATCAACTTTCTGTTGATTCATTCTTTATGGCTACACATAACCAGAGAGTTGGTGTCAAAGCCACCTAATGCTTGCCTGTTTATACATTTATCGTTTTTAAAAGACTAGTCTAATAATATTTTTTATAAAGCATTGCAGTGAAGTCTGATACAAATAATTTTAAAGCAATATATGTATTTGTATATTGTAATCAGTAAAAAATAGTGTGGTAGATAAAAACATTAAAAAAGGAAAAAACTTTAACGTTGATGTGCTACAAAAAAGTTAAGTTCAAAACAGGTCAAAAATTAAAAAAATTGAAAATGTTTTTTATTTCAACTTCACTACATCAATAATATACCCCAAAGGAACCTCCATGCCAAATATCAGCATCCTAGTGCACATATTAAATGAATGGCAAGCTTCTAAATAACTTGCACCAAAAACTTTAACATTTTCACGCTCACGCCGGGGGTATCGCTATAGCTTTCTGTTCTTCGAACAGGCGAGCTAAAAAAAACGTTCACATATTGAGGATGCTGCCAATAAACTCAAATTGAATGATCAGATGCTTATGTGATGTTTCTTGTGTGGATAATTATTATTTATTAAATCACAATAAATTGTTTTCCTTATGACGCATACATTGCCATTGTTTCATTTGTTCAAAAGGAAACCAAACGACATGACGATTTCCTCAAAATAAAGACAAATGCATATTGGATCACCATACAATGTTTGATTACAAAAATATATGTCTTTACTATAACTAGCGGGTACCTATAAAATTTCCACATGAGATAAAATGTAACTTCAACGACATTATGAAAAGACGGGTGAGTCCCCCCCTTCCCCCCTTTAAAAACAGTTTTCCCTTTTAAAGCGTCAATTCCATTTTCTTCACTTTTTTTTGCAACCAAGTCTTAAATCATCCTGGCGACTCTGGAAAATGTAATGAGATAACGAATTGGAGTTAAGATGAAGCTGTGAAATGTCTGAATGGACTTTACATTATAACCCTGAGATTGAAAGTAGGCTTATTTTCAATTAAAACGCTTTTTTGGCGAAAAACAGTAATTACCTCCACCAACGATGGTGGAAGTAGGTTGTGTTTTCACCCCTTTCTTTCTGTTTGTTACTTGGTGAAAATGTTTTTTGCCAAGTGTGTTGGTCTGTAGTGTTGTCTGTCTGTTTGTCACACGATTTTTTGGCCACAGTTTTCAAGCAATCGTTATGAATTTTTTTTGTACATCTAGTTGACAGGCCAAGGACAGCAACGCTTAATTTTGGTAAAGATCCCAATCCGGATCCGGATCTGAGAATTTTTAACTGATTCACCATTGAGTGAGAGGGCCAAAAACGATATATAGTACAACATCTCAAAAGGTTATGTATGGATTCACACAAAACTTGGTGGACAGGTTGGGAGTGCCATGAGGAAGAATTGATTCAATTTTGGTGAAGATCTGAATCCAGATCTGGATAAGAGAATTATTAATTTTTTAACTGATTCTTCACCATTGAGTGATGGGGCTAAAACGATTTGCATGATATTTCAAAAAGTTGTGGACGAGTTGTGACAAAACTAGGTGGACGATTTGGGTTGGTGACAAGAACAAGCCAATTCGATTTTGGTTAAGGTCCGGATTCAGATCCGACTTTTCAGTGGCATACAAAATGTAAACTATTCAGCCTGGTGGAGGTGTGTGCTCTACCGATTGCCATTCCGTTTCGCCAAGTTGTCACTCTCGGAGTGATTTTTCATTTGTCTGTTTGTGTTCATATCAGGATATCTCAAAAAGTGGTTGACGGATTCGGATGAAATTTTGTGGAGAGGTTGAGTGTCTGATGAGGACGAACTGATTATATTTTGGTGAATGACAATTTTTTTAAGTGATTCTTCACCATTGAGAGATAGTGCCAAAAACGATATATAGCATGATATCTCAAAAAGTTGTGGACAGATTACGACAAAACTTGGTTGGCATGTTGGGTGTGTTACAAGGACGACAATTCAATTTTGGTGAACATCTGAATCCGGCCGGATCTGCATACAAGAATTATTTAATTTTAAAATTGATTCTTTACCATTGAGTGAAAGGGTCAAACATGATATATTGCATGACATTTCAAAAATGTATTGGGCCCGATATGTTCTTGTGGATCAGGCATTGCATGGCGGAGGTATGCACTCTGCCAAATGCCCTTCTCGTTTTCATCTGATTTTCTTCTCGTTTTTTGCAATCGAGTCTTACTCCATCTTAGCAACTTTGAAAAATGAAATCAGATGTCGAATTGGAGTTAAGATAAAGCTGTGAAAGAGTCAGATAGCACGAGCCTTACAAAGGAGGCCTGGAAGTCTTGAACTGTCAGGGAACGAACATAATGGTGGCAATTTGATTTTGAAGCCCCTCTGTGTATGGGGGAAGCCCGGCCCAAACAGAGACACACTGGAAGAGAGCATTAAAGTGTAGATATGATATATGACATATGTTGTGTTATGATATGATATAATGTTATGGTTTTGGAAACTTACCCCAGGGTCAGAGCATATATGGACAAGTAGGTGACTCAAGGATCAGCTGTTTCATTAGTCTATGTGTAGGTAGTCCTTGGTCCCCTGTCAAGGGGTTGTTCAGTGTGGGGGGGGGGAGGAAGGGGGGCATGCATTGGTTAGTTTGTATTTCCCCTGCATGATGTCTTCCCCCTACCCCTCCTCATGCTCCTTTCAATCTTCCATCCTTTCCACCATTGTTCCGTTCCCCCCTCTGCCTTTCTCAATCCACCAATAACCTCCCCTTCACCAAACATCATTTCAAGAATCCCTCTTTCACCCTATCGGTCTTAGCTTTAGCCCCCACAGCTGTTTGGTTGTCCCTCGGTCCGGCAGAATCCCTCTCCATTTTCCCTCCATCTGCGCATTACTTTGTTGCGCATGTTCGATCCATCTGTGGTTGTTAATCCTTCGTGGCAATTGGATTACATTCACTGCATGGGACTGTGTCCATTCTCACATGCATGTTAAGGGCACAAAGCATGACCCTTGGTGTTCGTGGCCTGCGGGACGGCACTTCTCACATGTCAAACAGCACATACAGTACAAAGGACGTTTTGCGCACACAAGGAGGTGCTGAGGGTTCTGGTCACGGCCTTGGGTGCATGAAGAGAGGGGCGGGGGCTGCATTGAAAGTTCCCTGAGAATGACACGGCATTTTCCACAGGCTGCATCGTGGGCCCACCCCCCCCCCCCCTTGGTTGCGCATTGATGAGAGACAGGCTCGCATGAGCAGAGATGGGAAAAAAGTGATTTGGAAGAGGAAGAATACAGAAGCATAGGAGAGGAGACGGAAAAAGGCGAGATCCTGTGAGAAAAAAGGAGGCTTGCACAATCAGGGTGAGGGGGAGAGAAAGAGGAGCAGAAGCCTCAAAGACGGAGAAAGCTCAAGAGAGGAAGAGAAAGAAACAGAGTTTTTATGGCAGCGAGGAAAGCCCAGAATGTGGTTTGGTTTGTGGGGAGCTGCTGGACACGGGGGCCCAGCAGAAACGGAGTTGCTTGCAGCTGGCATATTTGGGAAGCCGAAGAGGACTCACCTGGTGGGTCTGGGCACCTCAGGGATGTGGCTGCATGCCCATCATGCAGCATCACTACTGCCCATCGTCCCCATCATTTTCTCCACATTCTCTCGTATAGTTGATCTGGTGCAGCCTCTTCCGGCTGTGTAAGGTGAGGGCGATATATTGCATGATATTTTTTTGATTTTGGTGATCAGGACGAGGACAGAAGCAAAAGTCGTCGAGAGAAAAGTACCTGCAGTCCGAAGTTCTTGAACATTGCTCGATTGGCACTACCCATGTCACATGTGTCTGCGTTGATGTGGAGCCCAATGACATGAGCCCGCTGTACGATTTCAGTCACAAGTGGCTGGAAATAGGCTCCGTTCACCAAATTGCCCGTAAAATAATAGGCAATTGTATGCTTCCATCTGGAAGTGATGCCAGCCAGCATGAATATGAGGGCATGCGTTGCAGCGCCACCATGTCCTGGCAAAGTTACATTTCCTCGCAAACTACTGGATGATCTGTTGAACTGCAATCCCACTTCAATTGTCATTTCATCCAGCATTCGGCAGCACTCACGCTCTGGTTCCTTCATGTTAGCAACCTTCAGCTGGAGGAAGTCAAACACTTTATAAAGAATACCAGGTTCCATCGCAATAACCTCCATCTTCCGTCGTAATGAACGAAGCGATGGCAGCGCCTGGTGTTGCGCCAACAGGACTTCGTAGTCGGTACTGCCACATGCAAAGCAGAGTTGCAGAGCCTTCTTGTAGGTTTCTGCTGACCACCGAGTACCCCTTGTGCTGAGACGAGACAGCTTGTTGATCTGATTGAGGTTGAAAACTTTCTGGACGTTTGCCTTTAGAGTGACGAGCTCCCTGGCTTGTTTGCGTTTGTCCCACTGTGCCTCATGTAACCACCACTTGAGAGAGACCACTTTCGCCTCCACTGCTGCGA
The DNA here is from genome assembly GCF_056783735.1 of Eptatretus burgeri. NCBI lineage: Eukaryota > Metazoa > Chordata > Myxini > Myxiniformes > Myxinidae > Eptatretus > Eptatretus burgeri. The sequence continues at coordinate 75,037,883 of NC_140970.1, forward strand.
TCTCTGCGTCGTAGTCAGGACCCTGGGCGGTTTCAGCCGGCGTTACAGGGGCATCGGAGGCAAGGTCAACGAGTTGGACATCTTGGTTGTCGTCGTCATTCACAGGCATGTCTTGTTCTGCGTATGTGTGATCTGGGACGGGCTCCTTCTGTGGTGTCGTCTCGTCATGGGGTCGTTTCCTCGGCTTCCTTTTCGTGACGGTCACAATATGCGGGAAGACAGTCGGGACAGCATTGTGCTTGAGTGGTCTTGATCCATCAACCCTCCTGTTTTCATACTGACTGTCATCGAAATGGTTCTGAAAAAAAACAAAAAAAAAACCCCAGAAAATTGAAGTACGTGTTGACACTCAGTTCGAAGTCGATGAAAGTTTCCAAATACGATTTGCAGTCGAGAACCCCGGGACAGGAAATTCCTGAGATTCCCGGTCAAAATGTGGGAACGATTTCCAGAGAAACGTCCGCCGGGAATCCGGGAATATACATCAGATGAAGATTAGAAATGAAAAACAGTGAGCAGCAGCTGTCATCCAGCGACGTTGTCAGTGCATTTCGTTCCACTTGACGACCGTCGTCAGGTGAAGGGATTGAATTTTACGGGAAAACTACAAACACCATTTCCTCACCTAATATGGGTAAAACCAAATGTAAGAAAGTTACTTACGGCTCGTCGCGAGTATCGGATCGGATAGATTACAAATCTGGTGTTGACTACTTACCGCACACAGGTCGGCATTGTCGTGTGGAGTCCGGTTCTCCCTTTTCACATTTACGGCCCAACGACGACGTCCTTCCGGGTCCCTGGGGAAGCGGTGCATTTTCACGCCTTTCCCGGGACGCACAGAACACCATTGTGTCATCAAAAAAGTCAAAACCTGACGAGAAAAAACGGCGAAAACGATTCTAATTTCGCTCCAAGATTCACTCGCGTTGAGTTGGGCTGCATCATGGCGCCAGCAACGCACGTGACCGGGTATTGACCAATCAGAGCGCAGCATTATCGAGACAATAGTTGGCCAGACTTTATATACGGCACTGGTCGGACCTAAATGCAATACCCCCTCCTCTGGCGAGGGTAATAATGCAATTGTATGTTTGTATGTATGTTTGTATGTATGTTTGTATGTATGTATGTATGTTTGTATGTATGTTTGTATGTATGTTTGTATGTATGTTTGTATGTATGTTTGTATGTTTGTATGTTTGTATGTTTGTATGTATGTTTGTATGTATGTTTGTATGTATGTTTGTATGTATGTTTGTATGTATGTTTGTATGTATGTTTGTATGTATGTTTGTATGTATGTTTGTATGTATGTTTGTATGTATGTTTGTATGTATGTTTGTATGTATGTTTGTATGTATGTATGTTTGTATGTATGTTTGTATGTATGTATGTATGTTTGTATGTATGTTTGTATGTATGTTTGTATGTATGTTTGTATGTATGTTTGTATGTATGTTTGTATGTATGTTTGTATGTATGTTTGTATGTATGTTTGTATGTATGTATGTATGTTTGTATGTTTGTATGTATGTATGTTTGTATGTATGTTTGTAAGTTTGTATGTATGTATGTATGTTTGTATGTATGTATGTTTGTATGTATGTTTGTATGTATGTTTGTATGTATGTTTGTATGTTTGTATGTATGCATGTATGTTTGTATGTTTGTATGTATGCATGTATGTTTGTATGTATGTTCATCTGAAAATCATAGAAAAAAGTGCTGGCCCGATCTCCACCAAATTATACATGTTGGTAACACTCAGGGTCAGTTCGTGGGCAGAAGGACCCCCCCCCCCTTTCCCCCTCCCCCCCCCAAGGGAGACGATTTATGATATTCACCCGATCTCCACCAAATTTTGCATGTGTCGTGTTGGTCATACCTTAGGTACCCCCTCCCCACCTCCTTAAGACGACTTTCCAATGATACCAAAGGAAGCGGGTGTTTCTCGGAGTTTTTCCATCACACTTTATCAGCCCCCATTGGACTTTGTCCGAAACGGGGGCTGATTATTTTGGTCTCGATTTTCGTGTCTGCATGCATGCGTGCGTGCGTCCGCAACCATATCTTAGACATGTACAGACCAATTTTATTCGTATTTAGCAAAAAGACAACACATGATGGTATTGATATTCACATAATTTTGTTTTGTGATGTAATCAAAGGTGGCTGACTGGCAGCCATTTTAGTTGTAAAAAAAAACACAACCCGGTGTCAAATTTGTCCTCAACCATTTCTCGGATATGCATTTACTGATCTTGTTAAAACTTTGCACACATAATG
>NC_140970.1:75045171-75094671 GCF_056783735.1 Eptatretus burgeri
TCCGGATCTTCACCCAAATCTAATGTCTTCGTCTTTGTCACACACCTAACTTCGACACCAAATTTCGTCTGAATCCATGCGCAATTTTTTTAAGATATCCTGTTCAGAGTCAAACAAACAGACAGCGGTGAAAACATAACCTCCGACCACATTCGATGGCGGAGGTAAAGATTGCAAAGCATAAACCCTCATATTGCAAGACCAACTTTGAAGAAGCAGCTTTCATTTACACCAGCTATGAAAGCTGAACCTGTGCCAAGCATTTCTCGCTTGCCATGCCCAGTCGTCACTGCTGGCACCATGGGAAAGCTCTTAACAATAGAGCACGCAGCATTATTATCGCCCCGCCCTCCCAAAACGACATCATACACTGTGTGCAGTGCACAACACAGCGAGCATACCTCCAAACAGGGATGTTATTAATGCTTCGTGATAATGAGACCTTTCTTCGCGTTTCCTTTTGGCAAAGAGTAAACGCCATTCACCAATTTCCGTGGGCGGGTGCTCTATTGAATACCCGTTAAAATGCAGACCTGTTTACTGACTATTTCGAAATCTGTATTTGTTATTTCTTCCCAGAGGTCTTCATTTACTTGTAACGTACTTTTGAAAGGTTGTTGCACTGAGGGATGCTGTAATTCACTGTTAGCAGTCGTTGAAAGTATGGTTGTCCAGCTGAAATGCTTATATTTTCTGTTCATTATTTATTTATTTATTTATTTACATGCAAGTGGTCCATCTCATAGAGGAGTTCAACGACAAAGGGCAGCAGGTTCACAAACTACTAAAGAGTATGGGGGAAGGGGGTGGACATACACAAGGAGGAAAATTGGAATAAGGAGGGACAGGCCTATATATGGGTGAACCCATGAGGTAGTAATGGGCAAAGAATTTGAAAGACTGAAGTGAGGAGACAACAGACACATTTGTGATGCAATTCAGGCATTAATTAGGTCACAATAAAATAGGTCAATGGCGATCAAATTTAAGGTGCACAACTTCAGTGCAGGTACACTATTATGTTGCAAAGCCGAGCGGTCTTTGAGATTCTGCATTGGAAAAATTTAGCGATAACAAAAAAACGCGTTTTTTTTTTTCCAGACTGCCATTTCACCTTGACCTTTAACCCAGCAGGATACAATGTAAATAAATCAGAAATGCACCTTATTCTCGCCTCTCTTAAAATTATGCAGCGGGCAAAAATAATCAGGTCACCCTGCATACTTTTAATTCCCATTATTGATGCAAAATTTAATTCCGAAAGTCTCAGCGAGATCTGAGATACAGCTCGGAGATTAGCAGTGAAGGGGGAAAACAAACAAAAAAACCTAAATGGTGGTTTAGTACTCCAAATGGTCGAATAAACTCTGGGGCAACATAAAAACTGCAGGCACTAATTGTACAAGCAAACCCTACAACAGGTATCAGCATCAAACTATCCTATAGGGGGAGGTTTAATTAATGTTCTCGTGCCATTATTTTTCTACTATTTTCAGGAGTAACCAGGAGGGGGCTTGACAAATCATTCTCTCATTTGGCATGACTGCTAATTATGGAATCGGTCACTGAAGATGGACAATGATAAACCTCACTTCAAAGTTTACCAACAACTGGTACTACACTGTTCCCTGGTGGAATGAAACTTCACAAAAACTCCATGTTTATTTGGCTAATGTTATATACTATAAGGTTGCCAGCTTTGCTCCCCACATTCGATGATGATCATAATTAATGATGCAGTCAACAATCTCCAAGGCAATTGCACTTCACAAACTGTAAATCAATTATCCAGGCTTGATTTATTTCTCAAAAGAAAAATATATACAATACATTCAGATTCAATACGGAGCTTTGCACACTCGGTATCCTGGAACAGCCTAGTGTCCAGATTCTTTGAATAAAGATGCTCCAGGCAGCTTACCAACACTTATAGGTTTAAATCACTTTCACTTTATTTTATAACACTCCAAGTGCGACAGTAAAAACCATGCCTTCCCCACACACAACCATACAACCAAAGAGCCCCCTTGCTCCCGATGCTAGAAATGGTACTGGAAGTTTAAATCCACATTTCAGTGGCATGCGGAGAACGGTCCCATGACATCACATGACGCAAGAGCCCAGAGGAAAAAATTAAGATGGCAAAAAAGGCACTGTGGTCATGCAATTTGGCATTAAAAGTAGCTTTATCAGGTTTTGTGAGGAAATATAAAGTATGACATGGATATACCTGGATCTGACCTCATGGTTTTGTTGAACTTCATTTATAAATACGCATGTTGTGTACTTTCATCAGATACTGAATCAAATAAGTGATACAATTGTGAGAGTATATGATTGTGCAGAGGAAACCAGTTAGTTGTTACAATTTTGTTTTTGCCATTTCTACCAAATGAAACAAGAGAAGTGCATCATTTCGTTTTTGCTGAAAGAATAATATGTTTATTGAAAAGTAAAGTGAAAACATTTGAAACCAAACAATTAACTATTAAGCAATTCATGGAAGTGGAAAAGTGTAACTTACCTGAGTGTGGGGTACTTTGATACAGCATGTGGTATAAGTTGTTGCAATTGGGACCAACGATTTAATTTGCTAAAACATGAATACCGAATATATGTAATGGAGCAAATGTAATGTAGCATGTATGATTGTTTCATCTTCTCCGTGAGGATTTGAGCGAGGAAGCCGAAACTTTCAGGGATTAATGAGGGCACCATGAAGTTGTGCATGTGCAAATTTTGTTTGATTCCATGAATTCTTTTTTTTTTGCCGATATTGGCTTTTTTTTTTCCTTTGGGGAGGGTGGGTGTATTTTTTTGGGGTGAGTTTTGGACAGAGGAAGGAAGATAAGGAGACTTGGTGGTGGAACGAGGAAGTACAGGAAAGTATAAGGAAGAAGGGATTGGTGAAAAATAAGTGGGATAGCCAGAGAGATGAAGAAAGTAGGCAGGAGTACAAGGAGTGGTGGCGCAAGGCAAAGAGAGAGGTGGCAAAGGTTAAGGAAAAGGCATATGATGAGCTGTTTGAGAAGTTGGATACAAAAGAAGGGGAAAAGGATTTGTACCGATTGGCAAGACAGAGGGACCGAGCTGGGAAGGATGTGCTGCAGGTTAGGGTGATAAAGTACGCAAATGGGAATGTGCTGACAAGCGAGGAGAGTGTGTTGAGAAGGTTGATGGAGTACTTCGGGGAGCTGATGAATGAAGAAAATGAGAGAGAGAGAAGGTTGGAAGAGGTGGAGATAGTGAATCAGGAAGTGGGGTGGATCAGTAAGGATGAAGTGAGGACTGCTATGAAGAGGATGAAGAGTGGAAAGGCGGTTGGCCCAGATGATGTACCAGTGGAGGCGTGGAAGTGTTTCGGAGAGATGGCAGTGTGGTTTTTAACCAGATTGTTTAATAAAATCTTGGAAAGTGAGAGTATGCTTGAGGAGTGGAGATTAAGTGTACTGGTTCCGATTTTCAAGAACAAGGGTGATGTGCAGAGCTGTGGTAATTACAGAGGGCAAAAGTTGTTAAGCCACACCATTAAGTTGTGGGAAAGAGTAGTAGAAGCTAGGTTGAGAGGAGAGGTGATGATCTGTGAGCAGCAATATGGGTTTATGCCAGGAAAGAGCACCACTGATGCGATGTTTGCTCTGAGAATGTTGATGGATTAGTTTTGGGAAGGCCAGGAGTTACATTGTGTGTTTGTGGATTTACAGAAAGCTTATAGGGTGCCAAGAGAGGAGTTGTGGTATTGTATGAGGAAGTCAGGAGTGGTAGAGAAGTATGTGAGGATGGTGCAGGATATGTATGAGGACAGTGTGACAGCAGTGAGGTGTGCGGTAGGAATGACGGACCGGTTTAAGGTAAAAGTGGGATTGCACCAAGGATCGACTCTGAGCCCTTTCCTGTTTGCAATGGTGAAGGACAGGTTGATGGACGAGATCAGACCCGAGTTTCCATGGACTATGATGTTCGCGGATGACATCATGATCTGTAGGGAGAGTAGGGAGCAGGCTGAGGCGAGCATCGAGAGGTGGAGGTACGCCCTGGAGAGAAGGGGAATGATAGTCAGTAGGAGTAAGACCGAGTACATGTGCGTAAATGAGAGGGAGGGTGGTGGTATGGTGTGGTTGCAAGGAGTTGAGGTGGGGAAGGTGGATGGGTTTAAATACTTGGGATCAACTGTCCAAAGTAAGGGAGAGTGTGGGAGAGAAGTGAAAAAGAGAGTGCAGGCAGGATGGAGTGGTTGGAGAAGAGTTGCAGGAGTGATTTGTGACAGAAGGGTAGCTGCAAGAGTGAAGGGGAAAGTATATAACATGGTAGTGAGACCAGCTATGTTGTATGGTTTGGAGGAGGTGGCGCTGACAAAAAGACAGTTAGCGGAGCTGGAGGTGGCAGAGTTAAAGATGCTGTGATTCTCGTTGGGAGTGACGAGGATGGACAGGGTAAGAAATGAGTATATTAGAGGGACAGCGCAAGTAGGACGGTTTGGAGACAAAGTGAGAGAGGCGATATTGAGATGGTTTGGAAATGTGCACAGGAGAGAAGCAGAGTATATTGGATGAAGGAAGCTGAGGATGGAGCCACCAGGTAGGAGGAGAATAGGAAGGTCAAAGAAGGGGTTCATGGATGCGGTGAGGGCGGACATGTGGGTGGTTGGAGTGTCAATGGAAGATGTGGAGGATAGATTGAAATGGAGAAGGATGATCCGCTGTGGCGACCCCTAACTGGAGCAGCCGAAAGAAGAAGCAGAATAAGAAGAAGAAGAAGATTTTTCATATCCATTGGTTTATCAAAATACTTTGATTCATCCCTCACAGTTGAACCTTGTTTTCCCTCTTTTGTTCGAAGAAACATGAATCTCAGAGTAAGTTTAGCAGGGGGTTGAGCAGAACTCAAGAACCTTAATTCATCATTAAATATCAATCCCTTTTCTTAAACAAGATGAAATATTGCTGGTTGTTCTGTTGGAATGAGTCCTGCTTTGGTTTTTGAATCCGCTGAATATTCATTGTTTTGAATAGTGTTCACAATATAATCAGGGGGTTGATTAATCTCTTCCAGTTGTTGAAATAATCCATCATCATATTCTAATTCTCCGACATGATCTTATTCTTCCTCCATCATTTGACAAATCTTTTAGCAGTTGAAGTTTTTTAGGAGTATATTCTATTGTGGAAACTGTGAAAGCATCTATAATTTTCTCTTGGGAAGTTTTTAAAAGTGGTTTTAAAAATTTCTCTTGTTTTCTTTCAAATGCTTCTTCACCTGTTAGTTTATGCCTGCATTTCTTCTTAATGTCTTCCTGTTGTTTTACAACTTTTGAAACCAACTCTTGATGCTCCTTAAATCTTCTTGCTCTTTCTTTCACATCCATTTATTTATTGGAAAATGCCGTTCACTGAATTATAAAGGTCAATGGGGAAATTTTCCTTTTCTTCATCATTAAAGTAGATGTGTTCAAATAAATCCTTTTCTTTAAATATTTCATCAAATTCTTTATTAACATTAATACGAGTTGTAATTTCTTCTTCATTAATACTTGTATCTTTGCTTATCATACATTTGCATTGAGTTTCTTCATCAACATCAAAACTGAATGATAAAATCTTCACCCCATTACCACTCAGATGTTTAATAATTTGTCTCATTCCTTCTAGATTAGTTTCTAATATCCCAAGACCAACAGATTTTAGTTTCTTTAACTCACTCTTACAATGTGAATATTTTGTTGTACCAAGAGAAACCACCTCAAATATTTGGCCTTCATCCCTCAATCGCATATGTTGCTCGACTGAAATATAGTAATAATCCTCACCTACTTCTTTCTCCTGGTCACATTGCTCTGGTTGTTGTAGATACAATATGAATCACATGGTGGTTTTTAAAGAAAATTTACAATATTTTCATTTGTACTATTCAAGAACCTTGATTTTTGAAAGTTTTTTTCCAGAAGCAGATTTACCCACAAGATTTATAATAATAGTTGTCATTTATATATGTAATTGTTTATAAAATAAAAAATATATCCCTTAAATATTTTAAATATCTTAAAAAAATATATCTCATCTTGTTTCACAACAATATATTTATATTTTTCAGTCGAGTGCTTCATATAATCCCCAAATTCCTTTTTATTATATAATGGAGAATAATTGTCTCTCCAAAAATTGTTTATATTATATCTATTGAATTTAACTTGAATAAAAGAAAAGTATTGGCATTGTTTCTTATTGAGTGACGAGGGAGTTGAAAGTATGATTGAATGAGATAAATACAATTACAAGAAGAATGTCTCCTTGTGTAGTAGCTATCCATTACCGTTTGGTTTCACTCATTAACACAATCATCAAAGATAACGAGGTTCTTTTTTGTTTCATCCAAATCTTAGGGAGAAGGTATCATCCATATTTTCACTAAGAATACAAGTTATCGGCTTTGATTTCTTTTTATATCTCTGTGTATCACAAAATAGTTGTATTATATCTTCTTTTAAATGTTGCAATCATTTAGTTTGTTTTGAAGTTTAAATAAACCGATTATATCTTCTTTTTGAAGACCAGCATTAAAACCTTGTGGGAGTACTTGATACTCAGGTTGAAAACTTGACTTTGTGAAAATTATCAAATTATCATAATCTAAAAAGTTGGGAGTAAGGAGCATCTTTAAAAGTATGCAGGTTTTTCCACATCCGCTTGAACCAACTATGAGACATCTTCATGAATTTGGAAGATTTTTATGGTTGTTAAATTTTATCTTATTTTCCCAAATGGGTAAAAAATCATTCATTTATATATTTTGAAAACAGGTTATTTAATTTTTTATGGCTTTTTTTGGAAACTCTGTTTTATCCAAAGTTCAGGTTTAATTTCAAGATAATCCATTATTTTATTTCTACAATATCTTGTGTTGATATTTCCCTGAAAATGACAATCGTTAATAATAATATAAATCATCAATCCAAGAAACATGGTTGTCATTTGTTCAGTCTCTTCTCTTGGAAGAAAAGGTGTATTATCACCCTCATACTTTACATTCATTTCTCGAATCTTGGAAAGTAATTCATTTTTGGTATAAATCTCAAAGAATTATATTCCTTTTTATCTTTTTATGATCATTAATTAGAAGACAATCACAGAACATACATTGTCTGTAGGCTTTTGACTCTGTGTTTAATCCCTGCCTTTCACACACAGGACAATTCTCAAATTTGTCATGTGGAGAATCAGGAAATTCAAGAGGCTCAAAATCTCGTAAAATATTCATATTTATAAAGTCAAAATTTACTTCAAATTAAATTCATCTATGGTATCTTCGGTACTTTCATTGGTGCTTTTTTTTTTGTATACCTTGTCGAGGCTCGTGTGAGAACTAACACACAACACACATCAAGGGGGGCATGAGACAAGAGGGGAGGGAGTGGGAAGGCAAAACAGTGGGGAACAGAGACATGAGGAGATCTGTGGAAGGGAGAGGGATGGGACGGGGAACATGGGGAACAGATGATGGACATTACAGGGACTTCAGGAAGGAAAGCAGGGAATTTGAAGGAGGTGGGCTTGGGTGGATTATCGGGGGTAGAAAAGATCGAGGATTTGGATGGGGGATGATGAGAGTTGGTGGTGAACAGCTGTATTGAAGGCCTGGAGGGAAGAATGGGAATGAATAGAGTGAGGGAGTTTATTCCAAAGGCAGGAAAAAAGTGGAATGAAAGAGTTAAGGTGAGCAGTGATTCATGATTTTGGTAGTTTTACCAGAAGGGGGTTGTTGGCTGACCATGAGCGCCCTGCGGAAATGTGGTGGGGACAAATCGCAGAGAGAGCAGGGGGAGTGAGGCTAGAGAGGAGACGATAGAAGACAGAAAGACCACCGACCAACCTGCGGTGAATGAGTGAGAGGCCCAGAGACTCAGCCTCATTGCGAGAGATGCCAATGATCCGAAATGCCTTGGTTTCTACAGCGTGACGCCGAGAAAGGTGGGAGGCAGGAGCACCAGCCCAGAGGGGGAGAGCATTACTCCATCAGGCTGCAGACAAAAGCTTTATAAGTGGTCAGGAGCTCAGGTGGGCCGAGGAAGGATTTGCACGACGTACGATTCCCAGTCGGCGACTGGCTTTGGAGGCGAGCTTTGAAATGTATCTTTCCCAGGAAAAGTCATGGCAGATAGTGAGACCCAAAAGCTTGAAAGAAAGGACTTCTTCCAGAGGATTGTTGAGAAAGTGGATGGGGCGGTTTTCTGAACGGTCCTTTCGAAGAGACATACTGAGAGTGTGAGATTTGTCCGGATTGAAAAACATGTTCCACGTGTTGGACCAGTTTGTGGTTTTACCTGGATCTGCAGTGAGCGAAGAAGCAGTTGCTTGTCGGTCTGAGGGATGACCGATGGTGTGGCAGAGGGTGGATTCATCAGCAAAGAGATATAGAGAATTTTCCAGAGAGTCAGAGAGATCATTGATGAAAACCAGAAAAAGAACAAGGCCCAGAACGCTACCTTGAGGAATTTCAGCCTGGAGAGGAAGAGGGGATGAAAGAACTCCATTTAGGGCCACACAGTGACTGCGACAGGAGAGGAAGTCTGCGAGCAATGAGTGTAGATGGCCTTGGATACCATAGGAAGAGAGATTGGTGAGCAAGGCAGGGTGCCAGACTGTGTCAAAAGCACGTGATATGTCCAGGGATATGGCTCGGATTTCCTGTCTGGCATTGAGGACTTCCATCCATTGTTGGGAGAGCAGAAGCAGCATATCCAGGGTAGAGTGAACTTGTCTGAAACCAAATTGATGATTGGAAATCAAGCCAATGGAGAAGAGGAAGGATTTAATGTCTGAAGCGATGATGGATTGAATAACCTTGCTGATGATTGGGAGAAGGCTGATTGGTCTGTCGTTGCAGGGATCTGTTTTTGCACCTTTTTCTGCAGGGCAGTAATGTTTTCTGATTTCCAAGCAGATGGCAGATGACCTTGAGCAAATGAGAGGGTGAATAGAACAGAGAGAGGGTGAGCAAGAGCAGAAGAGCAGGTTTTCAGGACACGTGGGCTGATGCCGTCTGGACCAGTCGCAGAATCTGAGTCGAGGTTTGACAGCAAGCTCTCCAGCTTGTCAAGAGAAAAGGACACAGAGTCCAGGGACAGTTGGGTGCGACTGGGAAAGGTGGGTAAAGAAAGCAATGGGTTTTGGACACAGGATTTAGCTGCAAACACCGAGTTTATGCATTCAGAGTTTTCACGCGCGGTACCAGCAGTGTGGCCATTTGAGGTAAGGGAGGGGATGGAGGGGGAACATACACCAGAAACAGATTTGATTAGATGCCACCAGGATTTTGAGGAGGGAGAGAGGTTTGAGAGTTCAGACTTCAGATGAGAAAGATGTTGTTTTCTGACTCTCCTGAGGGTAGATACACACTTGTTCCAAGCTTTATGGAAGGAACTGGGATTGCTCTCAGTTGGGTTTGCCTTCCATGAGGCAAAGGCAAGTTGTTTCAGGACAACTGCCTCACCACAAGCTTCAGTGAACCAAGAGCGGGAGGAAGGGTAGGACAACTGAAGACGAGAGGGGATAAATCTGTGCATGAGGGAGAGCAAGTTTCTTTGAAAGAATTCCCAGGATGAGTTCATGTTGGAGAAAGTAGCGATGCACAGGAGAAAGTAGCGATCCCTCATGCACAGGAGACCAGTCTATATGTTTGATGGCTGCTTGGAGACCCTGCCAATCGGCTTGAGTGAAATGCCAGACTCGACGGCGTGAGGTGGTTCTCTGATAATAGCCAGAGAGATGTCCACTTTGACAAGGACATGGTCAGAAGAACCGATTGGAGCATAGGAAGAGCAGCAGATATTGTCAGGGTAATTTGTCAAAATCAGACCCAGAAGAGATGGAGATCCGGGTCGGGAAGTTGACCGATTTAGTCAGTCCCAATGAGTCGCAGAAAGCTTTTGCTGAGGTGCCATGACAGGTGAGAGGTACCCACACCTAGCCAACTGGCATGATGACAATTGAAGTCACCACATATGAGGAAGGGAGAGTTTGGATGAGAAGATAAAAGTTGGTCCATGTTTTCGGTTAGTGAGGTGAAGATGGAGTCATCACTGTTCGCTGGACGGTACAGTACACATATAAACATGAGGTGGGAGTGGAGGGGAAGCCATAGCCAGATATATTATTCCTAGGGGTGTGGGGGAGTGATGGCAGTGCATGGAGAGTGAGGAATGGAGTCTTTGATGAAGAGAGCAACTCCTCCACCAGGACGAGGATCAGGTCTGTCATGCCGGAGGAGGGAGTAACCAGGGAGAGATACTTGGGAGTCAGACACGTCTTGGCGGGGGGGAAGTTTATGTTAGGCAGATTATGTTTGGTTTGTTAGTGGCAACCTGTATGGAAAGATCTGAAAGGTTTGAGTGAAGGCCCCGGATATTTGAGGTCCACACTTTTAATGAAGAGGAATGGGAGGAGGCTTTGGGTGTAGGGGGTGGGGGGAGGGGTAGGGTGAGGGTAAGACAAGGGACGAGGGGGGAGGTAAGGAGGGTTGTTGAAAGAGTGTGGGGGATTGCAGAATAGCTAGGGAGGGGCCGAATGAGGAGAGAAAAGGCTCTCTGGTGCTGGAGGAGAGGGGGAACAAGAGAGGGGGAAGAAGGCAGTTGAGGATTTGAGGAGGTGGAGTGAAGAGATGGAGGTGAGAGGGCAGTGGAAGGAGGCAGCTTTGTGGATGAGAGGGGGGCAACTTTGAGAAGGATGAGTGAGGGGGATGAATGGTGGGAGAAATGTGAGGGGAGAGTTTTTGAGAGAGGTGAGAGGGAGGCTTGGAGGGAAAAGAGTGGGATGGTTGCTTTGAGAGTGAGGGGTGAGAGCGGTGAGTTGGCACTGAAGTTGGAAAAAAAGAATGGTTGATGGAAAGCGAACATTCATAGCAAACTGGGGTTTTAAAAAGTTTTAGGTCAGAGATGCTATTTAACACAATTCTTGATGGATGCAATAAAGGCGAATTCAGAGAATGGAGAGAAGAAACGCTGTAACAGTTGGATTTTTTTAGGCAAGGGATGAAGGAAAGGTCGAATTGAGAGCAGTCTGTTTAAATAGCAGAATAGTAGTGCATTCTGATACAGTAAAGAGTACCATACGTGTGAAAGAGGAAGATGAAGCATTGTAAGAGATCGTTTTTATTATCTTATATATTATTTCCGAGTTTGTGGTTTCGTGTCGCGCTATCTTCGACTTTGTTCTGTGCTCGAGTAACGTGATATTCGGCTTACATTATCTCAAAGACCATATGAGGTGCATGGTACAAAAAAAAATGGTTCTGAAACAGTGAAATCGTATTCCACTTACTGCATTCAAGTAAAATTACTACTGATACTCTGCATCAGTTCCTTACTCAAACACACCCACCCCAACATGTCGCGCAGAGCACGGGTTATGAGAGTTATTATTAAAGTTTGAGAGAGTTTTCAACAGATTAGGTCATGGAAGTGTTGTAGAAAAAAATCGAGGAAGAAGAAGAAGAGAAGAAGAAGAGGAGATGAAGAAGAATAAGGCGAATCAAGAGGGGTGAGTGAGGAAGGAGAAAGGTAGTGTTGTTTTTTTTTAATATTTAAGATAAGAAATAGAGTGATTAGTTGGGAGGGATGGGGGAGATTGGGAAAGTGGGGAAGATAGAAATTGAAGGTCATGGTGAGAAAAAACAAAACACGATCGTACACCGAGGGGAACTGGTAGGCCTCAAGCCTCAAGGATAGGCCTCAAGCACCCAGTAAGACACGGTCGACAAAATCTCACAAAATAGCACAATTTTTGAAACAAAACTGAACGAGGAACACACAGTAACACGTAAATGAGAAAATAAACAGTTAAAACGGGACAGATAACAACTGGAAACTTAACTTTGAGATCGTCAGCAGAGAGCCCTGAAGGAAACCTGTCGACACTCCAAACCCAGAACCAGAAATCCAATCTTTCACAATCATCTAAAAAACTACTTTCATAACTATCGTTTGAACACAAACTCTCGGTATCATAACTGTCTTCTGTTCCAACAGAGATACTATCATCATTTTCATAATCTTCAAAATCCTCAGTTGAATAATGACTCGTATTTAATTAGTGGAAAAAAAAAAACATTACCATCTATATCTGTATACTTTCTTTCATTAACAGATTCAACTACTGCATTTTTATATTAAAGGTAAATTTAAAAATTAAATGGAGCTACTTTAATTGATGGCCTTCCAGGTATACTAAAAGCCCTTCCATTGAAGGAAATTGAAGAACTCATATTACTCACCATAATTGTTTTTATCCAATAGTTGTTATATTTATCTTTATTCAATTACACAACCTCCACATCTTTCTCAGAATCTTTTACAAATGAAGAGATTGCTTGAAACTTGTCTTTTGTGTCTTGATACATTGTGGTTAGTAAGTGAAAAAAGTTGGAGGATAAAATGGTTTTAAGCACAGATTCACCTATAAGTTAAACGGAATTTTCATCAAGAAAATTTTATTATAAGCAAAGTTTTGTTATATAAATATGGTGAATACAACATACTGCAATGCTTGTAATCATGAATATAAATGTTATACTTATAGAAATCATCTTCAAACCAATAAACACACATTAAATCTTTTCAGACAAATATCTCCACTTGAGCAAAAAACAAAACATTGTGATAGATGCGATAATGATATTTTCTTCAAAAAAATTATAATAAACACCTTCAATCACGCAAGCACAAGAACAATGAAGAAAGGGAAGGTGCCACTAAATTCTCCATTGAAAACACTGATGGGGCATTTAAAGGATATATAAAAATAAGATTGTTTCGCTTTCAAGACCCTGGACCATCTTCAATCATTGAAGCTGTTGATATGGTTAAACAAAGTATAGAAACTATTGTACAGTGGATAAGCACAATAATTGTGCGTTTTATGAGAAAAGCATGCATTTCTGACATAGTTAGTGAATACCATAAGGTTTATTTTCAGATGTGGAGGGAAGTCAGATTTGACCTCTGAGGGCCGTGAGAGGTCAAATCCAAGATGGCCACCATTCCACCAGGACTAATGTTCAAACGCGTTTAATTTTGGAAATAAACAGTGCAAAAAACCATTTAAGGTGTCATTTCCAACAAAGTTTGGAATGGCCATTCGTTTGGTGATACTTTTGAGATCGCCAGGAGTCAAGGAAATGCATTTCGATCAAGGTCAAGGTCAAATCACGTTAAAAAAAAACTTTTGGACATTATTTTGGTAAAGACAATGGATTGGACCTATGCAATATAGCGAAACTTCGCTTCCATTTTGACAATGTAGGGATAATAATACAAAAAAATTAACAGAATAGTCCCATGCTGCTAGAGTGGGAGTGGAGTTTCTCAGTTGCGGCTATGACGTTCTGACCTTGGTGAATCCACGTTCCGTGCATGCTTTACGCTGTTGAACACCATTAATTGGGAGATTGCTAGGGCAGGTTTTGTGGTGGTTGTGTGTACCAGCTGAGTCTGATGCTCGAAGTTTGCCCCATCGAGTATCATGTTGACGAGAGCCAAGAGGGCTGGTGGCACAGCCTCCTGCTGGCAATTTGCCTGGAACGACCCATCAAAGGAGAAACTTGAGTCAAAGATCTCTTTGCGCACCACCTGTGCTGCTCGCATTAAGTGCATGGCATCACTGTCATGATGACAGGCCATCATGAGGGCTGGTCCAATGTCCTTCTCAAAACTCAGAATTGTGTCTCTTCCCTGTGAATGTGCCCTCAGATCAGGAAGCGCAGTCAGGCCTAAGTCATATTTGCCACGGCGGCCGTGGGGTCTCCAAAATCTACGGCCACTAGCAATTATACGGAGGCTGCAGTATTTCCACGGTCACACAATGTCGCAGTCACATATGTTTATATTTTTCGGGGAGCCGCACGGCGTATTTAGAAATTGTGGAGACCGAAAACGTGGGGGTGCCGTACGGTCTTTGCTTTGATGTCGCACCTTATGGCATCCCTGCGGCGGCCATAGAATTTTCAAGGCAGACGCAAGGTAGCCTCAAGGTGCCCGCAAGGCGACCGCAGGGGGCCCCTAAGGCGAACGTGCGGCCAGACGGGCGGTAACGAGTGGGTATATATAATTTCTTTTTTTACTGAAATAAAAATATAACAGTTCGGAATATACCAGAATGTGGTGCCCCCAGAATCCGAATTGAATTCGTTCCAGGAGGCTGTTCGGATTGCAAGAAGTTCGACTCCCAAACTATTTTCCCAATAAGAAATAATGGAGTGAATTAATCTGCTCCTGGACCCCAAGAAAACCTACTTTCAAGACACTTTCAACTGAAAATTACCCATGTTTAAGGTAAAATAAGATGAGTAAATGACCTTCGGTGGCGGTGTATTGTATGTAAACTGGTACAATCACCACATCCAAAGGTCCACACAGGCTCGAGCTCCGTCCTGGGTTCCGATCACTCGCGCACTATGCGAGAGCGCTGCCCCCAGGGCAGCTCATCAAACATGATGCCCCCAGAACCACAATCACTTTCATCAAACACATCGGGCTGAGGTAATCATGGATATTCCAAATTACAACATGAGGTAAAGGTGAAAACACGAGGTAAAGTAGCGATCGATACATGAGAGATGCTTTCATGAGTACTTCCACCGACGAACTGAATGAACAAAGCATGAAGATGTGGGTTGAACAGGTGGGGGAGATAAGTGAACAAACATGAATGTTACGTTGCGTTCGGTTTTTTAAAATGTATTCGGTTTTAGGGCAAAATTCATTTTTCATTGATAAGAGACTACGGCAGCCGCATGAATAACGCAAGCACACCGTACGCCCTATGTACGGTCGACGTGGAACACAACTACGGCATGTCGAATTGCTACGGCCAACGTAGAAATGAAAAAAAGTTATAACTCCGCGTTATAATTCCACGGCGACCCCTACGGCCTGTGAAAGATAGCCAAACGGCGTAGCGCCACCCTGAGGCCACCGCAGAAACTCTGCGGTCGCTGCACTTTTCTGTCAATTCAGAGGGTGTGCGGCCGCCGTATCCTCGCCGTAGAGCAAATGTGACTTTGGCCTAAGCAGTCGGTTTTTCAGTCTGGTGGTGTGAATCCGTTTTGGTACAGTCAGACCAAGCTGCTCCAGTCTGACCTTGTACAGCTGAGCGATGTCTGTCAGCCTGAACACAGGATCACTGCCTTCATCAATGTTCATGTCTTCCAAGTATGCCACGAGCTCAGCAAAGGCTATGCCATGCAGGCAAGAATCATCTCCACCATTGCCTTTGGGTGCAGCCTTCCTGGCTCTGTTGTACAGTGAATG
This sequence comes from Eptatretus burgeri, assembly GCF_056783735.1. Taxonomy (NCBI): domain Eukaryota; kingdom Metazoa; phylum Chordata; class Myxini; order Myxiniformes; family Myxinidae; genus Eptatretus; species Eptatretus burgeri. The sequence goes on from NC_140970.1 coordinate 75,060,470, forward strand.
CAGACAGTGGTGATGGTACTTGGCCTCAATGGCCATCATGTCCCCTGCTGCAAGCTTGGCCAAAAGAACAGTGTCCTCAAGTTCAAGGGCACACTTCCGCACATTTGTGTTGATGTTGTAGGTTGATGCATTATGTAAATCTACAGAACCAGCAGGCTCATTGCAGAAGAAACAAGTAGGCTCTGTGGACTGTGGATGGCTGTGAGCAGATGGAGTGTGCACAGAAGAGGTACTTCGTTGTCCGTAGCCAATTCTCCCCGACTTTGCTCATCAAACACGTTTTTGTTGAGTTTTAGACAGCATTTCTTGTGCCACTCAGCCCCGTGTGCCTTCAGAATGGATTCTATGCCATTTCCATCATCCAATCGCTCCAGGTGGAGGTCCATTGGCATGTGCTGAAGGGTGTGGAACCGGAGAAGGTCTTCTGTCAGGGATGCATAGCCACTATCAACGGGCTGTTTCGTTGATCTGAGAGGACACTGCAAAGATTCATGTGTTACTAATTGGCAGAGGACACAAATGTCCCAGTTAGTGCTGGGGGTGGCTAGGATTGCTTGGATTTAGAGGGTTGGGTAGGGTCCATCAGGAAGTGATGCTTCGGCATGGTTGCGACGAAATCAGCACGGCAGTAGAGAAGACTCTGAAAGACAAAAACACAATGAAAGCACCAACTACCATGCCACATTTTACATCTAGGCTATCTTCTTAGATACATGTCAATATCCAGGATTTCTTTATTGGTAAGGGTCAACAAAACATAGAACTCCACAGATAATGCATCTATACCCAGCTAGTCTAAGCATGGATATACACAATACATAATGCGCCATATCTGCCTCAACCACACCCTCTGAGGAGCTAAATAACTAAATTATCCACAATGTCATCACTCGGTATTCATTTGCAAATTTCAACTGATTCCTTATTTTTTGATAAATTTTTACCTTGACCTTGACCTAAATTCATTTCCTTGAATTCTGACATTATCAAAGGTATCACCAAATGAATGGGCATCCCCAATTTAGTTGGAAATTACACCGTAAATGTTTTTATGCGCAGTCTGGTTCCAAATTAAGGACGTTTGAACATTAGACCCAGGCGACTAGCGGCCATCATAGATTTGACCTCTCACTGTCCCCTCAGAGGTCAAATATGACTTACCTCCACATCCGAAAATAAACATTATGGTATGACCTAATTATGCTAAAAATTTCATGCTTTTCTCATAAAATGCACAATTTGTTAAAATATGAGAGCTTATCCGCTGTACTACTATAATTAAAAACACATTAAGTGAAATGAAAACTTTTAAGTTTTGTATGGGAGTAAAATTGAATATGGTAAGAGAAGGTGATGAAACTACTCCCTATATGAGGACAAACCCTCACTTTATCTCATCATTTCAAGGTTTTGTAAGATGCGATGTTTACAATGAACTCCAGAGACAAGAACAAGATGTTTATAACACTGTATGTAGTAGGTCGTGGATTTGCGATTACAAAAATAATCTTTTTAGATATACACATCTTAAAATCAGATCCTCTTCAAGCTTCTTCTTATGTTGATTTACCAAAAGAGATAAAACTTAAGAAAGCGGTTGTTAATATTCAAAACAAAGATAATAAATGTTTTCTATGGTCTGTTCTTGCTCACTTACGTCCTCCACAATGGAAACCTGAAAGGGTTGAACATTATGAGAAATACGAGAATACATTAAATGTTAAAGATTTAAAGTTTCCAATGTCATTGAGAGATATTCCTAATTTTGAGAAAAATGAATAATCTATCTGTTAATTTATATGGATTAATGAATACAAACAAAGTTCAGATATTAAAAATTTCAAACAACTATAAAAATGATGAAACACAAATTGACCTTCTCTACTTTACTTCAAAGGAAAAAATCACATGATGCTTTCATCAAAAATTTATCAAGATTAACAAAATCAGAACTATAGAAGAGAAAATGTAAAACGTATCCTTGTAAGAGATGTCTCGACTCCTTTCATACAAAATAACGATTAAATAAACATTCAAAATATTGTAGTAATCATAAATCAAGCGTAATCAATTTACCAAAAGCAGGTTCAAACATATCATACAAAGATTTTAACAAATCTATAAAACATCCGTTTGTGATATATGCTGATTTTCAAAGTATCCTTGAAAAGGTAGATACTGTTTCTCCAAATCCAAATAAATCATACACAAAAAATATCAAAAAACATACTCCTTGTGGTTTCTGTTATTACATAAAACTAGCGAGACCCGTGCACATGCACGGGATAGCAGTACAACATAGCTGGTAGCAGACGACAGACCGTACACGGGGAATGACAAAAATACGCATTGTGCAAAATGCAAGTGGTACTATGGAACACCAAGACTTCCCAAACATTGTCGGCATGTCCGCTAAGTGCCACAGCAATTTCATAGGGATCGTGTGACGGCGTGCCAAGTTTTTAGTTAAGTGTGCAAGCTTGGTATTATAATAGAGATAATCTGTTGTTGATGAATACAAGTTGGAACTTTATAGAGGAGAAGATGCCTCAGAGGAGTTTGTAAGATGATTGGAAAAAGACTGTTTCAGGCAAAGATAAATAATGGTTAAAACCTCAAAACCAATATCATTAACAAAGGGAGAGAAAAGGGAATTTAGAAAGAACAAGTCTGAAGACGACGATGGTTCACGAGCGGTATTTGACGATGTACATTGTTTCAGAAGTCAAGGATGAGACAATGTGATAATGTTTGACCAAGTTATAAAAATGATCAACATGATGTGGTACGAGTGACAGGTTATTAGCTGCAAAATGTCAAAAACCCGGTTTCGTTCAACAACTTTAAAAAGTTGACCTTTGCATAACCTTTAAAGGTCCCAAAACAATGTTGTGGACTTTAAAATAAGGAAACAGGATACGTGCTATAGCTTAATGGAGTTAGTTCGTCGAAGAAGGTCGAAAACCCGGTTCGATTCCCACAACTTTGAAAATTTGACCTTTGTGAACTTTAAAGGTCAAAGGTCAAGGATTATGACCTTTGGTGCAAAACTTCCTCTGGAACATTCCAGGAACAATATAACGTTGTATAGGCTATATGGCATTTCACACTCCTCGGATTATCCATACTTTGATGAAATCAGCGTAAAAACAAACTTGTAGGGGGCGCCACGGGCAAGGTGTTCGAGATAGAGAAACATGGTTTCAAGACTTTAGGTGGGGAATGACCTCAAGATTATGCATAAAAAAGATTGTCATCCTAGCTCTCAACGTTTAGGCGGTCATCTCATTTTTATGTCAAAATTCGAAATTTTCTAAGTTCATGACCTTGTGACCTTGACCTTGTGACCTTGACCTTGGGACTACAATGAAAAATGGAGCTCTGTGGGGCTATGCAGGTGCCATTGGGCTAACCAAATACCGAAACCCCTGCCAGATTCGACAAACCCCTCGGAGAAGAATTTTTTATGCCAAAATCGCAATTTTCTAAGTTCCTGACTTTGTGACCTTGGGACTAAAATGAAAAATGGAGCTACGTGGGGCTATGCAGGTGCCATTGGGCTAACCAAATACTGAAACCCCTGCCAGATTCGAGAACCCCCTCAGAGAAGATGGATTTTTTTTATGTCAAAATCGCAATTTTCTAAGTTCGTGACCTTGTGACCTTGACCTTGGGACGAAAATGAAAAACCGAGCTCCGTGGGGCTATGCAGGTGCCATTTGGCTAACCAAATACTGAAACCTCTGCCAGATTCGACAACCCCCCTCGGAGAAGATGCAAATTGAAATCGGCTACCCCCTAAAAACACAATTCGCAATTTTCTAAGTTTGTGACCTTGTGGCCTTGACCTTGGGACGAAAATGAAAAATCGAGCTCTGTGGGGCTATGCAGGTGCCATTGGGCTAACCAAATACTGAAACCCCTGTCAGATTCGGCAAAACTCCTCGGAGAAGATGCAAATTGAAATCGGCTACCCCCTAAAAACACATGTTTTTTATGGGTGGACCACGCCCATTTTCAGGAAAACACAACTTGATCATGATATAAACTTCCCACCAAAATTTCATCAGGATCAGATCAAAACCCACGGAGCTATGCTCGGGACAGACAGACAGACAGACAGACAGACAGACATACAGACATACAGACACACAACAATAACGAATATAGTGGTCACTTATATTTTTGTGAAAATTTTTTTTCGTGAACCAACAGTATCTGTCATATTTGTGAGGAGAAAATTGAGGGAGAGGTCAAAGTTAGGGATCATTGTCATCTTACTGGTAAATATAGAGGTCCAGCTCATTCCCATTGTAATCTTAATTACAAGCCCCCAAACTTTATTCCTGTCTTTCTTCACAACAACACTCACTATGACACACATCTATTTATAAATGAACTTTCAAAGACATCTGAAGATATTCCTGCCATTCCTGACACAGATCGAAAATACATCTCATTCAGGAAAAAAATTCATACATCCCCCATAACCCATATCAGATTTCTTGACACATACAAGTTTATGGCAAGTCCATTATCTAACTTAGCATCAAATATTAAAAACTTACTGAATCTTAAATCACATTTCTCAAATCAAGAAGAGATTCCTCTCTGATCACAAAAGGGAATATATCCGTTTGACTACATGGATTCATTTGAGAAGTTTAAAAAAACACAACTTCCTTCAAGGGAAAGTTTCTATGGCAAGTTGAATAAAACTCATATTTTCCGATAGAGATTATACACAAGCTAAAAAGGTTTGGGAGAAGTTTAATATAAAGAATCTTAGAGAATATCATGATTTGTATCTTAAAACTGATGTATTGTTATTGGCTGATGTGTTTGAAACTTTTAGAACAGTCTGTCATAAAAAATTCTTATGGATTAGACCCCACTCACTATTACACAGCCCTGGGTTTGGCTTGGAGTGCAATGTTAAAATTGACAAAACAGAATTTGGAATTAATCAGTGATATAGATATGCTTTTAATGATAGAGAAGGCTAAAAGAGGAGGAATATCGCAAGTATGTTCCAAGACATATGCTAAAGCAAATAACAAATATCTTCCTGATTATAATAAGAACGAGGACAACTCTTACCTGATGTATTATGATGCAAACAATTTGTATGGGTGAGCTATGTCTCAATCTTTAGCTTATGGAAAACTTAAATGGGTTAAAGGAAAACATTATGAAAAAGTTTTACAAGACATTTTTGTCTCCTCTCAAAAAGAATTGGATGAAGCTGAAGTTGGATATTATTTTGAGGTCGATTTAAAATATCCAGAAGAACTTCATCAGAAACATAAAGACCTACATATTGCCCCTGATAAAGAAAGTCCAAGAAAAGAATGGTTAAGTGATTACCAACAGTCATTTAATATAAAAGCTAAATCTCCAGAAAAAACGACTAACTACATTAAATGATAAAGAAAGTTATGTTTTGCATCAAAGGAACTTAAGACAATATTTATCTGCTGGGTTGAGAGTGAGGAAAATTCACAGTTTTTTGAAATTTAAACAAAGTCATTGGTTAAAGAAATATATTGATTTTAATACAAAAAGGAGAACAGAAGCAAAATCAGATTTTGAGAAGGACTTTTATAAATGAATGAATAATGCTGTATTTGGAAAGACGATGAAAAATGTTAGGAATCAACAAAACATAAGACTTGCTTCATCATTGAAACAGGCTTCAAAGTTAATTAATAGACCAAGTTTTGAGTGAGCGGAGGTGTTTTCATAGAACTTTTGTGCTATTCATTTTAAAAAAAAAGAGAGTATTGAAATGGATAAACCTATTTATATTGGAACATCAATTCTTGACTTGTCAAAGTCGTAAATGTATGACTATTACTATAATAATTTAAAATCAAAGTATAAGGATAATGTGTCATTGTTATATATGGAAACAGATAGTTTTATATTGGAAATTAAGACGTGATGTGTATGAGGATATGATTGATAATATATATATATATATATATATATATATATATATATATATATATATATATATATATATATATATATATATATATATATATATATATGATACAAGTAATTATAAGTCAGGTGATGTGTTGTTTTCATCAAAGAATAAAAAGGTTATTGGTAAGTTTAAAGATGAATTGGGTGGGAAGGTCATGAGTGAATTTATAGGATTGAGATCAAATTCTAATGCTTTTATGTATATTGATAATAATAACATTGAAAGGTGTGATAAGAAGCTAAAGGGAATAAAGAAAAATATAATCAAGGAAACAATAAACTTTAAACATTATTACAACTGTTTAACCTGAAAGAAGGAAGAGTTTAGAAAAATGAATACAATAAGAAGTTATAAACATCAATTATATGCAGAAGATATAAATAAGAAATCAATAGGAGCTTTTGATGATAAAAGATATATTTTCGAGAATGGAATCAATAGTCTCCCGAATGGTTATAAGTACAGTCAACCCCCGCTTCATCGCGGTTCACCTATTGCGCCCCTGGTTCATCGCGGGTTTTCCCCTGGAACATAACTAATTTTTTCTGCCGATTTCCCCGGTACATAGCGGTAATGATATATAAAATATAAATTATTTAAGTAATAAATTATAACGCGTGGCGCTCGAAAGTATCTTCTTAATAAAACAAACAACAAAAAAAAATTGTATGTTTGTCGACACAACGCACGAGACAAAGACAGAGAGCGAGCTATTCATTTCTCCTTGGCGCTGATTGGCTGCTGCCCACGAGGTGCACTCTCGCTGTCTTGAGTGTTTCGCTTGTGAACGACACATATATTTTCTACGTTTTTTTCTCCAAGCCCTACGATGCCGCCCAAAGGAAAAACGTTTGCCGCGGTTGGGAGCCATTACGGTTTGAATGAATCGACCATGCGCTACATCAAGAAGGACGAAGCCAACATCAGCGCTTTGCATTCACAACACGCTGCAGCACCTCGTGGAGGCCATGGATTCTGACGACAATTTTTCTCTGAGGGCATATTACCGTGATTTTACGATAGCAACGTGTCTCCAAATAATTCAGAAGGCTCTACAAGAAATGAAAAAAGAAACCTTAAACGCCTGTTGGAAGAAGCTGTGGCCAGAATGCGTCCACGAATGCAAGGCCTTTTCTCCAGACAAAATTCACCATTCGGCAATCGATAAGGCGGTCAAGCTGGCGAAGATTCCAGGAGGAGGATTCAACGACATGACGCACGACGAAGTGAATAACCTCATCGAAACCAACTCTGACCCATTAACGGGCGAGGATTTGGCTGAGCTTACGAAGTCTGCATGCGAGGAGGAGGAGGAACAATCTGATCCATCGCAGGAGCACGACGACGAAGGCCTCTCACTTGAACGCTTAGCAACAATGGCGAAAACTCTCCTCACCACCATGAAGAAACAATGCCAGCAACTGCCCATCACAATGTTTTTGCAACGTTACTGAGTTTACAGTAAGCATTTTATGCTTCAAATGTTTTCTTTATGTGTTTAATTGAGATTAAAATGTGTTTTGTGGAGGCGTCCATTCATCGCGGATTTTCACTTACCGCGGGAGGGTTTGGAACGTAACCCCCGCGAGAAACGGGGGATTACTGTATGTGTTAAGATATTGGGTTGGGAATTTTAACAGGCTACCGCCGTCTTTTTACTGATTTATAAATGATAGAACCAAGCAATAACCAAACCAAAGAGTGGAGATGTAATCAGCCTTGCTATTTTAAATGGGAAACAAAGAATGTGAGGAATATCAAATAAGTCTTATTGAAGAAATAACCAGGGTAATAGTGGATAAAACAAATAAGCAGATAAATTTAATTACAAGTAAGTTGGAGGATGTAAAGAAAAAAAATTAAATATTCTTGAATGGACTGAAAACTTTGATGGTTATCAATTGAACAATGGAAAAACAATTTACTACAATCTCAAAATGATGTGTGGCACAGGAGGTGGTCAAATAAGAGCATTAAGAGAAGTTTATCATTTCATTTCTGCACAACAAAGACACTTATACCAAGAACCAAGTTCCAAGTTATTCTTTGTGAATACACTCGATGGAAATGAATGTAATAAGAAAATGAAGTTATTCCCTAAAGTAGAACATGGGCAAATATTTGTTGGTTCACTCTTTGAGTGGAATGAAAATATATGAAGACTGTGATTATGTTGGGGGGGGGGAGAAGTGCTTTAATCAGTAAGTCTCAATCTTTCATAGTCTCAATTTTACATTTACTTGTGTGGGAGGGAAGGGGATAGGTGGGGAGAAAATCAGTCTCAATTTTACATTTGCTTGTATGGGAGGGAAGGGGATAGGTGGGGAGAAAATCAGTCTCAATTTTACATTTGCTTGTATGGGAGGGAAGGGGATAGGTGGGGAGAAAATCAGTCTCCTATTTTGAGCTTTTGGGGCTTGAGTCAGAAAGTTTTTCCCTTTCCCCCATTCATTTGAATGGACATCCCAGAACCCCCATTTATCATCTCCTCATATCAGTTGTCATATCATATCAGTTAAACATAATGTATAAAAAGACGATGAGATCATGTGATCTTTTTGCAATGTGGAATTTTAAATTTGGCCAATGTGGCCAAAACTAGAGAATTGGCTAAGATTGGTCACTTCTTCATTATATATTGCCAATACAACCTATATTATGTGATTCAGTACCCTTTAAACATACTGTAGATGTATATCACCCAAATGCAGACAAACAGAAGTTGGCCAAATATGGTCTTAATTTCGCCAAAAAAGTGTCCAAAGTGGCGATTCTCTATTACATGGGGTTAATAAGACTGGTATTTTTGGAATCAGCACCCATTTTTATCTGGGGTAGGCTTGTTAAACCATCCTTACCTAAAATTCTGATTAAAGCCATCCACCTCTTGGAACATACCATTCTTGTTTGCATTTTTAGCACCTCTGTCTTTTGTAGTTGGTAAAACAAGAATATAATAACTGTCAATACACAGAATGGTATCGATATTTTGTTGTGATTTTCCTTATGGGGTGAGTTATTATATTGGTTATAATATAGTGTTTCCATGTCAGTTTCACCATTAAATTGAAACCCCAACAAATTAGTGAACGGATTCCATCCTCAGCTGTATCATTTCTCATCCTTCACACCAGCAGGCAGCAGCCTCTTCCCTCTCTGCACACCTTGAGAGAATCAGGAACTCGTCCAACACCTGGAATATGTCTTTTAACCCCGACAAATCCCACACACTCACCCTGTCTTTCCGAAAAGGACTGTATGACAAATCCTCCCATATACTTTCCAAACAAACCACTTGAAGGGATCAATTCACTCAAACTTTTATATCTTACCATCAGCCATGATCTTTCTTGGGCAAATTATATTTCCAAGATGGCCTCCAAAGTCAGCCACCAACTGGACATCTTTCATCATGCAAGATCTTTCCTTGTGCAGTCTAAACTTTTGACAGCCTACAAGGCCTTCATTCGCAGCTTTACGGAGTACGGCTCTCCCCTTTCGGCTGGTACTCCTGCATCACACTTTTCCCTTCTCGATACCGTGGAAAGCAAGGCTCTCAATATCATTGGGATCTCCAATGACGAAGCTGATGTCTCGGCCTGTTGCTTTCGCATCTCAGGCAGGTTGGTGGCCTCCGTATTCTACTGCCTCCTTTATGGTTTTGCATCTTCTGCCCTCTCTTGGTTCTGTCCCTCCCAGGCTTCTGCAGGGCATGTGTGGCCTGCCAACAACCCTCTTGTTAAAATCCCAAAATCTAAGCCTACTTCTCGCCTCCACTCATTTGTTCATCTTTTCTCTTGCTTATGGAACCAAGTTCCCTGGTTTGTTTGGTCCCAAACTTCCCTCCAGGGTTTCAAGATAGTTATTCACCACTACCGCCATCCATACTGATATGTTCTAACCCAAATAACCCCATTCTCAAGCACTCCCTTTTTAAAAGTTACCGGTATGGTGATTTTTCCCCCCTCTCCCTCACCTCTTTCATTTGTTAGTTAATGGTTGATTTGTTCCTTTTCTGTTTCATCCCCATTTTCCCCTTCCTCTTCTTCTTGTGTTTCATTCAGCTTGTGTGCATCTTGTTCACCCCCGAGCATCCTTCTCCCCCTCCCCTTGATGTCACTCTCACTTCGACTTTGCTATTGGTGTTTACCCCTTTCTATTTTTTCCCCTTCCATTCTGCTCTAGGTCCAATGTGAGCCTCAATCATGTACACAAACAAGTTCGAATTGCGAACATACGCCGTGGGAGTTCATTCGAACAACTCTCAGGTGAGCGATAGCACGGACGACAGATAGTTTTGAAATTAGGTAAGATTTTCATCGCATCAGAAAAAGAAACCAGAACACCTCACAAGAGTGAGGCTAATTCATATCATTATTTGCGACTTAAGTTTGCGTTGGGCATCACCCAGCGCATTTAATTTGTTTTTTTAATAACAATTTTAAGAAAATGGGCCGAAAGGGCTGTTTCTCAGCCCAAAGGGCGGGAATCGCACTTTGGGCCCAGTTATTGCCTGGGGAATGGTCTCGAGAATATACATGTCAAGTATGGTTCTGTTCCGTCCACTAATAATCAAGAAATAATTTTAAGAAAATGGGCCGAAAGGGCTGTTTCTCAGCCCAAATGGCCGGAATAGCACTTTGGGCTCAGTTAATGCCTGGGGAATGGTCTCTAGAATATACCTGTCAAGTTTGGTTCGGTTCCGTTTAAGAACAACCGAGAAATAAGAATTAAAAAAGAATTGGACGAGAGGGCCGTTTGTTGTCCTCAAGGGCCGGAATCACACTTTGGGCTAAGTTAATGCCTGGGTAATGGTCTCGAGAATATACCTGTCAAGTTTGGTTTGGTTCCGTCCACTAATAACGGAGAAATAACAATTTTAAGAAAATGGGCCGAAAGGGCTGTTTCTCGGGCCAAAGGGCCGGAATCACACTTTGGACTCCGTTATTGCCTGGGGAATGATCTCTGGCATATACCTGTCAAGTTTGGTTTGATTCCGTTCACGAATAACTGAGAAATGACAATTTCAAGAAAATGGGCCAAAATTGGCCGTTCCTCGTTCTGAAGGGCCGCAATCGCAATTTGGGCTAAGTTAGTACCTGTGCATATGTGTCTAGTATATGCCTGTCAATTTTCATTGAATTCTGTTCACGAATAATGGAGAAATTGACGTTCAAATGAACTGTTCCCAAGAAAAGAGAGAACATGAGTGGAGCCGAGACCCCGTGGGGTGGAAGACCCCACGAGGTAAAAAAAAAAAATCCCCGATATTTTTCTTGTAAATTCAAAATTGGTGCCCCATTATTATTGGTAAAATTTTAAATATATGAGGTTCAAAAATGTAAACAATAACATTTGCAATTTATGAATGTTCATCTATTCTGTCGTCCATTTCGTTTTCCTTTGCAGAGGTCATAGGTGTAACTGGAATGCCACTCGAGCACATACATCCGCAAAGCTGAACAATTTATGTTTTGTATCCCACTAATAGACCGGATCTGCATCCGGACCTTAACCAAACTCAAATCAGCTTGTTCTTGTCATGTACCCAACTCATCCACAAGGTTTTGTCGTAATCCGTCCACATGTTTTTGAAATATCATGCACTATATCGCTTTAGGCGCCATTTCTCAATTACGAAGAATCATTCGAATAATTTAAAAATTATCGTATCCGGAACCGGATCGTCACCAAAATCAAATCTATTCGTCATTGTCACACACGCAACATGTCCACCAAGTTTCATCAAAATCCGTCCATAACATTTTGAGATATTGTGTTACATATCACTTTTGGCCCTATCTCTCAATGGTGAAGAATCACGTAAAAAATTCAAGTATCCAGATCTTCACCAAAATCTAATCAATTCGACTTTATCACACACCAAACCTGTCCACCAAATTTCGTCCAAATTAGTCCTTAACTTTTTGAGATATCCTGCTCACAACAGAAAGACAGGCAGACAGACAAACAGACAGACAGGGGTGAAAACAAAACCTCCATCTACCTTGGGTGGCAGAGGTAACTAACACATCACTCTGAACACACACTATGGGATCATTCACGACATTGAATGCATTGTGCACATTCTTTTCTCGGTGCAGAATTCGAGTAAACATCTCCACACAGCAAACATTCACAATCAACTTTTGTTCTGTCTTCTATTTTCTTGCCGGAACAACAACTTTCCCCACATAGTAAGTAACAACTTAGCGACATGGCGTACTGCTTACTTAGACACATGTACACATTACGACAGGCAGAATGTGTCGTTGGCCTATGTTGTTCTTCGGCCAGTAGACATACTTTCCTAAAAACATACAAGCAACATCAATGCATCTATTTGTGCTAAAACTATTACACAAACTCATCATCACTAAAAGATTACTCCAGAGGTCAAAGAACAGTAATTTCAACTTACCTTCCTTACAAGGTGGTGTCTCGGTGACCTCTCGGACTGTGTGTGGTTTGAAGACAGTAGGCCATCATACGATGCAGTATAGAGCGGCCTTGATTTGTTGTTGTTGAAGAAACAGGCAGTGAGAAAATTCACCCATGAAAATCCAGCCACGGTCTCCCCGACGGCCACAACATGCTCAAATCTACCAAAACTGGGGGATATTGCAGTAACAAAACCGGTTTTTTTTGGTACACAGTGTCAAAGCCTGTGGAGGAGCTAGAACATAAAACGGATCAGGCTATAACAGAATGCAAAGAACAGTACAAAGAGGGAAGAGGCGGGGAAAACTAACAGCAGGGTTGAGGGACAAAATTGAGGGAGAGTTGGAGAAATGAGGGATGTGGGGAAGAATGAGAGTAAGAGATGATGAACAAGATGCATACAGCTTTTTCTCTGAATCACAGAAGTGGAAAGAAAAAGTTAAAAGTGGGAAAGGAGTGGAGGACGGATAAAGGGGGTACAAAAGATCATGGTTGTGGACGAGGGATGACCTGAGCTGGTGAGGAACAGCTATCCTGAAGCTGTGGAGAGAAGAATGAGATTGAAGAGACTGAGGAAGTGGAGGTTAGCAGTGGGTCTGGATTTTGGGAGTTTCACCAGAAGTACTCCATCAAGCCACAGATGAAGGCCTTGTAGGTCGGTTAAATTTCAAAGTGCCAAGGAAAGACCGCACGATGGAGGATGTCCAGTCGGTGACACTTTTTAGGCCAAGTTGGATATGTGGTTTGTGCAAGAAAGATCATGGCTAATAGTGAGGTCCAAAAGTTTGAATGACTAACCTCTTCAAGAGGATTGCTCAGAGATTAAATGAGAGATCGCCAAATGGTCCTTTTCGCGAGAGAGTGAAAGTGTGACATTTGTCAGTCTTTGGGTCTCTCACTCTCACCGCAGACAGGTCAGTAGTCTTTCTGTCTTCTATCGTCTCTTCTCTGGTATCGCCTTCCCCCCTACCTTGTCTGTTATCTGTGCCGTCCATATTTCGTCAGGGCGCGCAACGTCCGTCAGCACCTCCCTTCTGGTAAAACTACCAAAATCAAGAATCACTGCTCCCATTCATTTGTCAATTCCTCTTTTTTTCCCGCCTTTGCAACAAACTCCCACACACTCTTCAATCACACGCTTCCCTCCAGGTCTTCAAAATAGATGTTCACCACCATCTCTTATCTTCCCCCATCCAAAACCATCATCTTTTCTACCCCTGTTAATCCACCCCAAACCCACCTCCTTCATATTCCCTGCTTTCCTTCCTGAAAGTCCCTGTAGTGACCATCTTGTTTACCCCGTGTACCCTGCCCCATCCTTTTTCCTTCCACGGATCATCTCATGTATCTATTCCCCACCGTTTTGTGGTTTCCTCTCCCATCTGTCTTGTCTCCTGCTCCCCTTGTTATACATTCTGTGTGTTAGCTCTTATATGAGCCTTGACATTGTATATTAAAAAAAAAACTTATTCCAAGTGTTTGACCAGCATGTGATTCTTTCTTGGTCTCCAGAGAGGGAAGAGGCTGCTGCATGCCTCTCTGAAACATGAGAGATGTGATGACAGAGGGTTGAGTCTTCAGCAAAAAGATAAAGAGGATTTTTCAGATAGTCAGAGTCAGACTGGGAATAGGACTGAGCCCAAAATACTGCCTTTGGGCACTCCAGCCTTGACAAGGAGAGATGAGACGATCCCTTTGAGAGCCATACATTGGCTACAAGAGTAGATGAAGTCAGTCAGCCACGTGTGGAGTTGACCTTGGTTGCCATGAACAGAGAGTTTGGAGAGTAAGGAGGGGTGTCAGATTGTATTGAATGTTCTAGAGATAGAGAGATGTCTCAAGAGATGGCCCTGATCTCATGTCTTGCATTGAGGGCCTCCATCCATTGTTGGCAGAGCAGAAGTAGCATGTCCAGGATAGAGTGACTGAGTCTGAATCTGAACTGATGGTCAGAGATCAGGCTGTTAGGGAAAAATAAGGATTTGATATCAACTGTGATGAGGATTCCATGACCTTTCTGATGATTGGCACAATCTCATAGGTCGGTAGTTAACAAGATCTGCTTCTGTACCATGTTTGGCAGTGATGTTTGCTGACTTCCAAGCAGATGGACTTTGACCTCAGGCAAATGATAGGGTGAATAGAGGAGAAAGCAGAAGTGCAAGAGCAGTTGAGCGGGTTTTTGGCACTCGTGAGCTGATGCCATCTGGTCCAGAGTCAGAGTTGGAAGTTGCAAGAAACTTCTCCATCTTCTCATGTGCAAAAGACACAGAGTCCAGGAGCAGTTTGGTATGACGGGGTAGGGTGGGTAAAGAGATTGAGGGGTAGGGACACAAGTTATGGAAGCAGGCAAAGAATTAAGAAATTCGGCCTTCTCACGAGCGGAGTCGGCTGTGCTGACATTTGAAGAGAAGGAAACGATGGAGGGGAGCATACTCCAGAGACAGACATGAAAAGGTGCCACCAGGTTGTAGAGGAGGGAGACAAGTTTGAAAGTTCAATGTTGAGGTTGCCCAGATGTTATTTTCTGGCTCTCCTGAGAGTGGACACACACTTGTTGCAGGGTTTATGGAGTGACCTGAGGTAGCCTTTGGTCGAATTTGCTTTTCAGGAGGAGAAGGCAAGTAGTTTCAAGGAAAGTGCCTCACCGCCAGGATTCATTGCATCTTGGGTGGGAGGAAGGATAGAATAACTGAAGATGAGATGGGTTGAATCTGTGCATAAGAGAGTAGGTTTCTGTGGAAGGATTCCTAAGCTTAGTTAATATCAGGGGCAGTAGATATAGGAGACCAGCCCTGACGTGAGATAGTGGCTTGCAGTCCCTGCCAGGCTCCCTGACTGAACTACCTGACTCCCCTAATGCTGAGGTGGCTCTGGAAATAGCCAAAGAGATATTTTCTCCAACAAGCACATGATCAGATTATATTGACAGTCCAAGCCATTATCATTGTAATGTCAGATATTGTAATGATGATGTGTGTATGAATATAATTAATTGTTATGTTTATGGGGGTATAGGGCAGTAGTTAGAATTTAAGGTCTTAGCACAATTTGTGTTTCTGAAGTTGAAAGGTATTTTGGACACTGTTGGATATAGACACTGCATGTGTTTCGGACAAGCTTTCTGGCATACAGCTCACCAGGGGGAAGAGTCTTGTCTATTTTCTCATTGCTAGAGTAAGTTTGTCTCATCCTGCATCCTCCATGTTGAGCTGGGTGAGCATGGAGGGGTGATAAGGCGTTTTCGCCTCCCACCATCAAACAAAGAAGACTCCATCCCTCTGCCATCATCAATGTCAGGGAGGCGGGCCTCGGGCCATTCTTGCTCCATCATTGGAGGGACATCTGGACCAGTGATTTGTCCGATGTGCTCAGAGCGGAGACTTGGCACAGGGCAAAAGCTTTCCGCAAGATGGGGTGGGAGTGAGGAGTGGAGAGTTGAAAGGTTTGCATCCGTCGCTGAGACATTCACTTGGCTTGCAAGCTCTCTTGGCCTGTGTCTCTGATTCCCTTACTTCTCAGGTGCTGCATGCTGGGACGTGCGCTCGCTGGTGCTCTTGGTCTGGTACTGCATGCTGAGACGTGCTCTTTGCCTGTCTCTGGATACCGAGACATTCTGCCCTCGCAAGTTGCCTCCGACCTGCCTGCTACCTCTTGGGACCTGCTCACCTGCCATTCAGTCTGTTGCGTTTAATTACCTGGTATTTCCCACACTTGCCCGGTTCAGTGTGCATGGGTGTTGTGAGGGTGGGCCCATAGTTGGGGTTATTTCTTTCTTATATAAGGTTATTGTGTTTATTTATTGTGCCTTTTTGTCTCAGGATTTTGTGCAGTCTGTCTTGTGATCATTAAAATATTATTAATTATTTCTCAATGGTTGTGTGTGAGTTCGAGTGTCTGCCATTTCGCCGTGCCAACAGTTTGGCTTGAATTGATTTTCGCTGGAGTACTAAGTTGCAAATAATCCTGAGTTTGATAGCGTGCGTGTTTAGACATGCACGGGATTAGTGACGTGTCACGCAACTGCTCGGGAATCAAATCAGATAAATGGCCTTTGTTTTGGTCTTCCTTGAAGTGCAGCTTCAGCAAGGTGGGTTAACAGCAAAGGAGTGCTTTTGAGTGGACATGACGATAATATAGCTCAACCTTCCCTCTTCGGTTTATAACACCTTATGTCTAGAAATATCAAGCCTCTTTTATCAACTGATAAAGAGAGTTGGTCTATGAGGGAGAGCGGGTCTGGGAGTCCATGTGTCAAGAGGGATACCCCATCCGCCCCCTTCCAGACATTTTTTTTTCGGAAACCTTGACTTTAGCTGCCACAATGTGAATTTGACAGGTTGAAATGAACCGCATGGTTGGACAAAAGTATGGACTTCTTGTGTAAAAAATAGTGATTGGACAGACTGAGTGTTACTGACCAGTGAATGACGCATATAACTCATACATGGGGTTCATGTAAGTGGCATTTGCTCAGCACCAAGAGTCCTGTAGATACGATTTTTTTTTTTTTTTGCAGGATCTCAGTCTCGTAGTGGAGCTGCCACACACACACACACACACACACACACACACACACACACACACACACACACACACACACACACACACACACACACACACACACCTCACATGCATGGACATACAGATAAATAAATGACACAACAAAGGACTGTTAAACAAGAGAAACATGGCCACTGAGCTTGGGAAAAATACTGTCACTTTCCGGGGCACTCTGGGTAACAGCGACGCCACAACAATAGCACCTCATTTCCCACCACACTCAGCAGGGCATTTCCTCTTCCCATGAATAAGAAACCTATGTCAATTCTCCATGCTCTATCCTTCTAATTGCTGAATGTCAAGCAAGGAAGCAGTACATACCATCTTTGGTTTGACGATGCTTTTAAAAGCATCTTTGGTTTGACTCGGCTGGGGTTTGAACCACTGACCTCTCAGACACTCGAAGCATAACACCACCGATCTGGTCATTTTTATGTTGTGTGGAAATATTTTGGCCAAAATACCAAAAATATCGAAACACATTACACACACCATGATTGTGGGATACGTGGGCAAATTATGTCCCAAGGTCGCCCACCAAAGCCATGTCAGTTTTTGACCCAACTACGAGCCAAAACTGCTGACCAACATCAGATTTATATGCACCACCAATAGGTGACACCTATTCTTTTTGGACCCATTTCGAAAGCAGGCTGAAGCGGGATGGGTGGAAGTACATCACAACAATGACCAATCAAGTGACAAGTGGGCATAAACATTGGCTCTCTAGTGTTAAGCACAAGCGTCATCTTTCGCAACTTGTCTTCTCTTATGATTTTTCAGTGTTTTAATATGCTCATGTCATTTTTTTTTTTGATAAACAAAGAGCTACAAACAATCATTAGAATTGTCGGAAGCAAAAACATGGCGTCTATCATTTTGGTTTTAGCCACCCACATCTGTCCGGAACTTACGTTGCATGAGAACATGAGCTTTTCACTCAAGTTGGGTTGACTGTGAAAGCGGGTTTCGGCAGAACGCAAATCATGGTAAAAATGCCAGTTCCGGCTCAATACCACTGGCTGTCTGGGATGAGTCTCACGCTCAGTGCGTAAGACTTGAAAGATATGGATCTCGACTTATTTTACTGCTCCCGAGAGGAGAGAGCAGGTATGCTTGGCCTGTACTATGAAGTGAAAGAAATGACCCAATATTTGCTGGAGAAATTTTTACACGGATTATTAAATCATGAACCTTTCATGTAAATCAACATGTGTGATTCATCGTGTTAATGGTTCATACTGTGTGATTCATCGTGTTAATTGTTAATGAGTAAAACAATTTTATTCCTCTTTTTCTCCCGTTTCTGGTACTGCCTTGCAGCGATCATTCAATCGCATTCTTCCCTCCGGGATTTCAAGCAAGCAGTGCACCACCATCTATTGTCATCCCCCATCATTACCAGTGACTCATTTTTTTTTTCTTTTTACCGCTATTAGCCCTAAATAACGAAGCTATCTTACAGGTTACTGTGCTTCCTTTCCTTGCTCTCCTCCTTTCTTGTTTGGACATTCCCTTGCTTGTTGCATTCACCTGTGCCCCCCATTGTCAGTTCATTGCCTTTTTACCCTCCGTCACCTTACTTTTCCACGAGTCTATTATGACAGAAAAACCCATTAACAATGACATACAAGAGACGAGACAGTTACTCAAAGAGAAAGACAATGAAATCAAGGCTTTTGAGAAACAGAAAATACCTCCGCTAGGCTTAACAGTCGACGTTTTGTATCCACTGATGGGCCGGATCTGCTTACGGACCTTAACCAAAATCGAATCAGTTTGTCCTTGTCACACATCCAACCTGTCTCGCAAGTTTCGAACGAATCCATCCACAACTTTTTGGGATATCCTACTCACAGACAAACAGACAGAGAGACAAACAGACAGAAAAGCAGGTGAAAATATAACCTCCATCCACCTTCGGTAGCAGAGGTAAAAACATGCGAATGTTCAATCAAATGGAAACATTATACCGTACACCTTGCTATGTATGCCAGCAGAGATGACCAAATAAGAGGACCCAATAACTTATCAACGCATATGCTGCATTGGAACATCTGTACAGGATGTTATTGGGATACAGCTAAAAGAGAGAAATGATAAACATTGTTGGTACTTGGTGTTGAATGATCCATTGAGTTTGTTTTAACAGAGTACCTGAAGAAACAAGGAGTATATTGGAGGCATCGATGTACTTTGACATGAATTACAAAGATAATTGTATAGTGGGCCAACTTGGCTAAATATAGCATAACAATTGTGCATTTTGTGAGGAAAGCACCAAATTTGGCACACTAGTAGCCTAACATATTATGAACAGATTTGGATATTGGGCCATCTCAAATTCAGCCGCCGATGGCTGTGTCAGCCATTTTCCACTGCCATCAAAAATTTTGAGATGGCCCAATATCCAAATCTGTTGATAATATGATAGACTACTAGTGTGCCAAATTTGGTGCTTTCCTTACAAAATGCACAATTCTTATGCGAAGTTGGCCGGCAATAGACAAATCAACGAATACTCTGTGTAGGGTTTCAACCTGGGGTGTTCGTCAGTTGCGAAATCGAAAAAAAGTCCAATGTGAGGCTGAAACGAATCAAAAGAGATTAAAACCTATAAAGCCAGAAACACAAAGCGATACGCAGATGATTTTCAATAGCAGGCAATACAAAACAGGACCATTGCTCACTTCCCATTCCTGGGAATATAAAATATTTATTTTGAGTGTAAATAAAAGAAACTTGAGTAGTTTTTACTTTTGATCAAATACTGCACCGCGTGTAGT
Organism: Eptatretus burgeri; assembly: GCF_056783735.1. NCBI lineage: Eukaryota > Metazoa > Chordata > Myxini > Myxiniformes > Myxinidae > Eptatretus > Eptatretus burgeri. Next base: position 75,080,252 of record NC_140970.1, read on the forward strand.
TATTTGGAGGGTATGGATGTGAAGAGTCATGTCGGTATTGTATTTATGATACATCTTCTGCTTACTTTAGATGCAAGATGAACTCTTCTTGTTTAACATTCCCAATTATTTTCACTCTTGCCAAAGTCTTCCTGGCTGACCAGGCTTGATCGTTGATCCACTGTGCCAGGTATTTGTATTTTTTATCATGTTTTAGGGTAGTACAGATAACTCGCATACTCTTCATGAAAGGCACCATGGCCTGTTTAACGTCCACCAACAACCAGTGCCGACACCTGACAGACGGGTCCACCGACTCAACGTCCATCCGAAAGACAGCGAATTGATTGATGCATCACATCACAGGCGAAACACCAGGATAACAGTTTATAGCTGGGTGGAGATTTAAACCCAGGCCAGACAACGCAAATGTGAGTGCAAATACCTGCAAGCTCAATCCTCCCAGGTCTTACCTTGCATTAAATGATTCCCTTAAACAATCGGAACTCTCCTCGTCTGCCTTCCTTTGTAAAGTTTATTTTGTCTAAATCCCTCTTCAAATTAGGCCTAACCGTCCTACTAGGCATTTACCCAGAGAGTAAATATTCAGTAAGTGCAAAAGGAAACCCGTCTTTGTTTGAACTCCTTCCTTCTGCCTCCCATGCATCTGTGCAGGGGACAGCGCGTGGTTGACCGTGAGACCCACGTCGATGTATTATGCGATCCTATACAATATGGGATAACACAGTGATCTGAAATGAAACATTATCACCGTAATAATGCTGCATACGTAATACGGTTTGGAGGAAAGTTATTTGTTAGGAACATTTCAATTATTTATTACGCTGCAGTATGATCCATGAAAGGCTATATTATTCGTCTACCTTTTATATTGCTCAAACTTAAATATAGTTGTGTTTAATTCCCTTTGGTGACTCATTCTTCATTGCTTTCAGTGTATATTTTCTATGGAACCGGTGAGATTATTTAGTTGTACTGTAAATCACATTTCAGGACAGGAGGGAAATTGAGTTTATCTTCCGAAACTCCGCGAGAGACCAATTCATGCCCCTGATGTCATTAAGGAAAGATTATTTTGTCACCTCGCTCCCGGATTCGATATAAATCCGCCCCGACAGCTCGCTCAGATGCAATTTTTTTTCCCTTCTCGCACATGAAATGCTTTGTCCTTGTCTGTCAAGTGCTCCCCATGAACACGATCCAGGGATGGAAGGGCTCTGCGAGACGGATCTGCGCCCACCGCACAGGAGTCCACTGGTGGTGCACTTGGTTTTCCTTGACCCAAAGGCCATTTTCCACCAGTATCTTTATTTCCCTCCTGCCCAGAAAGGTCTCCGCAGATGGGAGAGGTCAGTGCAGATGCTCTGCAGCGGCGATCGTATTATTTAATCTCCAATGACCGTAGCCCATCGTCTTGTCATATAAAATTTATGTCGCTCTGTCTCAGGTCGCTGTCTAAGGTACTTTGGGTCTGCGCTCTCACCCTCCGGGAACCGCTGACAAGCCATTCATTTCGCTTTCTCGCCTCCGCTGTGTGTTTTCGATCATTCGCGCGCTGGCAGACACCGTCAGGATTCTGATGAATCAGCCGCACAAATGTACATTATACAGATGCAAAAAAATTGGGTCCAATGTCACTTTGCGGATAGTGGGCAGAAAGTTCGTTGTTTTATATTCTGGTCTAACATGGTTGTCCTTCAGGATGTGGGTCGAGCCCACGTAGTAAGGAATGTGTAATGTTCCGAAGAGTAAACTGTCAACTTCTGAATATTCTCCGTTTGAGTCGGTATCAATGAAGGACATCTCCTTCGCCTTTCTGGAAATGTATTTATATTATTTAATTGTTTTACTCGACTTTTTTCCCACGTTTAACGGTGAGGTTTGTCCCCTTAATGCATAAGCCTGTTATTGGCTTAAGATCTCAGGATCCTGAGTTTGAGCCCTTGTCAGACGTTGAATTAACACGAAGTAGGGTTGGGGGGGGGGGGGAGCGGCTGTCATCCATCTGAGGTCGGTGAAATGAGTACCAGTGTACTAGTATTACAGGGCACTACATTAGCGGCACAGCCGCCACTCAGAAAATGACGCAACCAGCAGCCATAGGCTGCACATGATAGCCAGCAAGTCCTCTCCATGCGACCACTCGATAGCCAGCTAGTCCCCTCAATGCGACCACACGATAGCCAGCTCGTCCCCTCCATGCGACCACATGATAGTCAGCTAGTTCCCTACATGCAACCACACGAGAGCCAGCTCGTCCTCTCCATGCGACCACACGATAACCAGCTAGTCCCCTCCATGCGACCACACGATAGCCAGTTAGTTCCCTACATGCAACCACATGATAGTCAGCCAGTTCCCTACATGCAACCACACGATAGCCAGCTTGTTCCCAACATGTGACCACACGATAGCCAGCTAGTTCCCCACATGCGACCACACGATAGCCAGCTAGTTCCCTACATGTGACCACATGATAGCCAGCTGGTCCCCTCCATGCGACCACACGATAGCCAGCTAGTTCCCCACATGCGACCACACGATAGCCAGCTAGTTCCCTACATGCGACCACACGATAGCCAGCTAGTTCCCTCCATGCGACCACACGATAGCCAACTAGTTCCCTACATGCGACCACACGATAGCCAGCTAGTTCCCTCCATGCGACCACACGATAGCCAACTAGTTCCGTACATGGAACCACACGATAGCCAGCTAGTTCCCTCCATGTGACCACACGATAGCCAACTAGTTCCCTACATGCGACCACACGATAGCCAGCTAGTTCCCTCCATGCGACCACACGATAGCCAACTAGTTCCCTACATGCGACCACACGATAGCCAGCTAGTTCCCTCCATGCGACCACACGATAGCCAGCTAGTTCCCTCCATGCGACCACATGATAGCCAGCTCGTTCCCCACATGTGACCACACAATAGCCAGCTAGTTCTCTTCATATGACCATTTTATTTCTTCTGCTGTCCAGTTTTAAAAGCATCCCCACCAGGAGGCTTCTTCCTGGATCTTTACCCCAACAGATTCATACAATTTACAAACTTCAAGAAATGCTTGCACAGTTAGAAGAGCATCTTGTAGCTTAGCCATGTTTCTGAAGATCTCATGGACGTTGAGGAACCATCACTTAACCAATATGTAAAATGGTGGACTTTTTGATCATCTGATCCTCACCTCTTTCCTCATATGGTCCGTGCGTGCACTCATATTCTCCCCTCTACAGTCAATTTATGACAACATAATGTGTATGAACTTGGTTGTTCTCTCAGAAGGAAATGGAGAAGAATCAACGGATCAGTAGATGTACAGTACTAAATACAAAGGCACAGGAGGCGCATCTACATTGGTTGGGGCATGTTCTCAGTATGGAAGAGGGGAGGATGCTCAGGCAGGTACTTGATATGGATGCAGTTGACAGTGGGAGAAGGGGCATACCAGAACTGAGGTGGAAGGACATTGTGGAGAGGCACATTAGAGAAGTCAGGGTGTGGAGATAAGGTTCTCAGTATAGAAGAGTGTGGATAGGTAAACCTGTACAGCCTACCCCACAAGAATGTGGGATTAAATGGGGCCATAAAAGTAGTCATTGGAGTACTAGTAAAAGTTGTAGTAGTAGTAATTGAAGATAACCATTTCAGTAGGCATTGAAATGGAGCTTGTGTCTGACACCACTCCAAAAACAAGTGCGAACAGCTCCAGCATGTTGGAATATTCGATGCCGTCATCAAACACCATTGAGGTAAACCGAGAATTATGATATATCATGATGGACTTTTCACTTCATACCTTTCAAGTAAAAAAATACACCACTAAAAACTAAATTCCATTTCCCACTGCAGACAGACAGGCTCTATGTGGTGACATCACATGTGTTCAACATGATTAGTTGTTTGTTATTTTTAATTAATTTTGTTTAACAATCTTTGTTGGCCTTTCCCATTGGATAAGTTTCCTTTTAATAAGTTCAACTACCATTCACTGTGTTGATTTGTGTGGCATTTATACTCACGTCATTGTAACTGATGAAAAAGAAAACCACTATTTCGTGATGAACTAACTGATCCTTCACTCTTCCAGGTGTCTCAGGTGTTATCGATCAAGAATCGAGGGTCAAAAGTTGTACAAGAAATGCCGAATGTGGATACAGTGCTCCGAAATTCCAACACAAAGGTAAAACAGCAGGCCTAAAATATTCAGTCACAGAAAAGCAATGATGTCCAGAAAGTTATAAGTGAGAGACATGCAACGAAGCAAAAGTAACCTTTTCCTTTTCGATCTCATTCCCATGAATTGCTGGTTAGCATCATTTTGGTTGAAATGACAACAGAGCATAATAATTGTTACCTACCTGCCAATTCCACCTCCACATTAAGACCCATTGCCTCCAGGTACCTATCGAGTGAACTCTGCTAATTTATTTACTTTAACACCAATCTACTTGTCATCCGTCTTGTTAATTACAGATGACGAGTAGATTGGCAGCAAAAGTGAATTTAAATTGGCAGAGTTCCCTCGATATATACCTGGACATTTTGGGAGCACAGTGGTATCAATACATTCAAGACTTTCTTCCTCTCTCACGACCTTTCTTTTTTTCAAAAGAGCTCTTTTCAAAATTTCGTGAACAGAACATATCAATCAATTAATCAATCAGCTATTCATTCCATGGTCATACTCCATGTTTTTAGAGCATCGGTTCACCCACAAGTCGACCAAGTACGTTTCAGCAACTGAGAGTAAACCCTGGACATTATCATCGCTCTGTTGCAAATGGAACAAAAGATTAAAAAGAAACAACTAATCATTGTAGAGTCAAGCGTGTGATTTGTGGAGCGATATGAAAAGGCATTTTGCGAGGACTAACATCGACTGCAAGCATTTTTACAGCTGAGAATATTGCCACATGCTCACGCCTCTGGAGAGGACTGTGGAGGTAAGGCTAAGTTTTGGAGGTCCAAATCTGTGGCAAGCTGCAGGGCCCATGCTGTGCTGTGTGGATCACACCTCGCTCCCAGCTGCCCTCTGTTCTCATCTGCGGAGAGAACGGTTTGGCACAGTGCAAGATCAGCATCTTTGGAGAAGGTTCAGTGAAACATTGGGTGTACGAAGTCGTGGCCCCGGCTGTCGACCTGTAATGGGAACACTTGCAAAATAAAAAAAAACCTTTCTGATGGTGAAAAATGTCATTCCACTTGTACAGGTTACCTGTTCCCCCTCCTCTGCCCACCCCCATGGCCAGTAGCCTCACGTCTTTCTGTAAAGAAAGTTTACTTTAGAGGTCACTGAATTTGACAATCCATGACCATGACCATGACCATGACTCTAGTAAAACCGAAGCATATACATTTACTAAAGGACTTACGCACGCATATATTGAGTATCAGTTTCAATAATTTACTGCCAAAGCGGGACATTTTACATCACAATTCTTTGTTTTACACGGATGCCATATTTGCTCGGTGTGTCTCCATGCTCTGGAGAAATTCTACACAGCGCAAAAACAAAAGGTAAAGAAAGAAAAATAAACAACAAAAATAAATAGAATGAAAGTGAAAACTTCAATCTCATGAAAACAGGGGGAACAGACAGAGCTGGTGAAAAAACAAGTTGATTTTAATAACATTCCCATAAGCACTGTGTCTCACCAACCTGCAGGAATGCAACTTCATTTTTTGTGCTTGTACGGTTGCTCCGGCGCTTGTTCGTAATAACGCGGGAGCGTTCCAGAAACCAGAGCGGGACCCCATCCAAACACGGCGGGCCAGCTGTAAGAGCCGACCTGCAAACGAAAAGCCAGACGCCGCTGGGACTTTGGGTGCACTGCGTTTGTTCAGCCGCAAAGCGCCCGCAATTACGGCGCTTTTGCCTGAAGCCTCCCAACCCCTACGCCGGCACCCGGCGCAAGACCCTCGTGGCCCGGCCATCAGACGGCACGCAGACAGCACCCTGGCGACGCGAATCCTCGACACTCTGATGCTCGGCAAATAAGACCCAGCAGAGCAAAACACAACATGCAGTGGGATTTGACATGTGTAGGTGAAACAATCCAGAACATAGGAAAATAAAATAAGATAAACAAATAAACTCAGCGTCAGGACAAGAATGGGAATTGTCTATTCCTGGGTTCAATCAGGAGAATGAGCAGTGTCAAGATATTTTTTAACTTCGAACGGTTTATGTTGAGCTATACAGGGTTTCGTTAAATACTGTGATTACACCTAATTGCTCACTCCAAATGCCAGTTGTAATCATTTATGTTCTAAGCTGTCAGGCGACAGTGTCAATGGGCAGGGAACCTTGTTGATATCAACCATGACACAAGTGACAATGGCTCCTTTTTTCTTCAACAGAGGAACTGCATTTCACACTGTTCCAATTGTATTATGATGTAATTATCTCGACAGATGTAAACTACATTCCAATACAACCTGTGAGAGAAGCATTTGAAATGATCGACTTATTTGCTTTCTCTCTTGATGCGGCCTTAAATCCAAGATGGCCGCCTCTACTATGCAACACTGTGTTCTGAATGAATCGGCTGGTTGTTTGTGAGTCTACATATTTCGCTCACTGAATTGTGTTTCCCTTTGGTCTTTGTTTCAGACCTACATTATACCATAAAGATCTGCTTGACTTGCATGCCTGCAACACAAGCTCGTGTACCTCCTTTACAATATCCGTGCCACATTCATTGCATTCATAACTTCACCCACAATCAACTTTGACGTGACCCATTAACATTCTCAGACGGGCCCGTGACCGCATTTCGTCCTGAGACCACTGAATTTTTTTTTTATCTCCACTCAGCATATACCTTCCTTCGAGAAATCGTACAACTTAGCAAATCCCTTCTTCCCTACTCTGTGCAGCTCTTTGGCAGCTTCGCATGGACAATTAGCTCGAACGTAAGCGCTTTTCTTGCCGGCATTCCGAGAGGCCATTTGAAGAGGCCGAGACAAATGGGGGCTAATTAGGCCTCCCTGGGATGCTTGTGTTGGCAGTACTGCAATCATCAGGGCGGTGGGCGCTCGTCCGAGGAACACCTGCACAGTAAGCACAGCAGATGGGATGGTGAGGGGAGACGTGGGCGTCAGCTGTGGCTGTACAAACGCATTCGATTCCACTCTCATGGCTCGCTCCAAGAAACACATAACGTTCGAGTCCCACCCTTTTTCCTCCCGACACACCGATTCCTCCAGCTTCCCTAAATTTCCCTTCTGATTCCACCTCCACTCCCCTGCTATTTAATTCCTGCTTATCCCATTGTATCCCTCTGACATCCGTCACTACTCAGATGAACCAACCACTTTCCACTTCAACAGGTATCTGATTTGATTTCCCACTGGAGGATCCATGAAGGCTCGTGGGTCCATCTTGAAGAAAAAGTCCGAATGAACCAAGATAATTAACACCACGCCTGACCTATGAAAGGAATTTGGAATCTGGCTATCTTGTCGGTTCAAAAATTTACTTTTGAGAAAGGCACAAACTGATCTATAACTTTGTCGATCCAAATAGGGCAGTTGGTTGAAATGAACATCCATGAATATTCAATTGTCCGAAAGGATCTGGTGTTTCACAACACAGCGTCTTATGCAGGCTCTGCACCGGATGACATTTTAGTCGGATCCCATTTCAATATGAATGAAAACTCTAACTGGACAGCTTGTGAGCACGATGCAGCACTGAGTTATACAACAATATCCAAAAGGATTGGGCCAGTAAGGAAATATGCAGGGCTATTAATCAGCCAAATTTCTAAATGAGTATCACTTCTACTTTGTACAACATATTGGTTGATATCGGGTGGAATATTACACCATTCCTTTTTGAGGGAATGTAAAAGTTCAATGGTGGATTGTACTCTGTTGATCCTGACCCTCATGTGGCATTCCAAGATTTCCCAAAGTGGTTCACTTGGATTTGTGGCGGTGCTCGGTTCTGGCCATACCAGATTTTCAGAGTTGTGTCCTTGAATGAATTCCCAACAGCCAAGCAGTATAATAACAAAGTATGCCACCATGCCAGTCGAGGTAAGGGCCTTCATCGAAATATTGTATCAAAGATGGTCATGCAGATTCAGCGAAAACATCACAAATACGCATCTTTATCAGCACGTAATGCTCTGCATTGTGGGGAAGACATGCGTACACTGGCTGGGAGGTTTCTTTTCAAGTGTGGTGTGTACTGTATACACTGCAAGATGCTTTGGAATATTTAACATGATTAAGGCTTCTTCATAATGCCATCAAATCAAATAATTTGTTTTTCTGTAACGTCTTATTTGATCAAATTTTTTTCGAGATTTTTTAGCTTAATACATAAAATATCCAATAAATAGGATAACATTTTTATCATTACATTTTATCCTATCGGGGAGCTTTCTGGGTCATATCCTCATGTCCATACGTTTTTGACCTTCCATTGGATGGGCTAAACAATAATTCAATGCAAAGTCAGTAATTATTTTTACTTTCAGCCTTGCGTTGATCAGTCCATCAAAAATTAAGTAGATACATCAGGTGATAAGGGTCTGGAGGTTTGAAATCATTGAGTAGATCATTTGATTGTCACTACACGGGCTTGACCAACGGTATGAAGATCAAAACGTCAAAGGATAACTTTTTGTACAGATCCATAATGGACAATAAGAATGAGATATAACCAAAAATCAAGTCAGGAATGTAGTTACCAAGTTGCAAATTAGCACACTGTATAGTGCAATACAATATATGTCAACTCAAAAACCTGCAAGAGGCTACTTTTAAAAATTCCAACCACGTCTTCCCCTTTAAAATTTTGTCTCAAAACAAACGATTTCGTCACTAATGTCGTCTTTGAGCATTTTATAAAGAGCCTGAAAAAAGAATATTTTACCAATACCTATCCATGGATTCCAAACCTTTTGATTTGTTATCAATATCTGATATTTCATCTGAGTGCATATCACCGAAACACAGCGTTTGGCATATTTTGAGCTTCCGTGCGTTGCACAGGCCAAGACTATGTCAAAGGACCAAATTGGTCTTCAAAGGCCACCCTTGGGGCCATGTGTCCCTCGGAGTTTGTGATCTTCACGCCAAAGGGAGGAGATGGGAAGCTCCTGTTGAACAAATTACAGGAAACCAGAACCATTGGGTGATCCAGAACCATGTGTGCTGAACACATGTGAAAAGTTTAGAGAAGAAATAGGAAAGATGACTTGACCAGAGACAATCATTTCAACAACTGTTTTGAAAAAAAAACCTCTAAAAAGGTCAACAATTCACTCAACTACCTGTTATTTCTGATTGAGATATTTTGTTGTTTTAAAATCCCTTTAAGTTGGCCTGTTTATCATTCCCATCTGAGCACTTAGCTCAAAAATGCTGCCATCTCAGTTTTCGATCCCACATTCTCTAAAAATGTCTTCTTGGTTGTCTCATTGTTCTACATCGATGATATGTGCAAAGCTCTTCCATGAGGCTTAGCCATATCTTGATGATATAATTGCAGGGCTTATATGGTCCACCATCAACCCCCATATGGCGAAACTACCGAAATCCAGGATCACTGCTCACCTCCACTCATTTGTTCCTCTTTTTTTCCACCTGTGGAATCAACTTCACATTCTCTTCAATCTCATTTTTCCTTTTAGGTCTTCAACACAGCTATTCAGCACCATCTCAGATCATGTCCAATCCTAAACCATGATGTTTTCTACCCTCGTTAATCCCCCTCATTATCCCCTCTCCCCAAATCACTTCTCCTTCCAATTTTCAATTTTCCAGTTTTCCCACCTTGGGGGTTCCTTCGGTATCCATCTTGTCCACTCCATGCATCCTATGTCTCCATCTTGTCCACCCCATGCATGCGTGTTTCACGTCCTGTTTTTGCCTGTTACATCCTGATCCTTTCAGTGTATGAATTCTTCCACGAGCTTCGACTACGTATCCCAAAAAAATAAAATAAAAAACCTATTGTATTGAATCATGTTTTGTCCTAAAGGTATTTTTGGTCAAATATAAAAACTGTATTGATCGTGAAAATAATCATTGCAACAAATACACCTATTAATGACGTCAGCTGTAGCTCCACCATCAATGAGGAGAGAAACCAAAATATATATATATATATATTTAAAATTAAGCAATTCTCTAATCCTTGTGGCACAATAATCGCTACAAGTGTAAAACTCCAGGTCATCTTAATGGCTAACTCAATCATTTAGTCATGTACATCAATGACGTCATTGCCCACGAGCAATCTCGAGAAATACTTATCGTTCAGATGAGAAAGGCAGATTTATTTCAGTAACTTAAGAACTATTTTATTCTCGTGGAAGGAGTAGATGAAATGCTTGAAAAATTAGGTCACCGTAACTGCGAAATCTATCTTGTGCTTTATTGGTTTATCCATCACTGAACGGGTTTTGATTCAATCTTTATCCATCATTTTCCCCTTCTCGAACTTTTGCAAACTCATGTGGTGATTGCACACTTCCCTTTCGAGTGGTAAGCCATGGTATCGTACTGTGGGGATCTCTTCTCATACTTCCATCTCATAATCTCCATAAACCTAGATTCATTATGTTAGAATACAATAACCGTATGACAGCAATCAGCAGAGGCAATCAAGCCATGAATGACAATTGAGATGGTGATTGAGTTTCTGCTTATATTAGCTGTGACCACGAAGCAGCATGGCCACTGCTTGAAACGCTGCTCCATAGGCTTGCGACTATGTGCACGAATGTCCATTGATGAGATTGGAACCGCTTATGGAGGTGGTCGTGGTTGTCGTGGAAATACCTCCAGGGAGGTGGATGTGATATAGCTCCAGAGGTACATGTGCCCCTGAAATGGTGGCGAGTTGACCAGGCTGGATGCCACATCTGATTAAACATGGCATGCACAAATGAAAGCACATTATTGATACAGGGGTGGATCAACTGCACAGGGGAATCGCAGCAGTTGCAACAATTTAGAACGATGCACACATGCTTCTGAGCTTTCGATCTTGCGTCTGAATCTCGGCCGAGCTATGAACTGTCACCCTGGTGTTTTAGTTCAGTGACAACACAGGACAGACACTGCACAGATATCGATATAACCCCACGTGGCTTCTCATTGAAAGGTTTGCATTAGTGGGAACAATCTGAGTGGCAGATGGATGGTTGTTTTTCGTGGGTTATGCGGTTTTACCATGCAAGACCGAATCCACGGCAATGTTCACTATAGCAGCCCTTACCTCTCTGTCCCAATGCTATTGCTTTTTGAAAGAAAAAAAAAAGATTTAATTTTTTTTAATAATAATTTTAAAACTTAAATCTTCAACTCCGATTGCTTACAAAAATGGATTATCATGAATATCACAAATAAATTTGTAAAATAAATGTTTGGCCTGCTTGGTGTAAATCATGACAACATGGCAACTGACGTACAAATCTTCAGTTAAAACAAGCCTGTCTCGACTGCATAGTCGAGCAGAACTTCCAGCAGCAGAACTTCCGGATCTGGGTTTGGAGCGTTGGCAGGTCTCCTTCGGGGCTCCTTACTGACGACCTCAAAGTTAAGTTTCCGGTCGTTATCTGTCCTGTTTTAACTGTTTATTTTCTCACCTACATGTTACTGTGTGTTCCGAGTTCGGTTTTGTTTCAAAAATCGTGCTATTTTGTGAGATTTCGTTGAACTTGTCTTACTGGGTGCTTGAGGCCTATCCTTGAGGCTTGAGGCCTACCCTTTGTTCCCCTCGGTGTACGATCGTGCTTATTTGTTTTTTCTCCCCATTATCTTCAATTTCTATCTTTCCCACTTTATTAACATCCCCCATCCCTCGCAACTAATCACTTTATTTCTTATCTTAAATTTTAAAAAAACCCCCAAAAAAACCCGCGACCTTTCTCAGATTCTTCTTCTTCTTCTTCTTCTTCTTCTTCTTCTTCTTCTTCTTCTTCTTCTTCTTCTTCTTCTTCTTCTTCTTCTTCTTCTTCTTCTTCTTCATCTCTTCTTCCTCCATTTTTTCTACAACACTTCCATGACAATCTGTTGAAAATTCTCTCAAACATAAATAATAAGAACAAAACGATCTCTTATAATGCTTCATCTTCCTCTTGCACACATGTGGTTCTCTTTACAATATCAAAATGCACTACTCTTCTGCAATTTAAACAGACTGCTCTCAATTCGACCTTTCTATCATACCTTAAATAAAAAATCCAACTGTGACAGCGTTTCTTCTCTCCATTCTCTGAATTCGCCTTTATTGCATCCCTCAAGAAATGTGTTTAATCGCATAACTGACCTAAAACTTTTTAAAACCCCAGTTTGCTTTGAATGTTCGCTTTCCATCAACCATTCTTTTTTTCCAACTTCAGTGCCAACTCACTCCTCTCACCCCTCACTCTCAAAGCAACCATCCCACTCTTCTCCCTCCAAGCCTCCCCCTCACCCTCACCTTTCTCCCACCATTCATCCCCTCACTCATCCTTCCCAAAGTAGCCCCCCCTCCCATCCACAAAGCTGCGTCCTTCCACTGCTCTCTCACCTCCATCTCTTCACTCCACCTCCTCAAATCCTCAACTGCCTTCTTCCCCCTCTCTTGTCCCCCCTCACCCCCAGCACCACAGAGCCTTTTCTCCTCCTCATTCGGCCCCTCCCCGAGCTATTCTGCAATCCTCCACACTCTTTCAACAACCCTCCTTACCTCCCCCCTCGTCCTACCCTCCCCCTCCACCCCCCCACACCCTGTACCCAAAGCCTCCTCCCCTACCTCTTCATTAAAAGTATGGATCTCAAATATCCGGGGCCTTCGCTCAAACCTTTCAGATCTTTCCATACAGGTTGCCACTGACAAACCAGACATAATCTGCCTAACAGAAACTTTCCTCCCCCAAGAAGTGTCTGACTCCCAAGTATCTCTCCCAAGTTAGTCCCTCCTCCGGTTTGACAGACTTGAGCCTCGCCCTGGTGGAGGAGTTGCTCTCTTCATCAAAGACTCTATGCCTCACGATCCATGCACTGCCCTCACTCCCTCACACCCCAGGAATACCTCTGGCTATGGCTTCCCCTCCACTCCCACCTCATGTTTATACGTGTACTGTACCGTCCACCTAACAGTGATGACTCCATCTACACCTCACTATCTGAAAACATGGACCAACTTCTATCTTCTCATCCAAACTCTCTCTTCCTCATATGTGGCGACTTAAATTGTCATCATGCCAGTTGGCTAGGTGTGGGTACCTCTCTCACCTGTCATGGCACCTCAGCAAAAGCTTTCTGCGACTCATTGGGACTGACTCAATCGTTCAACTTCCCAACCCGGATCTCAACCAATGCTACTCCATCTCTTCTGGATCTGATTTGGACAAATTTCCATGAAAATATCTGCTGCTCTTCCTCCGCTCCAATCGGTTCTTCTGACCACGTCCTTGTCAAAGTGAACATCTCTCTGGCTATTATCAGAGAACCACCTCACCGCCGTCGAGTCTGGCATTTCACTCAAGTTGACTGGCAGGGTCTCCAAGCAGCCCTCAAACTTTTAGACTGGTCTCCTATCGCTACTTTCTCAAACATCAACTCATCCTGGGAATTCTTTCAAAGAAATTAGCTCTCCCTCATGCACAGATTTGTCTCCTCTCATCTTCAGTTGTCCTACCCTTCCTCCCGCCCTTGGTTCACTGAAGCTTGTGGTGAGGCAGTTGTCCTGAAACAACTTCCCTTTGCCTCATGGATTGCAAACCCAACTGAGGGCAATCTCAGTTCCTTCCATAAAGCTCGGAACAAGTGTGTATCTACCCTCAGGAGAGCCAAAAAAACAACATCTTTCTCATCTCAAGTCTGAACTCTCAAACCTCTCTCCCACCTCAAAATACTGGTGGCATCTAAACAAATCTGTTTCTGGTTTATGTTCCCCCTCCATCCCCTCCCTTACCTCAAATGGCCGCACGGCTGATACCGCACGTCAAAAAGCTGAATGCCTAAACTCGGTGTTTGCAGCTAAATCTTGTGTCCAAAACCCATCACTTTCTCTACCCACCTTACTCAGTCGCACCCAATTGTCCCTGGACTCTGTGTCCTTTTCTCCTGACAAGGTGGAGAGCTTGCTGTCAAACCTTGACTCTATTCATTCCCATTCTTCCCTCCAGGCCTTCAAAACAGCTGTTCAACACCACCTCTTATCATCCCCCATCCAAATCCTCGATGTTTTCTACCCCCGATAATGCACCCAAGCCCACCTCCTTCATATTCCCTCCTTCAAATTCCCTGCTTTCCTTCCTGAAAGTCCCTGTAATGTCCATCTTTTATTCCCCATGTTCCCCATTCCATCCCTCTCCCTTCCACAGATCTCCTAATGTCTCTGTTCCCCACTGTTTTGTCCTTCCCACTCACTCCCCTCTTGTCTCATGCCCCCCCCCCCCT
>NC_140970.1:75095171-75195171 GCF_056783735.1 Eptatretus burgeri
TTGACTTCCACCTTCTCCTTTTGAGTGGTGAATACACTCGTTATGCAGTTAATTAAACATATTTGTTCTTGCACTCTCTTCCTTTTGCTATATTATAATCGGTCGTTAATTGTTAACTCCGCCACCGAAGTTGGATGGAGGTTATGTTTTCACCCTTGTCTGTTTGTCTGTCTGTGAGCAGGATATCTCAAAAAGTTACAGATGGATACAGATGAAATATGATGGACAGGTTATGTGTGTGATGAGGACTAATTGATTGGATTTTGGTGAAAAACCGGATCCAGATGTGGATTCTTCACCATTGAGTGACAGCGCCAAAAACGATATATAGCACGATATCTCAAAAAGTTATGAACGGATTCGGACAAAAGTTGGTGGATGGGTTGGGTGTGTCAAGGAAAAATTAATTCAATTTTGGTGAATATCCAGAGATGGATAAGATAATTATATTATTTTATACGTTATTCTTCACCATTTACCATGCCCAAGGAGTTGTTGCAGTAGTTACCATGTCCAAGGAGTTTCTGGAGCTGTATCCAACAAGCTGACTCCAATGATAATTGAGGTAACACTGGTCAACAAGCATATTATGAGACAAAGGATTCGTCACTCCTTGGGTGTCGTTTCCCTGGCCTCTGTCTATCCTCCGACTGAGGCGAGTGATCTCACCATGAAGGATGCATTCTTTTCCACGCTCGAGTCCATGGTTGATCAGTGCTCCAGGCGAGATACACTTCGAGTCTTGGGGGATTTCAATGCACTTCGAGGGGATACACTTTGAGTCTTCGAGCATTTCAATGTGCAAATTATGAGACATGTGTTGGTCCCCATGAGTCTGGAACTGTGAACCAGAATAGCACGAAGTTCCTTGACTTTGCAAGAAGTCATAGACTTAGGCTGGCTGGTTCATGGATTCAGCGCCCACAGGCTCATCACTGGACTTGGTATTCCAACGCTGGCGGTGTGGCAAAGGAGATTGACCATGTGATCGTTGATGGTCACTGGAGGATGATCCAGAACTGCATGGTTGACCGGAGTACTTAGTTCCTCAATACTGACCACAGGCTTGTTGTATTAACTCTGAAGTTGCAACTTTAATCCAGGAGAATGGTACCATCCCAGCCTCGGCTGGATGTTGACAAGCTCAAGGATGAGAGGGTAGCTGAGGAGTTTGCAAACAGGCTGAGTGGAGATTTGGGGCGTCAGGGTGCTTTGGGGGATCATGAAGAGTTGTGGAGTGTCTTCAAGACCACCGTCCTTGATGTTGCCAGTGGATGTCTTGGAACTTACCGAAGGGTGAAGAAGAATTTTGTCTCTCAAGGGACACTGGATACCATTGACCAGAGTTGCAGGGCCAGGCTGAATGGCAGAGCTGAGCTGTTTGGGGAGCTGATGCGTAAAACTGTACATGCAATAAGGGTGAACAAGGAGGCCTATGTGCAAGAAACCTGTGAGTGGGGAGAGCATCACCTGTGGTCAAGTGATTCTCATCCTGCTTACAGGAGAATTTACGCATTGCATTCCTTCAGGCCCGTCCTTCGGTGTATTCCATTTTGAGCAGATGGTGGTGGACTCTTGACAGAGGAGTCCGAAGTGAAGGCCCGCTGGGCTGGTTACTTTGAGCGGATGTCCAGGCTGATCCGCCAGCTATAAAGTTGGATGTGAGGGGTGCTACAATCCCTATTGCTGACACTCCAATCAACTGTGGTCCACCTTCGTTTGTGCAAACACAGGCTGCAGTGAACCGGTTGAAATGGGGTAAAGCTCCAGGGATCTGTGGCATCCATGCTGAACTTCTCAAGGCTATTGGAAATGCTGTACTCGTGTCGATGCATGCAGTTCTGTGCTCTGCCTGGAACACAGGCATCATCCCAACTGACTGGAAGAGGGGCCGTATTGTCCATCTCTGGATAGGGAAGGGAAATCGCCAAGTCTGCAACAACTACCGAGGAGTGACGCTGCTCTCAGTGCCGGGCAAGTTTTTGCTCGGATAATTCTTGATGGGGTTCGCCACCATCTGCTTGAGCACCCGCATCTCGAGCAGTCGGGCTTTACATGAAAGAGGTCAAAAATTTACCGTATCCTTGCTGTTCCGGTCCTCACCAAACGCAGACGAGAGTATCAGCAGGGGCTGCTTGCAGCCTATGTTGATCTCTGTTAAGCATTTGATTCAGTGAATCGGGATTCCCTCTGGAGGATTCTTTGTCTTCATGAGGTGCCACCAAAACTGATCGATCTGATGTCTGAACTATTATCTGGTACTTCGAGTGCTGTGAGATGTGGTGTTACCATCTCTGACTTATTTCCAGTTGTTACTGTAGTTTGTCATGAGTGTATACTGGGGTGTGTACTGTCAGGACCTTCACCATTCAGAGATGGGCCAAAAACGAGAATATATTGCATGATATTTTTTTGAAAATTTTTTTGTACGGATTCGGGCGAAACTTGGTGGACAGGTTGGTTGCGTGACAGGGATTAACTGTTTCGATTTTGGTGTCGATCGAGAGACAGATAAGATAATTGTTTTCATTTTATTCGTTATTCTTCACCATTTAGAGATGGGGCCAAAAACGAAATATAGCATGATATTAAAAAAGAAAATGCATGGATTCGGACGAAACTTGTTGGAGAGTTCGGGTGTGTGATAGGGATGAACTGATTCGAATTTGGTGAATATGTGGATTCAGAACCGGCCAATCAGTGGGATACAAAACGTAAGCTGTTCACAATGGTGGCGGTATGTGCTCTACCGAGTGGCATTCTAGTTTTCGAACTATTTTCGATTTCTACTTTTATTCCTACCTTCGCTTCATTTTATATTTGCTGGTGAGGTCTTTTTTTCTGCACACTGTCAAAGATAGAGATGACAGAGGATACAAGTGTGACAGTAAGAAAACACATGAATACAACAAAGGATGAATGAACAGGAGATATAATAGGGAAGGGAACGAAGCTATCATAAACTAGAAAGGCACTCGGTGGAGCGCATACCGCCGCCAAGCTGATTCGTTGATGTTTTCTATCTCACTAATAGGCCAGATCTGGATTTGGACCTGAACTAAAATTTAATCAGCTTGTTCTTGTCATCTAACCAACTCATCCACAAAGTTTTGTCGAAATCTGTCTACAATGTTTGAGATATATATATATATATATATATATATATATATATATATATATATATATATATATATATATATATATATATATATATATATATATATATATATATATATATATATATATATATATATTCTCGCATCCAGATGTGGATCCAAATCTTCACTAAAATAATCATTTCTTCCTTGTTGCATACCCAATTTGCCCACCAAGTTTCATCTGAATCCATCCACAACTTTTTCGGATATTCTGCTCCATGTCGTTTTTAGCCCAATCTCTCAATTGTGAAAAAACACTTCAAAAGTTCTCGAATCCAGATCCAGATTCGGATCTTCACCAAAATCTAATCATTTATTCGGTGTCACGTACCCAATATCTCCACCAAATTTCGTCCAAATTCGTCCACAACTTTATGAGACATCGTATTCACAAACAGACAAACAAACAATCAGAAAGACAAGGGTGAAAACATAACCTCCATCCACCTTCGGTTGTGGAGGTAACAAATGGGAAGAGGTCGCTGAAGCTCAATGAGGATAGACAAGATCCAAGTATGGATGGAGGATGACTTGAGGTGGCATGCACTTTTAACTTGAATCCCTGGAGGGAAGAGTGAAATAGAACAGCTTGAGCAAGGAGTTTCCACAAGCAGAGAAGGAGAGGAATAAAGGAGTGGAGGTTTGAAAGGAGCCTGGATTTTATTAGTTTCACAAGGAGGATGTTTAAATGCAATTGCATCCTGGAGAAACCAGGGGATGAAAGAGCAGAGGGAGCAAGATCTGAAGAGTATGGTATAAAACAGCAAGGGCATTAACCTGAAAAAGCCATATATCAACAAACAGAAGGAGTAGAAAGAAGAGGGAAGGAAATGTAGCAAACTGAGGGTGGATAGGAGGGGTATTGGAATGGTTAATGATGATAAATGAAATAATGGGTGGGTATGGAGGATGAGCAGTAGTAGTGGTGTACTGCCAAAATGAAGCACTGGAGGGAAGAGTGGGATTGGCAAATTGAAGAAGTTACACTGGTGAGATAAGAAACTCACAGAGGTTTGTAGTGAACCTGAATTTTGTGATGTTCACAAGGAGGTGCAACTGGTGAAGTGAGTGTGACCTGGATGGGGGCAGGGATTATAAGATGAAAGTTAACAGAGAGGCTACCATTCCATCTGTGATGATGGTTTTTATGTTTTCACTATCCTTTCATTTATGGTGTCCTTTAGATGTCATAGATTTCTCTTCCCTCTATTGCACACACACACACACACACACACACACACACACACACACACACACACACACACACACACACACACACACACACACACACACACACACACACACACACACACACACACACCATAATGATAGAAAGCCATTAAAGCAGAACCAGCTTGTACAATGCTCTATGGAGATTTCTTCGTTTTTCACATTTCTAATTTTCTCATTTCGAACCACCTGTATTGTATGTAATAAATATATTGTCCCTTGTGCAGTATGAGTCAATCTTGTTCCTGTAAACGACAACACGACATCTTTTTATTCCGTTTTTTTATTGATTTGGCATCCCAGAAGATGGTTCTCATAACTTTGCTAGTGGGGTCCACTCCTTTGTCCTTCTTCTTTTTTGGAGATCTGGAGTGATGCCATTCCATGTTTTGTTGTTTGGTTTTTGGATCGAAATGGTGGAACCAGCTTTCATCACCAGTCATGATACGGAACAGGAAGTCATCGTCCTCGGCGCCCTCGGCAGCATGTCGTTGAAGCAACTATGATGACACATCCATGCATACATGTGCTTGTGTTCCTCAGTAAGCAAACAGGAAACCCAATGGGAACAAACTTTCTGATATTCCAAGGTCACAATCATCGCCTGTATCTATTTGGCATGGTTTCTTATGCCAAGCTGCACTGCAATCTCACTAACTGTCACCGTCTGGTCTTCACTGATGAGCGCATCAACTTTCTGTTTGTTGTATTCAGTCATGGCGCTTATCGGCCAACCACAGCGTGGCTGATCAGCGATGTTGGTGTTTCCATCTTTGAAGTGTTTCATCCACCTTCTGACACTGCTAGTACCCATGCAGCCATCTCTGTACACCTGACTCAATCGGTCGTACATTTTGCAGCTGAGTTGTTCTCCTTCTTGAGGAGTTCAATCACTGCACATTGGCAAAATGATAGGTCTATGACAGCCATTTTGTCACAATGTATTGTGGGAACACCAGTGGTGCGCATACGCTGAGCCTGTTTTTATATTGGAGTGGGTGGATAGATAGATGTCGCGAAGAATTCGTGTTCCACTATATTCGGCACAAATGTGTGGAATCCACTGATGCTCATGACTTTTGGTATGGCCCACATACATAATCCATAATACATACTGAACAAACATAAATACATTCATACAGTGGGCCAAGCTTTAAGCCTTGTTTTGGCTTGATGATTAAGGTGGCTGGCTTAAGATATTAGAGTCTTGAGTTCGAGCCCCCTGTCAATCCTTTGACATAACACCAGTTGGGTTGACTCAGCCTGTCATCCTTTCACGGTGGGAAAAAATTAGTACTAGCTTACTAGTAACAGGGACACTGCATCAGTTGCACAGCCATGCCTCCAGAACAATGATGCAACCAGAAACCACAGGCTGCATATGATACAGCAACGCCAAGCTTTTTCAAATCACGATTTCAAACACAAATGTGTATTCTTATTGAAGATTAGCGAAGGCACCTGGCGTTGCCAGGTAATGCCAGGTCCCTCCTCCCATCCCTTCCCCACTGTCCTCCCACCCCACTCCACTCTCCTCTCCCAAACTCATAACTCTCCAGGAATCTCTGGGCACTGTTTGTGGCTTTGTTTTATTGCAACTAAAATGCGATAGGCTCTAAAATCTCTTAACCAGGGCCGAATTTCAAATTAAAAAAAAACTGCAGAACTGAGTTTAGCAGCAGTTCCAACTGCTTAAAAAGTGTTCATTTGCTAAAATAAAAACAACAATAAAAATAAAAAAGTGTCTCTAGACACATTGTCTGGTGTGTAGTATGACCACGCATATCTTATGCACCATTTCAGCCACAGAATTACATAAAAACTGGAGATGATACAAACACAGCACTTACCTCAATCTTCTTTGGAAACACTCGTCTCTCCAACTCTTGTTTCCAAAGCAAGGCATGCTTGAATCGGCCGAATCAAAATGGCAGCTAAGACGCTTGCGAGGCCAAGTTGGGCTGATAAAGGATAAGGCTTTCATAGAGGTAAGCAGCTAATTATCTTGAAAATGGGTGTTTAAAATTACCCAAACACACAGTTTTCATTCATGCACTCCTTTGAAGTTCCCGTCATATGCATGCAAAGTTTTGGGTCACTACGTTGCATGGTTTTAGAGTTATGGAGGAGACCCACTGATGCACACACACACACACACACACACACACACACACACACACACACACACACACACACACACACACTGACATTTATTAGTATCAATAGGTATGCATCTATATTCTTTAATTTATTATCATTATTATTGACTGACACTGCATTACAGAATAAACTAGAACGGGCACTGTGTATCGCGCATACCTCCGCCAGGCTGAACAGTGAACAGTTTACGTTTTTTTTTTTTATCCCATCAAGATCCGGACTGTTACCAAAATCAAATTGACTTGTTCTTGTCACCTAACCAACTCAAACACCAAATTTTTGGAATAATCCGTCCACAACTTTTTGAGATATTGTGCTATATATTGTTGCGGTTCTGTAAAACTGCTTGCTTCTAAGGCAATGGCACACAACATGTAGTGATCCCAAGGCAGTTATTTCAATAGTGTGTGTATTATTAAGGCCCTTCCTTATGTCTAGTGGGTAAAGGGGAAAGATGCGTTGCAAGGGACTCTTTGAGTTAGATCTCTTCTACCTCTTTAACCTTTATCCCTCACACCTCTTTCTCTCACACGAAGTATGCAAGCAAGCACACGCACCAATCAATAGAAACGAAGCAGATGTGCTGCAAGTGCCTCCACTACAGTCACGATGCGATCACCTCCCGTGCCTTAGCGCACCAATTTGCCATTCAAAATTGTGCGCCAATTCTCAACTGCCATTTCGCCTCAGACCTTCAGAGCACTCACCAAACGGTACCATGCTCACTTTATCCACTTCATACGACTCGGAAAAATCCCCGCAACAACTCAACATTACAAATGCGACCTTTATTCACCATCTCATTACAAGGAACTACAACCTCTTCACCACAACTCCACATTACAATCCTCTCTCACTACAAATACCACAACACGTTCACACTACTCTACAACTGTCACAACTGCCACATGGTCATCAAACTCTCTCCATTTCCTTGAAGGACGTGGAAGAGACGTAAATGTGGTTATTTCGGGTCATAATTTGAAGCGCGAACATGTGCTGGAACTTGTTTAGGGACCCACAAGTTTTGCAGGAATTTCCCTAAAATCCCATGTTTGAATGGAGTCCAGCGCATGTTCCAGGCCGGAGAGCGCTTCCGAAAACCATGGCCACGTGTTAAACTCAGAGCTCTGATGCATAACCAGGTCAGCGAGCGACTGAGCCATTTTTACATGTTCCGGGCCTGGTGGGGCGTGGCTCCGACTGCTATGGACCAATGGGGAAACGTGATTTCGCTAACAGCCCCCATTTAATCTGAGGTTCGTCTCCTCCCCTCACCCGGGACTCATAAAAAGAGCAGTTCGGGGCAGAGCAGAGCAGATCGGAGAGCAGTTCGAAGTTGGCAGATCATCGGGGACAGGGAGAGAACGAGCCGGACCATCACTCGCCAGACATCGGACCTCACCGGGGAGACAGGCAGTGCAAGACGAACAAGTGTCGGCACAGACAGAGGGGCACCACGAGTCCGCGTGACCAAGCGTGGGAAAATGCGTTGCTGCTATGAGCTGAGGCTGCTCCATTCCTATTGACGCTCATTAGGTTACACCGAACACTTACACGTACAGATTCTTATATGAAGAGGATGGGGTCTTTCTTCTCGCGCATCTTTCGTCTAACTTCTATCTCTCATCTACTGTGGATGCATAAAGAGCAATCAATGTGGGCAAAACCCAACCAACTGTTCTTTTCTGGGCAGGAACCAAGAGCAAACTAAAAGAACCAACTGAACTGACTTGCACCTCACATTTTTCCTCTTGCACGACGCCGCACCCCCCACATTGCATTACACTTGCACCGCACACTCCCACACCCTAGACACCCCCAGTATTTCTCAATCCTCCACTTTCCTAAGCGTTCTGAGCTGCACTGGTCTGCCGGCTGCACCAGGTATTGAGAGGTCGTTAATACTCACCTGTTTCTTTCTCTCTGGGCTATCTCTAATTTTCTGTGTGTGTGTGTGTGTGTGTGTGTGTGTGTGTGTGTGTGTGTGTGTGTGTGTGTGTGTGTGTGTGTGTGTGTGTGTGTGTGTGTGTGTGTGTGTGTGTGTGTGTGTGTGTGTGTGAGATGGCACCCGTCGTAGCATAAGTAAAGACTGTAAGAACTATCAGGATAAACCTGCACTGTCTTCTTCTGTAATATTGTTTGCCTATTTCCACACCCCACAAATTCCTTGCTTTCCCTGCTGTACATTGAAAGAACCCCATTTACTGTACCACATAACTTTCCTCGCATTCTAATTTAAATAAATGTTGTTTAGAAAGGTTCCCAGCTCGTTCTTGCCTTTTCCTCCATTGGTCCAGTATGACGTCATAATTGCATATGTAGAATGCCACATCCAATCAGTATGAAAATTATTTTGAGGGTCATCTTGGGATAAAGTGGTCCATATTAAAAAAAAAATTCATGACGTCATCGGTCACGTGATTTGGCAGCCATAATCTATCTAAAATTCCAGCAATCTCTGTGTGTGTCTGTGTGTGTGTGTGTGTGTGTGTGTGTGTGTGTGTGTGTGTGTGTGTGTGTGTGTGTGTGTGTGTGTGTGTGTGTGACCGCTGTTTCTCGACAACCTCTGGTCCGATCTAATTGAAACTTGCCAGGTATATTGCTGGGGACCTGAGGATGTGCCTTTTCAAGGTTTGATATTAATCGGACAAGTGGTTCCCAAGTTATGGCCATTTATTTACCAAACCAATGACAGGACACGTTGGTATGTAGGCGTGGTCGATGGGGAAGGGAAGCACAGCCGCGTTCCCCATTACGGGTTACAACGTACGGGCTTCCAGAGAGTGATGACTTCGTGTATTCTCATAATTTCTCGATTTCTTATGCGCATTTATAGATAAACACAATGCCCCAAGTTATGATCGTTTTCATATTAGACGGTGTATAAATTTCGGGAACATCAGAGTGCTGGTATGCTCCGAACCAGGAAGTAAATTTTTTCTCTCTCTTCTCTTCTCTTTTTGTTTTTCCTTGCCACGACATTGCTAAAAGGTAAAATACGTTGGTGCTAATTGAATAATTGGGTATTAAAAATAAGTTGCGAATAATCGTAACTGCGAATAATATCGAACTTCCGGGTCACGCACGTACGGGCACGTGAGAGCGAAGAAACAGCCTGTGTGGTTTATTTATTTATTATTATTATTATTTTTCATTTATTTATTTATTTATTTTTTACGGGCACGTACTAGTGTTTATAAAAAAAAAAAACTTCCAAAATCTTCTTCTCTAAAGTGGCTAAACAAATCGAGGCAAAACTTCACACATATGACCGCCTGTCCATGAGGAACAAAAGGTTCACATATGATATAATAGGTCACATGGTTTGGCAGCCATATTGGATTTATCCTACAAGCTATAAAAATACACCGCTCAAAAAAAAGTCCTGGCGAGGGTCTGCAATCTTTGATTGCTCCTTTTCTTGTTTTACTACTGTTTCCACGATAGCATGAGGAACCTCTCCATTGAAGCTCAAGGTCTTGTTTCCTCTTCAAAACACTCATTCCTCCCTGCTCGAAAAAGGTGTCAATATACTCAGGGAGGGAACCCTCTGGCAGGAATCATTTGTTGAACCACTTGCACTGTTCTCCATGTACAGTTGAAAATCGCAAGTCGTCTCCCCATTCTCGCTGGGGGAGGGAGAGGGGGGCAAGGAAGAGGAGAGGCAGGGGGTAAGGAGGAGATTATTTTATGCCCAAGATACGAACCTGAGTAACCCGAGCACCTTCACAAAATTTGGTGGACATTGGTCGAGCCGTTTTTGATTCTGTAATTATTAGATGTACAGAGAATTGCCTTATTTTATACGTATAGGAGGATAAATATGTTTGTCCAACCAACTGTCACAGTGGCGGGTATCATGCACACACCACAAAATGGTGGTGCTGTGTTTTGTCACGTCGCTGTTCAGCATGTTAGTTGATGAAGCCCCGGGGTTATTTATTGTCTCGTTTCATAAAAAAAAAGATTTTGTGACATTTTGTGTGACTGACGGGCAAATTGATTTTTCCACTTATAATCAAAAGTTGGCGGCAGCACAACTCAGTTGGTAGCTTGCTTGTCTTGGAGCTATTTGCTGCTGCTTTCAATTCCTGTTACGAGTAAATCTGGCTAAAACCTCCGTTCTGGTGTGGTGCCAATTAATTGTCTTCATAGGGAATGTTAAAGCAACCTATCCTGTATGCAATCAAGTTTGCCAACAAATATCCTGTATGGTATTTCTTCAAGAGAGTAGGCCATTGACCCGATAACACGGCATACAAGAGTGCGTAAATACTTGGATTTAGAGGAATATTAAAAATTACTTTTCATCAAAACTATCTTTACAGCCATTTTTCAAATTTGAATACATGGCATTTAAAGCTGTCCATTATTTCTTAGGCAGACTTACTGGAATATTTTGACATGTAGCCCCTCTCTTTTTTTCCATATTGCCAATATATCTCCCTTTCTTCCTCTTTCACTCACTCTTTAATTATATTCTCACAACTTTCATTTCATTTTGTCCCTTTTCCCCAATTACAACTGTTCCACTTCCATTCCCTATTATTGCTTTTCTTAAGCCTATTATTAAATTTACCATGCTCACTCTCCCCATGATGGAATTGGTAAAGTCATGTTGCATTGTCCTGACTGACTTGGTTCGATTCCCACAGCCTCTCAGCAGAAATTTCCTTGGCCAGCAATGGGGTGGCAGCCCATCCAAGATTAGAGCCAACCCTTGGAAACATTTACTGCTTGTCATGAGGGCCACAACACTCTATCAAGAATGCAGGCATTTCTTGAAGAGTTTGTATGCCAAAGTGGTCATGGACATGTCGAGGGAGCAGCTGTATTGTCTTAAAAATGGCAACTGGTCATATATATATATATATATATATATATATATATATATATATATATATATATATATATATATATATATATATATATATATATATATATATATATATATATATATATATATATATATATATATATATATACTGTATATCTTTATCATCATTCCTGTAACTCCAACGATCACTCATACAATTTTGGCATTCTTCAACTTCCAGGATCTTTTCACTTCATTATTGACGTCTTGGTATTTGTAAATTTTCTTGATTTCTGCATCGTTTATTCCAAAATCACTGGTATTAATAATTCAATTAGCAATGCCTTCTCTTTTTTGTACTGAAGTATGCTATGTGGATGCAATGTTTGGTTTTTGATGTTCACACTCGATGGGATCATGAGGTCGTACATGAGCGGCACGTCCATGTTTTCAGTGTTTGTTTTTGGTTCATGTTCCCGTGATTTTTTTGAACGAGGATATCAAAACCTTTGCAGATGTGCCAGCAGATTACTTTACAATCTCTGTTGTGTCGTTGTGTGAAAACATGTTCTGACATGCATTTGTGTGTGTGTGTGTGTGTGTGTGTGTGTGTGTGTGTGTGTGTCTGTGTGTGTGTGTGTGTGTGTGTGTGTGTGTGTGTGTGTGTGTGTGTGTGTGTGTGTGTGTGTGTGTGTGTGTGTGTGTGTGTGTGTGTGTGTGTGTAAAAATAAAACCATTGATGAATTTGTGAAAGGGGGAATTAAACCATAAGCATTTTATTTGAATATTTATCATCGTCGAGCTGACGTGTTCTCTCCCCAATTGTGAAGCTGTGATTGTGCTTGCCTCCCCATGTGGGCTTTCTGGCGCCGAACCTTGAACAGAACATTGATTGAGGGATTGATTCGTGTCCATAAGTGTGAGTTTTATTTGTCTGAAATACCCTGCACTTTCTCTGTGAATTGTATGATTAAGAACACAATATCCCAGAGTTATAATGAAACGTATTTTATTGCGATCATTGCATATTATCTGATGCCATTATGAATCCAGGCTTCTAAACAATTATTACTGAAAGGAGAAGCTGCAGTCCTTGCTTGTGTCATGCTTCATTCTAAATAGGGTTTCCTACAGTCATCGAATAACAAAAAAATGTTTCCGTTGGAAAGCTAACAGCGAACAGCAAACAACACAACACCCTGGCAATCATACTTAACGCGTGGACGTGAGAAAATAGGAAACAACAACAACAACAACAACAACACAATAGCCCTGGCTATTTGGAATCTGTGTCGATAGCTATGACTTTTTGCTTCCGGTTGTTGTTAAACGCTGTGCGGTGTATAAACACGACTGGGTTTTATTTCTATCTTGTGAATATTACTTAACGCGTGCACATGAGACAATAGGAAACAACAAAAACAACACAACACCCTGGCAATTGTGAATCCGTGTCGTTGGCTATGACCCTTTTGCTTCCATTTTTTTTTTTGTTTCCGGTTTTTGTCATGGGGAATGATGCATGCCTGGAGATAAAGGCATCATCGGAGACATGAACGACCCAAAAAATATCAGACATGGTGTACATTTCCTCCACTGATTTTCATAAAGATATCTCCCGCATCATCAAAAAATAATTTTTAATCGTGATTTACGTGATTTCATCGCTGATCCCAAATCCAGGCCGAAGTAACCGGAAATTCCGTATACAGTTGTCAACAAGTTATAGGTAAAGTCAGAAGCTAATGTAAGAAGAATTCTACGTTCGCTTCTAGGCTTTGCCTATTCCATACTGTAATCAATTATGTTGGTTTGCAAATCACGTAATCGATTTACTTGGAACAAGAATCTGTGTTCATTTAATATTGAAGATGCCTGTTTGAAAAACCTTCTTTCCGGTTTTGAAGAAGAAGAAGATGCTGAAAGACATCAAGATTTAATATTGCATTTCCTGCTATCGCAGAATAATAATATTAGTCCCGTTGAAAAGCGAATAATCGATTTACTTCATTGGAAAATTAATAATCGATTTACTTGGAACAAAAATCAATTCTGGTTTAACTGAAAATGTGGCCTTTTTGAAAGCCCGCCTTTCTATAATTGAAGAAGAAGAAAGAAGAAGAAGAAGAAGCTTTTTTAAAGCTTATTGTTGCATGTCCAACGATAACATTTATTATTATAAAACATCAGGAATACTTCAGAAGGACACGGGCAGATAAACAAAATTATATATAACTAGTTCGTGGCCTTACATGCAAAAAAAACAAAAAACTTTCAAACCGCGTGCCAGAAACAACAACCACATAGGTCATTCCTTCGCTCTCGCATGGCCATATGTGCAAAAAAAAAAACTTTCAAACAACCACACAGGCCGTTCCTTCACTGTCGTAAACGACAACTGGATTGGAGCATTATGTTTATCTATAAATGCGCATAAGAAATCGAGAAATTATTAGAATACAGTAAGTCATCACTATCCGGAAGTCCGTATGTTGTAACCCGTAATGGGGAACGCGGCTGAGGATCTCTTCCCCAACGGCCACGCCTACGCAGCAACGTGTCCTGTCATTGGTAACTAACTGGCGCCCTTTCCCCATCGGCCACGCCTACACAGCAACGTGTCATGTCATTGGTAACTAAATGGCGCCCTTTCCCCATCGGCCACGCCTACGTACCAACGTGTCCTGTCATTGGTTTGGTAAATAAATGGCCATAACTTGGGAACCACTTGTCCGATTAATATCAAACCTTGAAAAGGCACATACCCAGGTCCCCAGCAACATACCTGGCAAGTTTCAATTATATCGGACCAGTGGTTGTCGAGAAACAGCGGTCACACACACACACACACACACACACACACACACACACACACACACACACACACACACACACACACACACACACACACACACACACACACACACACATTGCTGGAATTATAGATAGATAATATTTCTTCCAGCAATATTAAAATATATATTAAAGTACACGGAAGCAGCAGATCCTTTTTCAAGAGTTTTACAATTTTTCATCCTCTGATACGTCTCACAGATGTATGTGCATTATGGTTGTGAAGGACAACTTGCTGTCTTTTGATTAAATCTGTCAGCGAAGTGATGGTTCCTCGTAATAATTCCATCAGAGCTGTTTTCACCTCAGTACAGTAGAACTTTTCACCATCCCCTGGTCAAATTTGACAATGGTTATTGTTATGGCAAAACTTACATGTTTGTGATTTAGTTATGCCACAAGGCTTAAATCATAATGTCTACCCAGTTTGTTCAGAATATTTGATCTGAGCTTAATATGCGAGGGAGGCAGGCAACTGTCGTTATTCTGCGTTTGGTAATGTTGTCATTTATTAATACACCGTCCAACGTAAGATATGTGATAGATGATGCTGCCTCCTCCTTAGTGTCCCGCAGCAGGATATCACGATTTGCGGATGATGTTGCTATGTTGACCTCGAGCAGAAACCTTCAGTTTACAGCCAAAAAACTCCAGGGGGAGGTCTGCAGGATTGAGTAGTGGGCCCAAAAATGGGGCTTCTCGATTTCTGGATCCAAGTCCAAGTTCATTATTTTCTCCCGTAAAATCAAGGTCAAGGACTTATCAATAAAAATTGATGGTACTTCCATTAAAGCTTCCCCCGATGTATCCTGTTTCGGAGTTACTTTCGATAAGGGCCTTACCTGGAGCCCCCATACGAAAAAAAACTTGGTGCCAGCTGTGCCAAAGGCCTTAACTTTCTACGAAGTCTTGCGGGTACATCTTGGGGAGCTCATCAGGGAAATCTCCTTCTCCTATCTAAAACCCTCATCTGCTCCCAATTTGATTATAGCAGTCAGGCCTTTTGGGACATGTGCAAAACCAACTGCAAAAAGCTGGAAACCATTCAAGCCAAAGTACTACAGTTGTGTCTGGGTACTTTTAAAAGCACACCAATCTGTGCCTGCTCGTGGAGGCTGGCGAGTTGCCCCTACCTCTCCATTGGGAGGGGTCCAACTTGAGGTACTGGGTTAAGAGCATTCCACCAGGGACAACCACCCAGGCAAAGTGCTGTTCTTGGACTGTTGGGAGTCTCAAACTCTCGGCAAATCCTCCATCCCTCCTCCTTTCTTACTGGAATGCATGAGGACAGCTAAAGAAATGGGTTTGGATTCTTTACTGACTAATCCCCCGAACAAAGTGGCATTTTGCCCTCCCTGGACTATAGAAATGCCTCACATCCACCTGGATATATGGGGGAAACCAATAGGGACAATTTGGTTATAACATGTAACCAGGCTGTGGAATATATCAACACAGCCTGGAGCCAATCCTTACATGTCTATACAGATGGCTCCAAAGATCCGGTACTAGCTAAAACAGCGGCTGCTTTTTGTATCCCAGATATTAAGGTGATCAAGTCCACTAGGCTTTCTGACCATCTTTCAGTACTCTGCTGAACTCTTTACTATCGTCCTGGCCATCGAATGAATAATTGAATTCATTCCCCAGAGTGCAGTTATTTTCTCCGATTCACTCTCTGGTCTAAAAGCGTTGGAGTCCCTACAGACTGGATGCAGACAGGACCGGGTTCTTTAGGTGCTTCCCCTTCTTAACATGGCCATTTGGAGGAGCATGGTCATTGACTTGTGCTGGATCCCTTCACACGTCGGCATTGGAGGCAATGAGGCCTGCGATCAGGCAGCCAAATGGGCAATAAGTTTTGATCTTGTAACCCCAATCCCTCTGGGCCCATCAGAACTCTCCAATCTTATTAGGGTCCACATCACCAATAAATGACAATCTCAGTGGGCGACTTCCACCAAGGGTAGATGGTGCTTTAAGGTACACCCTTCGGTCGAGTCCTCTGTCTCATGACATCGACTCTCCCGTAATGACCAGGGAATCCTCTACAGGCTCAGACTTGGACACTGCGCTCTTAACGCCTATTTACATGGGATAGGATGTCATCCGATGGAGTTCTGTGAGCAGTGTAAGGTTCCTGAAGGCCTGGAACACATTCTCCCAGTACAGGGAACCCAGATCGTGTCTTTTACATTGTGTCCAAGAGTTGGCGATCCCCTGGTTGGGTGTACAGGATACACTTTTCCAATGGAGCCAGAAGCACCCTCGACTCTGCAAATCAGTCTTAAAATTCATTAAGGAAACGGGGCAAACGATATAAAGTCCCTGGCACTTTTATTTTTTGTATTTGGCTGGAGCCGATGAGTTTGGGTACGTGGCGTTTTAGAGCCTCATGGCTCTGATAACGAGAACGAGAACGAGAACGAGAAGATACGTGATGACGTCATATGGTAACATGGTGGTTCCATGAAACTATGCGAGTTTAGTCTTCGGAGAACCAAAGTCAACAAAACGATATGTTCTCTGCTTTGTAACGTGAAAATCTATCTATATGCAGTTAGCTTTGTAAACATCCAGGTTCATGAACGATAGACTGTTGAGGTGTATGTGTGGGCTGTTTGTGCTCAAGTAGCCATGCAAAGGTTGTTCACTTTTGGTGCCAAACTAGAGATGGTATTGCTGTTGTTAACCATGGTATAGTTTTGGTTTCTGTTTGGAACATGGACGATCAAGATTCTTTATTGTTTTAATTTGTGTCTTTTCAGTCAATCACACATTACATTGTATCAAGTAAAATGTCTGTTTACAATACTGAATAAACTTCTGGTAGACGATCGATGAAGGTGTGCATTGAGTTCTTTGGCTACCAGTAATAGTTATGTTACATATAGTTTTGTTCCAACACACATGTCAGAGTTTGATTCTTGTTTCAGCTTCGAGTCATAATCACAAGGGCAGGGAAAGAAGACCAACTCTTCCTGCAGACTCAAACCTGCTTAAATGATCCCTGTATTCAATACATTAGATATAAACATATCGATTAAATGGTTCACTATTAACCAACCCTTACCAAACTATTGCGTTCACTATTAACCAAACTATTGTGGCCTTGAGGATTTCCTCCCATTCAATGTGGACATATTTTTAACGAAGGTGTTTAGTGTTTGATCCAGAAATGCTAAATCATTGAACCAGTAGAAACATTATATAGAACAAGAAAAAGAGCAATCAGAGATTGCAGACCCTTGCCAGGACTTGTTTTGTGTGGTGCATTGTGTGGTGCTTGTGTAGTTTTGTGTGGTGCATTTTGTGTGGCATTTGTATACTGGTGTGTTACGTAATGAATAAGAGACACAAGTCTGAAGACGACAATGGTTCACGAGCGGTATTTGACGATGTAGATTGTTTTTTATGTCAAAATTCGCAATTTTCTAAGTTTTTGACCTTGTGACCTTGACCTTTGGACGAAAATGAAAAATCCGACAACGACAGGTTTTAGATAATTCATTTTGCTATTCAAATACCGAATAACCCATTCTATTCAGTCAATTCTCTAGGAGAAGATAGATTTTTAATCCGCCAACCCCCTAAAAATGGCTATTTTATATGTAAATGGCCATATATCAAGATCTGATCAAAGTCCACGGAGTTATCCTCTGGACAGACAGACACACAGACAGACAGACAGACACACACACACACACAGACATAACGAATATAGTGGTCACTCTGGCTGGCACTCATGAACCAATTATTAGAACTGCCACTTTATAACTGCTGGCAGTGATGACTGGTTCAGCCATTTCAGAGGTTTTTGAAGTTTTTTTTAACAATATGGCTGCTGAATCACGTGACTGATGACGTCATCAAAAATTTGTGGACCATTTTATCCTGAGGTGACCCTCAAAAAATTTCATACTGATCAGATGCGGCGTTATACATATGCAATTATGATGCCATAACGAAGATACTATGATGTCATAAAAAATTACACTCATTCCCCATGAGTACTTGCGATGTGCCAAGTTTCATGTGCTTTTCCTTGGTGCAGTTTCTAGGATTAGAAGAAATTTTATGTGTAGGAGGAGGCCATTCGGCCCATCATGCCTGCACCACACCAATCCCAGATTTAATAAATCCGTCAATACCCCTTCCCTTGGCATGCAGCGTTTTGGCTGCTACACTGGTACTCATTTCGCCGACCTCGGAAGGATGACAGGCTGAGTCAACCCCCTGGTATATTCCATGAAATATTCAGCAGCCAAGGGGGCTTGAACTCAGGACCGTAGGATCCCAAGCCATCACCCTATCTACTAAGCCAACACCAGGTTTCAGAGATAGAGGTCCAAAGTTTTTCCGTTTATCCAATATGGCTGCCACGCCACGTGACCTATGACGTCACAATGATCATTAAAATATTCTACATGAGTAGTCGCACCAATGCTGAAAATTTCATCTCAATGTGCCAAGCGGTTGCAGAGAAAAACACAAAAGTTCTGTGCGGACAAACAGACAAACAAACAGACCCAAATGCAATCCTCTCTCCTTTGGCGAAGGTAAAGATGTTTGTCCAGTTTACATTCAAAGCCATAAATTACAGATGGATTTATTTGAACTATTTTCAATGGATGATTTTATATTCCTCTCATTTTTTTTTGAATTTGACTTCAATCAAGATGAGTGTGTGTGTGTGTGTGTGTGTGTGTGTGTGTGTGTGTGTGTGTGTGTGTGTGTGTGTGTGTGTGTGTGTGTGTGTGTGTGTGTGTGTGTTTACCAGTTTGTTTCAAGTCCCTTTCACGCAATAAGGACCTACACATGTCGATACACACTAGTCATTATGCCCTTTAAGCCAAAGGCCTATATAGGCCACAGGCAGCGTCAATCGCTGAAAGCCCTCTATATCATGTGGCTCCACGAAATGGGTGCCCAGGGGGCGATTTCCCTCGCTCGCCAAGGTAACAAGTGACAATAATTTTGGCAAAATACTCGTCCCGGACAGGCTGCTTTGCGGGTTTTAGCAGCTGCTTTCCATTAATCCCTGCATGCTTTGTGCATTAGGTGAGACAGGCCTGTGAAGCGTTCCGTACCATTAATGAACAGACTGCCCTTCTGTTTCGTAACATGATTAACCACACTTGCATTATAGCGTTTCTGTTTATTAACTGGCAGGAACTAATGACTTCTTCGCAGCCGGTAAGGATATGAGACGCACGTCATCTGTCATCATTTCACGGGTAGGACAAGAGCATAAGTCTCGCTTTGTGCTAATAATAGCCTGTTTAGCTTGGAGGATTTGGGTGGCAAAGAGTTTTTGAAAAGCAATCTCACGGTTCTCACCTTCCTGTGAGTGCACAGTGTGGTGTACCATTGGTACATCATATCCCAGTATTCCTGTTCAACTCACCTTTAGGGTATGGAGGTGAGCCTCGGGGGAAGTAAGTCGGACTGCATGGTGTGCCAGAGACTGGATTCAAATCCGACTTAAATATTAAGGATTTGGATTCTCATTTCCTGAAACCCAAATTCTTTTCAGAATTACCATATTATTGTTGGTCAAAAAAACACAAAAATTAAAAAAATAATAACGAAATAACTAACCCTGTTGCCTTATTCATGGCCTTCAGGTGAGGAGGTAATCTGCACACTGCACACTGCATCCTTGCATGCATGCTCTGGTCCACAAGTGGTGCCAATCCATGTGGGTGACTTACTGAAGGTATTGAAGTGAACCGGTTTATGTATTCGCGAATCCATTGTCGACTCCATGCTTTTCGTGTACACTATATAAACATAATATATTTGTGATCATTCTAAGCTGGTTAATAAATAAAAATTTGAATGCCCCTAACTTGACGAGGCAGCAGGGCATAGATCGAGTCCCATCACAGTGCTTGCTACACGACCTTTCAGCAACAAGTGTCATTTGCCAAACAAACACATTTTCTCTACCCAACTGATCACCATTTAGAAAGTTTGCAGACAGGAATGATAAATTAAACAAAAGGAGAAACACTGACTCGAGACGTAACTTGACACTGACGTCATGCACATAAATTGTGCCGACACATCACCTTCAAACAAGGAAGGCATTCGTGTTGCACTCAGGTCTTTGAAGACTGAGATTTATGGTCACAAATAAATGAAAGGAAATCTGCCAATCGAGATTATATACTAGCGATACCCGTGCACATGCACGGGATACCAGTACAACATAGCTGGTAGCAGACGACAGACCGCACACGGGGAATGACAAAAATACGCATTGTGCAAAATGCAAGTGGTACTATGGAACGCCAAGACTTCCCAAACATTGTCGGCATGTCCGTTAAGTGCCACAGCAATTTCATATAATAGGGATCGTGTGACGGCGAGCCGAATTTTTAGTGTGCAAGCTTGGTGTTATAATAGATATATATATATATATATATATATATATATATATATATATATATATATATATATATATATATATATATATATATGTATATATATATATATATGTTTTTTTTTCTAGCCACTGATTGAATGACAAACTGATATTAAAGATTGGGATCTCCAGGTGACGTAGAAAGCTGAAATTTTTTGTTCCAATGTACATCAAAGCTGCTACCCCAGAAAAAAAAATCCCAGAATCGTCGAACAACATTCATAAATGAAAATATAAATAAATGATTGGGAAAAAATGCAGGTCAGTGACTCGAGACAATGGGGAAGTACGGTAATTTTGTGTGCCAACGGACATCGAAGTCGATACACTGGGAAAAAATCACAGAATCGTCATACAACATTCATATATGAAAATATAAATAAATGATGGGGAAAAAATGCAGGTCAGTGACCCGAGACAATGGGGAAGTACGGTAATTTTGTGTGCCAATGGACATCGAAGTCGATACACTGGGAAAAAATCACAGAATCGTCATACAACATTCATATATGAAAATATAAATAAATGGAAATAAATAAATAAA
The DNA here is from genome assembly GCF_056783735.1 of Eptatretus burgeri. Lineage (NCBI taxonomy): Eukaryota > Metazoa > Chordata > Myxini > Myxiniformes > Myxinidae > Eptatretus > Eptatretus burgeri. The sequence continues at coordinate 75,116,366 of NC_140970.1, forward strand.
TAATCAAATGCAGGTGAGCGACCCGAGACAATGGGGAAGCTCAGTAATTTTATGTGCCATTGGACATCGAAGCCGACACAATAGGAAAAATCACAGACTCATCATACAACATTCATATTTTAAAATATAAATAAATGAAAATAAATAAATGAAAAAAAACAAATGCATGTGAGCGAGCCGAGACAATGGGGAAATATGGTTCATATGCTGACAATGTGTAAGCACACCCCACAAGTGTACATATGTATTACACACATATATATATATATATATATATATATATATATATATATATATATATATATATATATATATCGTATTGTTATACACCAGGCTGTCCCAAGGAGGGGTAAAATCCGGCACATTGGAGTGAAGAATCAACCTGAATGGTATTTCGAGATATTTCATGTTGAAAATGATCATGTGAATGAATGAAATAAGGTAATAAATCTTCTCGATATGTGTCTGTTTTGCACATAATTAGCAAAGTGGCCTCACGCATTGAAAAGATGCAAAAAGAGAGAGAGAGAGGGAGGGACGGAGGGGTGGGAGGGAAGGAGGCAGTCAGTGACAAAGTTTTTTAACCCCATACATTTAACCACTAATTCAAACCTGGAGCCTGCGGTGGAATCCTCACAGGATTTGAAGCAATGTGAGAATTTGTAAGAGAAATCGCGTTGACAGAGGTGCTTTCTTGGGAATTTTTGTTTCGTACTTTTTTCTATTGCTTTCATTCAAAGCACACACAAAGGATTGTTGAAAGACAAGATATCTTTATTACTCACATGACAGAATCCTCTCATGCCTGAAAGCTCACTTTCTCTGACGTATCATCCTCAGAGCTTTGGTGGTCTTTGTACCGCCAAGTGTAGCTCGTATAGGTGGGTCTGTGATTTTACCCACGGTGACAGGCTTTGGAAGGTAATGCAAATGAGTTCTCTGACATATCATCTCCGGAGCTTTGGTGGTCTTTGTGCCACCAATTGGTGCTCCTATGGGTGGGCCTGTGATTTTACCCATAGTGACAGTGTTTGGAAGGTAATGCAAATGAGTCTAGCATAAGAACTGCAGCTTGTTCTTCCCCCCCCCCCCCCCACTTGCACCATCTCTCTACATCAGGACAGGACGAAGAATGAGCCACAAAGCTAGACATGACATTTCTGGCATGTAAAACAGAGCACACTCAATGATTTGATCCAATTCTTTCTTTTTCTCACTAGGCCCCGGCGAGTAATCTCTGGTGTATCCCAAGCAGCTGTGAACTGCTCCCGTGGGTAGCAATAGGTTTTCTATGAATGGTCTCTGCGTAGCATCACTCGGCCAGTGTGTGCTGCCTACAGGCACGAGGCGTCAAGAGAGCTCGACACTGGCAAAGTTTCGTCCTCTGAAATGTCACAAAAACGTGGGAGTTTTTCCTTTTTTGTCTCTTTGCATTTCCCTTAAACCCTCGGGATCGAATTATGAATTATAAAAAAAGCACAGCAATGGCTTAATACTAATTTTAGGAAACTCAATATGTTCTTGACTGGAAAATATAGTTGTTTCAAGACACCAATCTCCCTGAGAACTGAGCAATGGTGAAAAAATAGAAAATCCCAATGGTCAGGAGGTGGCTAAACACCTTATACATCTGAGATTTACAACTTCAGTCACCCTGGGAGTACGGGTCTATAATCATTTGAATAGCATGCATAGTTATGACCTATTAAAGGTGCCAAAAATCAGAGCATTTCCTGCTCAAAACTCTTATGGGACTGGCAAGAGGTGTCTGCCAAGCGAAATGTGGACGTACAGAGGTGCCTTTGTCCGTATCTCACACGTACGCCAGGGATCTCTTCCGACCATAAATCTCGTGCAGGCCACTCAGCGCAGGAAACACGGTTGCCCCCTGAACCTGAAACCTTGTTTTTTCGTCGCTAAATTTGTGAATACTGCCCTGTTTTCGATTTTGGCCATTTCTGCTGTTAATGGGTCCTCTCCGGGCCAAGCTGTTGACAATTTTACTCCTACTCAAGCGAGGATACTCGGCTGGTTACAAAAAAAAAGGTGTTGAAGCTACAAAGACTTAGTGCATAACTACCTGTAACGATTTTCTGCATTCGTTTACCTAACCCTTGCACCCGCACTTGAAAGGAGAAAACGCATGCATTCGTACACTGTTGAATGCCATCATTGCCTAACCGTAGCCTAGAAGCAATTTTCCTGGTATATTTATTACTGATTGCACTATACATTGTGAAACATTTTTTCTTTTGAGCAAACATTTTCGACAGTTCTTTCGGCACCATGTTGATGACTTCCATTTACGAGTTAGCTTTGACTATAATGTTACATGTGCTTTACAGTATATGAGTAGTGCCATTGTTTGTGGTAGAGTGCTGTGTTGGTTCGAGAATATCATTGGCTTTGTGAAAGGAAGCACTACAGTCGTTTTATTTTTGCCATCATGCTAGTTGCAGTCCAGCAATGGCTCAGGACGGCCTACCGCTCACCTTGCATTCTGAACTGGAATTGTCTCGAAGATGGCTTGGAGTTCATCGATTGTTGCTCTTAAAATTGTGTGTAAGACTGGAGTAAGGGCGAAAATGTTGCATTTTAACAATATTTACTTTGTAGTTTTTCATTCATCTAAAGTCAGTGCCAAATTAGGATGGCACTGGGTGGAGTGCATACCTCCGCAAGGCTGAACGGTTTATGTTTTGTGTCCCACTGATAGGCCGGATCTGGATCCGAACCTTAACCAAAATCGAATCAGTTTGTTTTAGTCACCTATAGTGGGGCAACTTAGCTAAATATAGCATAACAATTGTGCATTTTGTGAGGAAAGCACCAAATTTGGCACACTAGTAGCCTAACATATTATGAACACATTTGGATATTGTGCCATCTCAAAATTTTTGATGGCAGTGGAAAATGGCTGCCACAGCCATCAGCAGCTGAATTTGAGATGGCCCAATATCCAAATCTGTTCATAATATGATAGGCTACTAGTGTGCCAAATTTGGTGCTTTCCTCACAAAATGCACAATTGTTATGCTAAGTTGCCCCACTACTAACCAACTCATTCAACAAGTTTCATCATAATCTGTCCACAACGTTTTGATAAATCGTGCAAAATATCGTTATTGGCCCAATCTCTCAATGGTGAAGAATCACTTAAAAAAGTTATAGTATCCGGATCCGGATCTGGATCTTCACTAAAATTGAATCATTTCGTCTTTGTCACACACCCAACCTGTCCACTGAGTTTCGTCCGAATCCGTCCATAATGTTTTAAGATATCATGCTCACAGACAAACAACACAGACAAACAGGGGTGAAAACATAACCTCCATCCACCTTTGGTGTTGGAGGTAATCAAGGGATTTCTCCAACCTTACCGCCACCCTGGAGTGGTACGTACCCACAGCGTTCACACTTACCACACGGTACACAAGATGGAGGGATTGAGCAGTCGACAGACAAAGCCAACATAATTACACATTAACTCGCATGTCGGGGAAAGAGGCTGAAAGATTCATTTCTGTGGCACCTGTGTCAATTCCTGACAAAGCCCAGTCGTTCCTCTTCCTTTTTTGATTTGCTCCACTTTCAACATTATTTTCTTTCAAATGGTTGTCTTGTCCCATCACTGCTAAGCATTCGCTTTAACACTTTCTCCCTTGTTCATATTTAATCTTAACATACATTTTCTCATTTCTTGTTGATGGGTTCATCTGGATGTGCATATTCTCATTGGTCTTAATTATTAGCAATTATTTGACCTCTTTACCCTGCCAAGCAACTCTCTTTAACAAGTTCACATTTATATGCTGTTGTCAAAGAAGCAAAAAGCACTGAGCGGGCGATGCCATTCAACAGGTATCTCTGCTGGTCACCTGAGGTCAAAGGTAAAACCCAAGCAGGAAAACCGTGTTATTTCTGCCAAGCTCATTGTCTGTCACATATACAGCAGTGACCAAGTTGTCTGTGGCACATACTACACCTGGTATGGTTCGGGCTTTCATGGCTTCAACTCCATACCAAGGCAGAGCTTGGGGTTGCCAAAGGCAAAGAAAACACCCTTCTTCGGACCCTCTCGCCCCCCCCCCCGCCCCCATGATGCTTCCTGGTCGATGCAGAGTTTTATATGTCATCTCCCATTGGAGGCTCACTGATTGTAGACCATGACACAACTGTGGAAGTTCAACATTAGTTCATAAAAGGCCTTTAGTGAGATAACGGCATCATCAAACGTATACAATAAATATGTGGGAATATGGCCAGAGTATCAGACGAAAGCTTAATTTGCAAAAGTTATTGAACATTCATTGGAGATGAATCAGCAAGTTTAACCACCCATCCGAGAGAATTTCATGCTCCACAATGCAATTCCCCCTGCTGTTTTACTGTCTTCCAATTCTCCCAGGAAGAGACCCAAAACTAAGCAGCCCAAATGGAAACATATTCTTCCAAATAAGCTATCCTACTGTCAAAATGGCTCACAAGCGATTACGATTTCACCTATAATGAAATAATAACATGAAAGTATGAAAATCTAGTGGCTGAAATGATAGATCACATAGCTCAAAGGTGAGTGTGCTACCTGTCTCATCTGGGTTTGATTCCTGACCCAACTATAAACTGTCAAGGTACAGATTTGCAAGTTGGGCATTGCATCAATGACTATCATCCTCCGGATGAATATTAAGTCCAGTGTCTAGTCTGGTCGCGTTCACTCATCAACATTAAAGATCCTTTCAAAACGAATGGGGCATTGTGTGCCGATACCTTGGCCAAATTCAAATTCCTGTCCGAGCCTCACCCTATTTCCTGGGAGATGATGGGCATTTCCCAGTCTATTTTCCCACAAAATGCTCGACATAGCACCACAACGATACTCAAGGTCATGTAAGAGATCAGATCCTGCAGATGAGATTTTTTTTGTAAACCAAGTGGAAGATCATGGAAGGGCAAGGACAATGGAAATCGAGAGAGAATTTCAACGGCTGAGGTCTAAGCGATGTGAACCCATGCCCTCCTCCTTCTTCCTCTCCTCTTGTAGGTCGCAACACGAGCGAATCCACTTACACCTGTCCTCAACACAACAGACGCACCTGGAGTTGACAAAATGGGACGCGTTTTGCGCACAGGTAAAATTAGCTTAAGCATGTAATCCTTGCAAACAATCTCCCTAGACTGGACCCCAGCACCTCATGGAACACAAGTAATAACAAACTGAATGGGCGGTGTCGCCGCGCAAAGCCCCTCTTATTGTAGGAAACGCCAGTCCATTGTCCGTCTGTCATGTCTGCTTGAAAGGGCGCACTTGTGTCTTATCTGGCAAGTCCATCCCACAATTACATTCCCCACATATTTGTCAAAAAAACCACGTGAATGGCCACTTTTCTTGAGCCCAGGGACCTCCAAGGGTGAAACCCAAGCAGGAAGGTCGAAAGCGGCTCTCCGAAGCATTTTCTTCATCGCATCCCCCCTTCTATACACCTTCAGTTGAGCCTACGTTAGAGCGATCAAATCTTGCAATCAATCGTTGTAACTGCAAACCGGCTGAGACAAAAGACAAAAGTAGTTGAAGATGCTGTAGACACCAGAGTTATCCAGCTGCAGATTGTTCGATGATGTATCTCGCAGGATTTCACATACATTATTCACTATCAATGTCATGAAAAATAAGGAATAATCTCATGTGAATTTTAAATATATTTTATTTTTTTCTTATCGCAAAGTCCCTGAATTTTCTCGAGGGTCGATTGAATTCTGGCGAAATGACCATTTTTTTTTTTTAAATGATATTGGGATCTAACACGACACTCAAGGTCAAGTACTCATGCACAATCAATGTTTTTGTAACTCACTCTTTCCCTGTTTACTTGTATCGATGAAACCCTGTTGATGAAATAGATGTTTTTCTGATTATGTCATGATTGAGGCAGTGAGAAGCATTTGTAATAAGTGGCTAAAAACGACTTTCATTCCGAGAAAGAAAACGAGTTCTACTTGAACTCTTCATATTTGATAGAGAACTATATGGTGGACTCGAGGTAAAGAAATTGTCTCCATCAGATCTCCACCCAACGATGCTCAGTGGGGGCTCAAAGTTGGCACCCATGTCAATCGAGGCACTTTTGTCATTTTGCTCATTTACATGAACTTGTATCGTTGAGACTACACATTTAAACGCCACGATGCTCAGAGGGTGCCTGAGATAACAAAACATGGTTTCAAAAGCAGAAATACTTTGGTTGCCTGTACATTATTGAAATAATTACCATGTTTGAAACTAAGCAAATCTCGAGAAATCGTGATCGTCCTTATTTTTGAGAGATCATAGTTTAGTCAATAATGAAGGGAGACAATAAAAATACACACGTCCATAGAAACCACTATGAAGATTCAGAGGATGAAGTATGTTCGTCATTCCAGGTGTGCCAAAAAAAAATCATCAACAAAAAAACAAACCCCCTGTTTTATTCACCACTGGCAAATACAACCCGTCGCTTTGCTGATGGGTCAATAAAGTGGGGGGGGGGCAAAGAGGGAGGGAGAGAGAGGCAGGTGTAGGGTGAGTGGGGGAAGGTGAGGCGGAGAGGATGGGGGTGGGGAGTTAGGGGCGATGTGGGGAGAGCGACAACTCAGCAAACGTTGCTCTTCACTGCGGGAGGGAGAGGTGTGTGAAAGAGAGAGACACACACGCAGAGAGAGCGACAGAAGTGTGGGAGGAGAGTGCTGCATTTTATGAGGAGGAGATAGAGTGAGAGAAAAGGGTGGGGGAGAGGAGGAAAAAAACAAAAGACAGGTGAGGGGTGCAGGTGGGGTTAGCAAAGAGAATGATATGTGACGCTTAATGACCGAACAAGAAAAAAAAAAAACGTGTCAGAACAGCTGTACACATGACGACACAACAAAGTTTGTAAAGTAATCTGCTGGCACATCTGCAAAAACTTTGATATTCCAGTTCCAGAAAATTTGTGGGAAAATGAACCAAAAGCAATCACTGAAGATATTGAAGTACCGCTCACGTATGACCTAATGATCCCATCAGGTGTGAACATTGAAAATAAAGCATTGCGATCAGATATCATACTTAGCTGCAAAAAAAAAAGAGAAGGCATTGCTAATTGAGGTGTCAATACCAGTGATTTTGAACTAACAATGCAGAAATCATGAAAATAACCAAATACCAAGACCTCAAGCAGAAAGTGAAAAGATCCTGGAAGCTGAAGAATGCCAAAGTTGTACCAGTGATGATGAAGAACCTAATGGGAATGATGAAGAAGAACCTCACAGAGACATTGAAAACCATCCCGGGGAATTTCACAACAAAGGAACTACAGTTGGAAGCCGTCCTGGGCTCAGTAACGATCCTGAAGAGAGCACTTGGCACAACCCTCAACAGAAAACTTTGAGAACAGAAAACTTTACAGCTTGGTCCATGAATCGTGATCCGTTACCAAATTTAAGGTGGCTACTTTGAGCCCACCCTGGGAGGCCTGCATTCAACATTCTGAAACCCCATATGTAGACACACACACAAACACATACACACACACACACACACACACACACACACACACACACACACACACACACACACACACACACACACAGACCTGGGAGAGCTCTATACCACAATCTGGAACCTGGAACCCATACGTGGAGATACAAACTAAACACACACACAGACACACACATACACAGACACACACACACACACACACACACACACACACACACAAACATACACACACTGCCTTATATTAGTGTAGATTAATCTATTTTTCAGGGTTTTTTTTGCTCACCTGTACTTTAGTCAGGTGAGCTTATGCGATCGAGCAGTGTCTGTAGGTGAGTCAGTCAGTCAGTCCAGTCAAGTCAGTCTGTAAACACTTCATTCATTATCGCTTGAACCCAATAAACAGTTTTGATTAAACTTGGCCACAAGCTTCATATCTAACATCTAACAAAGGTTTATTGACCGCATCAAAATCTGCACTATTTAACGGAGCCTATGGGGCTTATTTTGACTCCCCCCCAAAAAAAAATAGGTATTTGCTCTCTTCCCCAAAACTACACACACAATTTAGATGAAACTTGACTTCAACCTTCATCACCCATGATGCACCAAAGTTTATCGACCGCATCAAAATCTGCGCTCATTAAGGGAGTCTCCTCCTTCTTCTTCCTTCGGCTGCTCCCGTTAGGGGTCGCCACAGCGGATCATCCGTATGATCCGCATAGTGATTTGGCACATGTTTTACGCCGGATGCCCTTCCTGACGCAACCCTGGTCGCCTCTTACAACACAGGGATATGGTACACCTATTTTAACCAGGGTATACACCGGCCCAGTATACTGGTACTCATTTTGCCGACCTCGGAAGGATGACAGGCTGAGTCAACCCCCTGGTGTATTAATTCAGTGGCTGAACGGGGCTTGAACTCAGGACCTTTTGGATCCCAAGCCGCTGCCCTAACCACTGCGCCAACACCAGGCTCTTTCATTAAGGGAGTCTATGGGAGGCTTTTTGGCCCCCCCCCAAAATAGGTTTTTGTTCTCTTCTCCGAACTACACAATTTCAATGAGACTTCACCACAACCTTCATCACCCGTGATGAACCTCAGTTTGCTCACAGCATCAAAAAAAATTCAGGGTCGAAGGAGGTCTGCGGGAGGTTTGAGTGACTGCTGCTTCTGATACACATGAGCTTCAAAACAGACAGTCCTATTTTTTTCTCTCTTATCCCGACTATAAGAGAGACGTCTGCTGTCTCTGTCTGCATGTCACAATTTTTCTCAGAGATGGACAAACGGATCTTCGTCAAACTTTTAGAGGTTCCTCCGTGAATGCCGTTTCGTGTTTTAGGCAAAAACCTATTTGAAATTTTTGAAAAAAAAAAGTTCGTTTTGAGTTTGTTTTTTTTTTTAAATCACTCTGTAGTGCCTTAGCCTTTGTCGCTATGTGAAAGGAAATATTAAATGATTCCCGGCACCATTCCTTAGTGTGTGTAGGTTGGTGTTTTAGCCCCCCCCCCCACCTAAAAAAGAAAAAAGTTGATTTCTTCAAAATGCCAACAGGATTAGAACAGCACCGGGCAACGTCAGGTACCCCTGCTCGTTTCAGATAATTTCTGAGGTCCTGTAGGAAATGATGCCCTGGACAAATTAAGAAAAGGCTTTGTCTGTAGAATCCTACATCGAAACACAATCCTTTATCCAATCTCAAACAAAGTTCAAGAGAACATTTAACTATCGAGACGCCCCATGCAAAGAGAGAATATTCAAATGGACGAATACATTTCCAGAGCAAGGAACTGTGCACAACTTGAACTCAAATTCAACGGATAGACCAACTCATTCTGGACGCCTTTCTTTGAGAACATCTGAGGTCATTGAGAGGGTCCAAAAGTCACTCAGAAAAGGTCCAAAAAGTTGCTTCGCAGCAGCAGTCAAGGACTTGGACTGACAGTTTCTCATCTCAGGAGGATTCTGCATCATGACATGAAAGTTTATTCATCAGGAATACAAGTCAGACACAAACTCACTGACCCAGACAAAATTAGCGTCTTGAAATGCCCCGGGGGATTGTGGAGAAAAATAATGGAGACCCGAGTTTTCTCCTCCAGTGAGGCTCACTTTTTGCTTAATGTCCAAATCCATACAAGAGCAATGTCGACTGGGGCACAGTACCGCCGGTTGAGGTTTGTCAGAGACCCTTACATTCAGTCAAGTGCACAAGCCTGGTTTTGGCTTAGTGGCTAGGGCAGCTGGCTTAATGTCTTTAGTTCTGCTGAATTAACACCAGGTGGGGTTGACTCAGCCTGTGATCCTTCTGTGGTTGGAAAAATGAGTATTAGTGTACTGGAATAGGGGCATAGCATCAGCGGCACAGTCGTGCTTCCAAGAAATGACAGCTATCCAGCAACCAGATAGCAACCAAGAACAGAAGAGTCAAGTAGCCTGGTGGGCATTGAAGAAACGTGGCATCATTGGACTGTTCTGGTTTGAAGATGAAAATGTTAATCCCATGACCATCAACTCTGAACACTACATTAAGGTGCTGAATGAGTTCTGGGCTGTTCTTGGTCACAGAAGAAGCTTTCGGAGAGAAGAACAATGGTTACAGCAGGATGGGGCAACCCCTCACACCGCAAATGAGTCCCGTGAATGAATGACAAGCCAGTTCGATGAGAGAGTGATTGGCCGACGCTTCAACATCGAGTGGTCTCAATATTCCCCTTGTCTTAGCCCACTAGATTTTTATATGTGACGACATCTCAAAGACAGTGGACAAGGATAACCCAAGAAGCATATTTGAAATGAAACAAACAATCATAGAGAAAGTTAGGTCCATACCATTGACCGAATGATTTGTCAGCGTGTACTCAACAACTTCGCCCGTCATGTTCAAATCTGTGTTCAGTGGAGAGTTGGGCATTTGTGGCATGTGATCGGCCGAGTGCCAAACTAACGTCTTACAAGTTACGGTTCTGATATTTGGTATAGTGGGGGCAGATAACCTCATCTATGGAATGTATTGTGCATTTTATGACTAAAGCATGAAATTTTCAGCAGTGTTTGTATATACCATAAAGTTTATTTTCAGACGTGGAGCCACTTCAGATTTGACTTCCGAGCCCTATGAGAGGTCATTGACCTTGTACTATGAAAAATCTTCATTTTTGGCATTATCGCAGGAAAAACCTCAATATACACCACTTTTTTAAAAGCTATTTTACCTGTTGCTGCACATACCTCTTACTTAGACTCCACATATATCCTACAGGTTACATTTTATATGCAAACAATGACCTCAGCCGGTGTTTATTTAGGCTGGATTGAACAAGTTTAACATATATGCATCTGTATCAATTATCTGAAGAATAGTGATGGACAGGGTGATAGTAATATAGTTCAGGCCATGTTTGTCCATGTTTGTCCTCTGTAGATGATCTAACAGTCTCCTAAACATGAGCACAGGGCAGTGCACATGAGGGCTGCCTTGTTGCACTTGCAGCGCCCAGTGCACCCTGCTTGCACCCACAGTGTATCAGTTCGCAGCAGGATTGTGATGCTTCTGGAAGGGTGGTCCAGAGTGGCTGCCATCCTGTTGCATCCTTTACCCATCCCCAATCATAAGGGCTTGCGAGCTCAGGGTCAGGAACTAACGCCTGGTTCCAGATGTTGGCCTGGTAGGTGGCACGCATGATGTGTTGCTTCAGAGCAGCCTGTGTGGGTGGGATATTCTCCAGGGTCCTGGACTTCTGAGTGAAGAGCTGTTTCCTCGCTTCATTTACCTCCATGGTGTCGCTGGTTCTGTCGTATATCAGCACCACGAAGCGCTCCACTAGTGACATGGACAGCTCGCTTACAGCACCTGGCACCCGTGAGAGCTCTTCAAAGGCCTTAGTGACTTCAGGGAGAGCCGTCCACGTGTCCCAGGCAGTCTTCTTTCCCCTGCCGCCAAATGCAGAGACAGTGTCGCATCCTGTGATTGCATGGAAGACTGGGAGAGTGGCACAGGTTCTTGGATCCAGCTTGCCAACCACTTTGTGTTCACCAAGGTACCTGAAACTGACGCCAGCACCAAGAGCTATCCACATTTCTTCCGGCTTTATCTTCAGGAATGCAGCCACAGCCAATACCACGACATCAGTGTCGACCGTGCGTATGGTCACCTTTGTGCTCCCTTTCTGCACAACATCTTCCATCCTGAAGCGTTGGCAAACTCCATTGGCGATGTCGGATGACACTTGTAGGAGGCGGTCATATGAGACACACATCTCGAGATGGAAGAGTGTGTCAATGAGCCCCCTCTTGCGTGTGACAGCATGGACTTTCAGTGCAATGTAGAGTGGAAGTGGAGTTTCACGGTCACTGCTGTGACGCAAGGTGCTTGATGACTTCACTGCCCGTGCATGTTTGACACTGTTGAAGACCAGCAGCTGTGACACTGTTAGGGCGGCAGTTGTGGTGGCTGTGTCCACCAGCTGGGTCTGGTATTTGATGTTGGCCCCATCCTGAATCATGTTCACCAGAGCCAAGAGTGTTGGTGGAACCGCTGCTTTCTGACATTCGGGCTGGAATGATCCATCAAAGGCGAACTTGGTGTCGAACATCTCTTTGCGCACCACCTGTGCTGCTCGCACCAAATGCATGGCATCACTGTCATGGTCACAGGCCTTCCTGAGAGCATCTCCAATGTCTTCTGCAAACGTCAGAAGTGTGTCTCTCCCTTGTGAATGTGCTCTTAGGTCAGGGAAGGCAGACACGAGTCGGATCTTCAATCTGGTGGTATGAATCCGAGTCTCCACTGTGGCACCCAGCTGTTCCAGTCGGACCTTGTACAGGTCACCCAGGTCTGCCAGCTTGAAAACAGGAGCACAATCGTCGCCACGCGTGTCCTCCATGGATGCCACCAACTCAGCAAAGGCGATGCCATGCAGACGAGCCTCATCCCCATGCTCATCCTTGGAGGCAGCTTGTCTGGCTCTGTTGTCGAGAATGCGGAGGCAGTTGCGGTGATACTTGGCGTCGAGGGAAATCATGTCTCCGGTGGCAAGTTTTGCCAGCAGCTCCGTGTCCTCCAGCTCTAAGGCACACTTCCGAACATTTGTGTCTATCTGTTTGGTTTACGCTTCATGTAGGCCTTCAGAGCCAGCTGACTCATTGCAGAAGAAACACACAGGCTCTGTGAGCTTCACGTGGCTGTGAGCAGACCGTGTGTGAACAGTCGAACCACCACTTGAACTCCGCTGTACTAGTCGCTGAAGCTTTGTTTGGTTGTACTTTAACCGGCAGGTTTTATGCCACTGAGCACTGTGTGCAATCAGCGTGGCCTCGACGCCACCTCCATCGTCCAATCTGTCCAGATTCAGCTCAGTCGGCATGTGGCCAATGTCCTGAAACTGGAGGAGGTCCTTTTCCAATGACACATAACCGCTACCCACAGGTTTCTTGCTGGATTTGGCTGGACACTGCAAGGCTTCCCATGTTTCTGCTTGGCAAAGAATACAAAGCTTCCACTTAGTTGGGCAAGGTGGCTTGGGTTGCTTGGATGTGCTGCAAGGTTGAGTTGGATCTATCAAGACATGGCGTTTTGACATGGTGACAGCGTCCTCCACTACCCTGTGAATATAGTTTCTTCAGGCTTGCCACCACCAGTTGTTAAACAGTTCTATAATCTAAGGATAGCTGTTAGCAGAACCTCCAGGATGAGTCTGACAGGCGATCTGAAACACACGAAGCATAAATAGTGTTAGCGCAATCTAAGATGATTTTACATGAAAATATCATATTGAAATGTGTTGGACCAATGAAAATTAAATGATTTAGATCATCAAAGTACCTGAAATTAACCACAAACACTCTGTAGGATATATACACATCTTTATTGGAATAAAAATGCATTGTTTACATCGTTCAACATGTTTATAATGAAGGATGGGATGGTAAAAAACAGTTATCTTCGATGTTCGAGGTCATTGACCTCTCAAGGTCATTCAAGGTCAAACCCAGAATGGCTCCACGTCTGAAAAGAAACCTTATGGAATGTAGATGGTATGTTAGAACTTTCATGCTTTAGACATTAATTTGCACAATTGATTTGCCTATCTGCCCCACTAGTACACCTGTGTCGCACCAAATGTAGCACATGTTCCTGAAGTTTTATGTAATTCAGAATAAAATGAACGTATTGTGGATTTTTAGATCCTCGTGGAGGATCTCTAAGTCTTACTCACGTTGTTGTTCTTGTGGATTTTTTTTTAAAACAGCCTTCAGTTTTCATCGAAACTTCCTGAAACTTGGCATATAAATATAAAAATACCCTGCGCAGACAGTTACCATCTCTGATTTTGAAAATTCCTCCGAGAAAAAAAGTTATGACGTCAAAATATCTCCGCTAATGGAAGTCACCTAAAAAAATTATCTCCGAAACTAGGCAAGCTTTTTGAATTCTGTTTGTGGGAATCGAACAGGGCTTTAGCAGAGATGAATTACCGCACATATGATACATCACTATGACGTCATATCAATTTTTATGACGTCATTCCTATTTTTTGACATTTTTTGTTTCACAACCCAGAGTTTTCATCGGATCTTCGTGAAACTTGCCATGTATATGCAGAAAGCCCACGCGCAGGCAGCAACCAACTCCGATTTTGGAAATTCTTCCTAGAAAAAAAAGTTGACGTCATAATATCGCCGCTAATGGAAATCGCCTATACCATTATCTCCGAAACTAGGCAAGCTGTTTGAATCTTGTTTGCGGGAATCAAGCCGGGCATTAGCACAGATAATTTATCGCAAACCTGATACATCACAATTACGTCATATTCGTTTTTATGACGTCATCATTAAGAGGACGAGGATCTTAGCTCATTCGAGCTTGTTTTTTATGGGTTTGGTTTTTGTTGTTTTTGGCACACCCTCGACAATCGGTCATGAACCCGCTAAAATTAGTGTAATTAGGGGCTTCATCATATTATGATCATGTTTTTTATGATGCAAAGGTTGTCAAATGAAGCATATAACCAGCAGTATAGAAAGTCAAACATCTATCTTAGGGTCGAGCTTAATGTCGAAGATCTATCTTCGTATATTGATGCAATTGGCTCAGGTAGCACACTTATTAGACCTCCTAATTTGATAAGTAAATAAATGTAAGTCTCATCATCCTCATCCTTTTCATCAGTGCCCTCAAATAATACTTCTGACGATGTTTTCGAGCAATTTGTACAATTCTGTCATTTCCAAATATCCGTACATCACAAACCGGAGTTGCAACATGCACACAGATCTGTTTTGCACTTCAACACTTAACAGGCACCGCTGACGACCTGCAAGATCGTTTCAGGTGCAGGACCTTGTGTCATCCAGTCGAACATCAATTCATCATTTGCTGCCTGCCAACCAGGAACAACATGAGACAGAACATTCATCATTTGTGAGAGCATGTCTGTGAATATCCTCATGATAATTAGCACATAATATTTATATTGATGTGTCTTTCGTAGTTAGCATACTACTATATAATTAAAAAATAATTAATTAATTAATTAATATCAGGAATTATTTGCATCAGCAGCCGATGCCTGCCCGTAGATAACACATAAAAACTTTCCAATCATTGCCTCTGCTTCGTAGTTGCTGCCAAGTTGGGTGAATGCTTTCACAAATGCTTCATTTTTGGATACAACAGGATAGGTCGTCTTCTTGCATCCGGTGAAAGTATGGAATTCAATTTAACTGCGAGACAATTCTCCATCAAGACAAGCTTTCAGGCATTCAATATAGATCACATAGGCATGATTCTTCAGGCTGGTCAAGAATAACAACCTTGCGAGAATTTGATGACTCAGTGCAGTCGTGATCACATCAGTATCAGGACTGTGAATGGCAATGTTCTGATGAATCGTACTGCCATATTGTGCATGGAGGAGGAGATGGGTGTCAACCTCCTTGTAATCACTCCAGAGTTCATTCACAGATTGGATGGATATCTCGGATGAGGTGAATTAAAAAATGTGACAATTCCAAATGACTGATAAAAATGCAATAATCTCGTCCAAGGTTAGGAAACTTGGTTGACTGCCAAGTGTTAAAAAAAAATAATTCCACTTGGACTCCTTGCTCAGGGAAGAAATTTCTTCCACTGACTGGAAATGTTTGATCGGAATGATGCAATCAAATGTTATTCGAGCGAGGGGCCCAACAACGAGAGCGTTCAGAATTTTTCATCAAAACCGCTGGGTTCCCGCTTGTGATTTTGTCTGTCACAAAATTGGTCTGAGCGCAACATTTCTTTCTCACGTATTGTAATATGACAAACAGAACCCCTTTAGCCAAGTTGCTGATGATAGCCATGAAATGATCACATGGGAAGGAGGCCACAACAACCTTCTCTGCCTTACTCTCAATCAAATATCACTAGTGCGGGCCCGTACGTGTGTGCCTTACATGCAAAAAAAGAAGAAGAAGAATTGTGACGTCAATTGTGACGTCATAGCACCGTGTCCTGTCATTGCTTTTGTAAATAAATGGCCATAACTTGGGAACTACTTGTCCGATTAATATCAAACCTTGAAAAGGCACATACTCAGGTCCCCGGCAATATACCTGGCAAATTTCAATTACATCAGACCAGTGGTTGTCGAGAAACAGCGGTCGCAGACACACACACACACACACACACACACACACACACACACACACACACACACACACACACACACACACACACACACACACATTGCTGGAATTATAGATAGATAAAGCAGATTTGTCCATCTTCGCCATTTGGCCATCTCCACCCACAAGAGGGAGCGAAAAAGGACTGAGAGAGAATAATACAAAACCTCTCTCATATCAAGATACTGAGTCTGACTAATGATGAGTTGTTCAAATATATTGTGATTGGTGCGCAGAGTAATTTCTTGAATGGGTTTCACCATTGATCTCGTTTTCACTTAGTCAGTCAATGCCTTCGGCTACTGAGACTTGAAAATAGAGTTAAAGTCTATGCTGGTGGTCAACAAGTGGGAATTCTTCACCGAATTGTTGAGTGCATGTTCACCTATTTCGCTGCCATTCAGGTCATTTCTCATGGCAGGGTTGGTCATGACTCCCAAAGTAACTTAAGCACAGCAGGTGGGGATTTGAATTAAATGAGTCCACTATTGACATGATCGGTGCTGCCCAGATACTTTCGACGATGGAGTTTGGAATGTCATTCTGCGAGAAATTTCAATTATTCGCTCATCATGGCATGCTCATTTTGGGACAGGATGCAGTCATGAACAGCTGCGTGGTTGAGAATGACGTTTGTGATATACCAGCTGACATCTTTGATTCTCGATTGATGGTATGCTTGATAGCATTGTCCGAGGCTATCGATGCAAAAGCATAATTCATCTTGTCATTGAACAACCAACTGAGCATGATCACTGAGTTGAGTATAGCACTCGAGGTGACTCGTGGGGAGTGCGACCATCTCAACCGAATAAGTAGTCAAACATAGGGCGAAGTTACATCTGCCACAGAAGGTGGATGGAGGTTATGTTTTCACCTCTGTTTATCTGTCTGTCTGTCTGACTGTTTGTCTTTCTGTGTGTCTGTGTGCACGATATTTCAAAAAATTGCGGACGGATCGGGATGAAATTTGGTGGGCAGGTTGGGTGTGTGACAAGGGCGAAGTGATTAGATTTTGGTGAAGATCCGAATCCGGATCTGGATACGAGGATTATTTCATTTGTAAGTGATTCATCACCATTGAGAGATCGGGCCAAAAACGATATAGCATGATATTTCAAAAATGTATTGGGCCCAATATGTTCTCATGGACCAGGCATAATGTGGTGGAGGCACGCATTCTCCCAAGTGTCCTTCTAGTAATTTCTATGTGGACTGATTTTGACATTTACAAGTGGTACATGCTTGGAAGCCTCGATGGTATGCATTGCTCTCTGCACTGTCACTGACGATTCACCAAAAAGCGATGAAACCGGTATGACAGCTGAGGGGGTTTGCAGCATTGGGATTCTCATGTGGGTACAATTTATGAATGTCCTCATAGCTGTGGAGGAACTCTTGGAAGGGTTTGAAACAGCACAGCACTTATCTTGAGTTGGTGTTCTTGGTTGCTTTATGCAGCTTCTTCAGCTCAGAGAGCATGGGACATGGAAAAACCATATATAATATCAAATCATGTGGAGTGTGATGAGCACTCTGCAATTCAATATCAGACAAAGTCATACACCAAAGTGTAATCTCCAACACAAAGACCTTGCCTTGATAACTCTGTCAAACAGACAAAGATTATATGGTCAACTCTCAGTTAAACATCAAACCGAGCCACAAATCTTTATTACAGGGTTATTTAACCTCATCAGGATGACACTGATAAATATCTAACCACTGATGACCCCATTAGTCGTTTATTATTATACATTAGACACACCTCCTGACTGTTATGGTGAGCATCTCCATGAATTATATCTCACGGTAAAACCGCATAATCAGCACAGAACAAATGTCCGTCTGCCACTCAGCTTATTGTTCCTGCCAATACAAACCATTCAACCAGAAGGCACGTGATGTGATTGGCCGATCCCAATGGGGATCGGCGTAGTGCTCGTTGCACTCCACATGTTTCGATTTACCCTCCGATCGCATTATGTGTCTCCTGGTTGAATGGTTTGCATTAGCAGGAAAATCGTCTGGGTGGCAGACAGATGGTGGTTCTGTGTGGATTATACTGTTTTACCATGTGAGACATAATCCACGGCGATGCTCACTATAACAGTCAGGAGGTACGTCTGATTATATACGTACAGAGGGGTGGGAACCCCACACCCCCCCCCCCTTAACCCTCTTTGAAGCCTGAAATTTTTTGTATGTCATGAACAAACTTTGGTACATCATGTGCGATGAAGGTTATAGTGAAGTTTCAACGGAGTATGTGTTGTTTCTGAGAAAAAGTTATAAGTATTTGTGGACGGATGGACGGACGATGCACCATCCCATAATCTCCCCAGAACTACTTCACAGGTGAGCTAAAAACCATCCCTGGGAATATTATTACAAACGAACTGCAGTTGGAAGCTGTCTGGGGCAACTCAGCGATGATTCTGAAGAAAGACCTCGGCACAAAACTTTGAGAACAGAAAACATCACAGCTTGGTCCATGAATCCTGACTGAAATGAAGGTGGATGTTTTGAGCCTACCCTGAGAAGAATCCATTCCACATTTTGAAACCCACATATATAGATACCAATCAACGATGCGCGCGCGCGTGCACACACACACACACACACACACACACACACACACACACACACACACACACACACACACACACACACACACACACACACCTGGGTGGTCTCTGTTTCTGCTCCTGAAACCGACCCACCACATGTGGAGATAGCAGGCAACAACAGCAACTTGCACATGTACGTGCACGCTTGCATGCGCAAAGGCACGCTGGCAAGCGATAACGGTTCGTGTTTTACATGTCAGGAATTTCAGGAATTCATGACATTGAATGGTATGAAACATGTCCGTTCTGCTCTGTTTAACCCTCGAGAGCCCACAACATGTTCTGGGTGAACAAAAAAACACCCCTGGGGCTCTAGAGGGTTAAACCCACTTCTAATGGTCAGGCAGAGCGTGATGTACAGATTATTATCTGTGTTACTCAAGGTTCACTTCAAATGCCATTGTCACGCATGTTGCTAGGTTGCAGATCCAGACCACATACTGCAACTGGAGTGCCTCCAGCCGAATTGCTTATGAAGTGAGAACTCAAAACCAGACTTTTTCTTGTTCATCCGGACATCAAGTAGAACTGTTGACAACAAGCGGCAGAGTCAGAAATGCTGTCATGATCGCACGGCTGCATTGCGTGACTTTGCTGTAAACGATCCTGTTTATGTACTGAACCTTGGCCTTGGAGTGAAATGGCTGCCAGGTGTTGTTGTTCGCAAGGAAGAAACTCGTATTTTTTGTGTCGACCTGAAAGATGGGCGTACAATGAGGAAACGTGGATCAGGTCAAGCTGCGTTATATTGAGTTGGTGGATGATGCAACAGTAGAACAGTAGAAAAAGTTAAGTTTAATACTTTGCTTCAATAAATGCACTAAGTTATAAAAAAAAATCGCTAATTTGTTAATATTTTAGGATTTTACTCCAGATTTTGACACTTATTTTATTCACCAGATCCGATTCTCAAATCCGACATAATATTTCGATTATGCACTTTAATTGCTCCCTGAGAATAAATCGTGTTTCCAAATCGAGGAATGTTTGAATAGGCCGAACAAAATGGCGGTTGAAGACTCCATGAACCACAGAGGGCTGACCAAGCTGGCGTGCCGCCATCTTGGTAAGGATTATTTTGGGGTTTTTAGTGATGAGCACCCCCTAAATTGTTTTCAAAAGGGATGTTTTAATTAACCCAAACATCCAATTTTCACTCTTGTACCTCCTTTGAGTTTTCTTCGTGTGCATGCAAAGTTTCAGGCTGCTAGGTTTTTATAGTTTTGGAGTGATGGAGGAGACTGACACACGTGCACGCACGCACGCACACACACACACACACACACACACATGCACACACACACACACACACACACACACACACACACACACACACACACACACACACACACACACACACACACACACACACACACACACACACACACATTTATTCGTATAGATGAGTATTTTCGTTGTAATGAAAACGTACCTTGTTCAGACCCACACGTACACCCACAGACACGAACTCAACTTAATATATCAAGATTAGCCGACAGTGAGACACCTCGCACAAAACTGCCATGTTTGAATGATATTTCCTACTCTTGTTAATCTGTTCTTCTTCTTCTCCCTCTCATTCTAATCAGCAAATTAACTTTCTATCCTCTATCATATCATTCATTGTTCCATGAGTTTTAGTGTGTAATATAAAAGGCTCCAATTACACTGGTTTACAAAGAAATTTAGGCACGCATGAAAATACGTGTTCTAACCTAATTTTGGGGGGCTGATTTCAGATATGAAATCCATTTTCACTCATCACCTCTAGTTTTTGAGATACACATGTATACATGTATGTACATACATGTATACATACAGTGGGGAGAACAAGTATTTGATACACTGCCGATTTTGCAGGTTTTCCCATTTACAAAGCACGGAGAGGTCTGTAATTTTTATCATAGGTACACTTCAACTGTGAAAGACGGAATCTAAAACAAAAATCCTGAAAATCACATTGTATGATTTTTAAATAATTAATTTGCATTTTATTGCATGAAATAAGTATTTGATACATCAGAAATACAGAACTTAATATTTCGTACAGAAACCTTTGTTTGCAATTATAGAGATCAGACGTTTCCTACAGTTCTTAACCAGGTTTGCACAGACTGCAGCAGGGATTTTGGCCCACTCCTCCATACAGATCTTCTCCAGATCCTTCAGGTTTCAGGGCTGTCGCTGGGCAACACAGACTTTCAGCTCCCTCCAAAGATTTTCTCTTGGGTTCAGGTCTGGAGACTGGCTTGGCCACTCCAGGACCTTGAGATGCTTCTTACGGAGCCACTCCTTAGTTGCCCTGGCTGTGTGTTTCGGGTCGTTGTCATGCTGGAAGACCCAGCCACGCCCCATCTTCAATGCTCTTGTTGAGGGAAGGAGGTTGTTGGCCAAGATCTCGCGATACATGGCCCCATCCATCCTCCCCTCAATACGGTGCAGTCGTCCTGTCCCCTTTGCAGAAAAGCACCCCCAAAGAATGATGTTTCCGCCGCCATGCTTCACGGTTGGGATGGTGTTCTTGGGGTTGTACTCATCCTTCTTCTTCCTCCAAACACGGCGAGTGGAGTTGAAACCCAAAAGATCTATTTTGGTCTGAGGAGATCACATGACCTTCTCCCATTCCTCTCTGCATCATCCAGATGGTCATTGGCAAACTTCAGACGGGCCTGGACATGCGCTGGCTTGAGCAGAGGGACCTTGCGAGCGCTGCAGGATTCTAATCCATGACGGCGTAGTGTGTTACTTATGGTTTTCTTTGATACTGTGCTCCCAGCTCTCTTCAGGTCATTGACCAGGTCCTGCTGTGTAGTTCTGGGCTGATCCCTCACCTTTCTCATGATCATTGAGGCTCCACGAGGTAAGATCTTGCATGGAGCCCCAGACCGAGGGAGATTGACTGTTAATATCTTGAACTTCTTCCATTTTCTAATAATTGCGCCAACAGTTGTTGCCTTCTCACCAAGCTGCTTGCCTATTGTCCTGTAGCCCAACCCAGCCTTGTGCAAGTCTACAATTTTGTCACTGATGTCCTAAGACAGCTCTCTGGTCTTGCCCATTGTGGAGAGGTTGGAGTCTGATTGATTGAGTGTGGACAGCTGTCTTTTATGCAGATAACGAGTTCAAACAGGTGCAGTTAATACAGGCAATGAGTGGAGAATGGGAGGGCTTCTTAAAGACAAAACTAACAGGTCTGTGAGAACTGGAATTCTTACTGGTTGGTAGGTGATCAAATACTTATTTCATGCAATAAAATGCAAATTAATTATTTAAAAATCATACAATGTGATTTTCAGGATTTTTGTTTTAGATTCCGTCTTTCACAGTTGAAGTGTACCGATGATAAAAATTACAGACCTCTACGTGCTTTGTAAGTGGGAAAACCTGCAAAATCGGCGGTGTATCAAATACTTGTTCTCCCCACTGTATAGCCTGAGACCGAAAAATATCTAAATATGTAAATATCTAAATATAAAAAAATAAAAATATATATCTAAATATCTAAATATCAATCAATATAAAAAATATCTAAAAAAAATACACATTCTATCATAAATATATGCATTAAACATAAAAAAATGGGATATGTGAAAGCAAAAATACTAGAGGTGATAGAGCAAAACTGTTTAGAAATTTGAATTCAGCATATCAAAATTAGTCAGAAACACCGATTCACATGCTTGCCTCAGAATTTTTTTTTTTTTTGGAAACCAGTGTAAGTGCATTCCTGCTATTGCAGACATCACTGCGTGATGACGTCATGTGTCGGGACGTCTTTTTTCATACTTCGCACGGTTGCAAACACGGGATATTTTTGCTTGTAACAGTCATTGCAAATTCTGGTAAGGAAACATTGAGTTATGAGCGACACGTCACTGTTTCGCAGACAGAGAGTAACTGTGTTTGACGTCCCACAAAGTATTAATTTTTTTTAATGAAATATCACTATTTTCTTTCCTCTGCATTATTTGAGAATTAACGTCCCTTCATTGGGTGGTGTATATTAGACAGCTGCCGCAATCGCTGCGGACAAAACATGCATTACCTCATTTGAGTTGTAATCAAAATGTTACTTTTTTTTCCTCCAAACGGTATCTTCATTTAATGATAGAAGATGTTGTTCAGTCTTCAAATGTACACGAGGCCTTCAAAACGATCTGAGCTGCGCGGAGAGAAAAAGATGGTGGCAATTTCTGGACGGCTGGAGGGTGTGACCTGGAGAATGGGTGGTGCTTATGACGCTCAGACAGACAGACGGATCTCATGTCCTCTGATGTTGTTGATCAGTGCACACACACACTGAGAATTCAGTGACATGTACCAGTGGAGATAATGTACCTGTATTGACAATACACAAACTCAAGTATGTATGTATCTATGTACACGCACACGCACACACACACACACACACACACATGCACACCCATCCTTTCAGGAAGTCTATTCCTCACTTTGCAGGATTCATTGGCACCCCCTAATCGGTTGATCCCACCACCCCAGAGAAAGAATGGCAGAACACAAACTACCCCTGATAACAGTCACAATGGCTCTCCTTGTTGCTTCATAACATCCCTCCTCCTTGTGAGTTGGTTGTCTTTGGCCTGAAGCTCCAAATCCACCTGGCCAAGCTTCAAAAGAAGAGTGTGAGGGTGGAATTACTGGGGAAAATGGAAGAAAGAGACAGCACATCTTCTTTCCAGGAACAGGCTGACAGCCTGAGGCTGAAAGTGTCCCAGAGCATGACAAAATATTCAGCCTTACACTGAAGCCTGAGGCTGACATCTTTATTTTAGCATTGCTCATCACGTTTCTATGGAAACATATTTTCCGCTCATGGAAGAGCAAAGTAACAAAAGGTATTATGCAATGCACTGCCAGAGGGGCAGGAGAACAGAGGGATACAACAAGGGTAATAATGAACAGGAGGAGGAGAGAGATGGGGCAATGGAACATAGCTATCATAAATAAATAGTGAGAGGTCAGTGGAGCTTAACGAGGATAAAAAAAAATATCACGAGAAAGGCTGGAGGATGATGTCACGTGGTGTAGGTTGGAGCATGCTTAACACACAACCTTCCTCATTGTTATGCCTAAGTATACCACCTTAGATCATCCTCCAACCCTAACAACTTAAATCCCTGGAGGGAAGTGTGGAATAGAACAGACTGAGTGAGGACTTTCCAAAGCAGAAGAAGAGAAGAACAACGGAGTAGATGTTAGTTCCGAGCCTGGATTTTGGGAGCTTCTCAAGGAGAGGGCTTAAAATAAGTGCATCCGCGAGGAACAAAGGGATGAAAGAACATATGGAGCAGGATTTGAGGAGATGTGGTGGAAAACATAAATACCATCAAGCTCTCTGTGATAAGAATGTAACAGGCCCTGTTATCTTGCATCTTTGTGATAGATGCCAATGATGTTGAGAGTTTTGGATTCCACAATGCCCAGAAGTGACACCATAATTTACGGGAGAGCAGTACTCCAATTGAGCTCTGTGCAAAGAGCCGATGAGAAGTGAACATTTAACAAAGGACTTGACATGACGGTGGAGTGACAGAAATTTAAGACACTGAAATTCTTCCATAGGATGATTGAAGAAAGAGATATTGGGTTCGTTTGACGATCCTTCCAGAAAGAACAGGACGGTAATGCAAGATTTTCCACGATTGAAAGACGTGTTCAAAGTGTCAGACCAAAATCTGATCCTTTCCAAGTCAGCGGAGAAGGAAACCGCTGCACTGTCCATCATTTTTGTTTCTGCACTGTCAATCTTGTTTTGAATCATTCATCAAGGCCATACTATTTGCATGTTGCTTTCTTGTACCTTTTACATTTTGCTAGTTGGCACAGGTTGTTTTCTCACTTTTGTCACTTCTTTGAAATTCCTCCTTCTTGCTCGTCTTCTATATAGGTGAGCATCTGTTTTGAAATTGTCATATTATGCATCTTTTATTCAGGTATTATCTGATTAATTATTTGCCAAGCACACACTGCCATTGTCAATTTACAATACAGTGCTACAGAGATTCCATCAAAGTCGATCTGTGCTTCATCATGACAAATTCACACAATATTGCTCAATATCTTAAAAATAGGATTTATCATAAGTAAGAAAAAGAAAATATTACACTTACTGACACACCCCTATTATGAGTCAATCTTGCATAATGAGGATGCTTAGCACACAACCTTCCCTTCATTGTTATATCTGAGGTTGGATCACATGACCAATGTTGCTTAATTTCCACCGACACATCATTTTGGATGATGCTGTCATCCCAAAGTTAATCAATAAAGTGAATATGATACAAACATTGATAAAGAATTTGGGTGAATGCTTATATTTACTCTTAAGGATATAATGCCAGAATAACTTGGGAACACCTTTGTGCTTTTTTTATGCATGCTTGTCAAATGCTGCAGATTCCTTCTTCACGAAAACCTTTTACAGCAACATGACAATGAACAAAGCCTTGCTTTAGTTTCCCTAAAATCCAGGTAGGTCGAGGAACTTTTCTCTGTTGTAATCAGCGCCTTTGCACGAGATGTACAAGGGGAGTCATTGATAAAGAGCACTGGGTACGTGCGAAGCATTATCTCAAAAAATCACGCTCCGAGATCTAAAGTTTCATCCACTCGACGTGCACTTGGGGACAGTTTTGTTTGAAGTTCCACGATTGTCGTGCCATCGATGCTGGATTAGACCCAGTGGGCAGGGCGGCTGGCTGGCCTAGCGAGGCTGAGGCGTAGAGAAGACAGTCGCTTCGTTGTATTCTTGCTCCTTTCTTCCTCGGGCTTCCAGCTTCTTGTTCTCATGTGTCCCACCGTTTCCTGTACCTCAATACGCAGCCTGCGCTCACCTTGACCCATCGCTGACCCCCGGCTATTGTGCCGCACCTGACAATGAAGGTGGCCTGCTGGAGGCAGCCGCCAGGCTAGAGGTGGGAGGGGAGGATGGAGGAGAGAGCCTCCGTGTCCGATCGTGTTTCAGGCCTCGCCTCATCATGACCCTCTTCCCCTCTGCCCTGATCAGGTTTCGGGGGTTGTGGTTACTTGAGAGTAACCAATTCTCTGGGAAATGGTCCTCTTATGATAGATTTCTGTGTACTTATATCTACAAAAGTATATATTAACCACAAAGATTCCCCAGATAAGTGGAAAAACGTATTGTAGTGAAGGGTTGCCCTTTGTGAAAACATATTTCAACACTAAACCAAACTATTTTGTGCTTAGGTGTAAGTAATATAGGGGAGGAATCCCCTTTAGAAGAATTGAGGTTGTTTTATAAGGGTCTGCATGCTGGAAATGATGGAAAATCTGTTCTGTCAATCCTCGCGCTTCGAAAAACAGATGTTTAAAAACTGTTCACCATGAACTGTTGCGATTTAACAAACAAGTATTTACAGGGCAATGCATTATATATTGTCAGGTTAATCTGGATAACAAGAGAGTTTCAGGTTAGTCGAGATAACAAGAGAGTTCCAGGTTAATCTGGACGACAAGAGAGTTCCAGGTTAATCTGGATGACAAGAGAGTTCCAGGTTTATCTGGATGACAAGAGAATTCCAGGTTAATCGAGATAACAAGAGTTCCAGGTTAATCTGGACGACAAGAGAGTTCCATGTTAATCTGGACGACAAGAGAGTTCCATGTTAATCTGGACGACAAGAGAGTTCCATGTTAATCTGGACGACAAGGGATTTCCATGTTAATGTAGACGCCAAGAGAGTTCCAGGTTAATCTGGATGACAAGAGAGTTCCAGGTTTATCTGGATGACAAGAGAATTCCAGGTTAATCGAGATAACAAGAGTTCCAGGTTAATCTGGACGACAAGAGAGTTCCATGTTAATCTGGACGACAAGAGAGTTCCATGTTAATCTGGACGACAAGAGAGTTCCAGGTTAATC
Organism: Eptatretus burgeri; assembly: GCF_056783735.1. Lineage (NCBI taxonomy): Eukaryota > Metazoa > Chordata > Myxini > Myxiniformes > Myxinidae > Eptatretus > Eptatretus burgeri. Next base: position 75,143,088 of record NC_140970.1, read on the forward strand.
AAGATGACAAGAGAGTTCCAGGTTAATGTAGACAACAATAGAGTTCCAGGTTAATCTCGATGCCAAGAGAGTTCCAGGTTAATGTAGACAACAAGAGAGTTCCAGGTTAATCTAGATGCCAAGAGAGTTCCAGGTTAATGTAGACAGCAAGAGTTCCAGGTTAATGTAGACAACGAGGGAGTTCCAGGTTAATCTCGACAAGAGAGTTCTAGGTTAAACTACAAGTAGATAAATATAATCAACGATTATAATGATTATTGCCCTCTATTCCTCGAGACATTGTTTGTACTTGATTACATCATCGGTGCCCAAACCGACAATATATAGAAAGAGTAAGCTGGGACAATCACGACGTTTTCATGTATAAAGGAGACTTGTTCAGAAAACTTCTGAAAACATATCAGGGTTTCATGCTGCAGTCCACTTTCGTTTGTATTATTGACAATACAATGGCCAATTACATCATGTACTGCCCTTCTTGCTGCAGAGCAATGGTCATTTATGTTATTTATTGTGTGAGAACTGATTGCATGAAACCGATTTTGTTTCATTTAGAAATGTCAAATACATTTAGGCATAACATATTTACTGAAAAATATTCTAAACGTTAATACATTCGACTCAACACGAAAGGGAAAATGGGGGTAATTTGTTGCTGTGTAGAACGTGCACCTGAAGGAGTTTGTGGCTTATTAAAATATTTTGGAATATATAATGTCCACTTTCGTGATATTTCACGTGAGATATCGTGAATGAGGGACACAACCATGGCAAATAATTCCACATTTTAGCCCAGGGCAGGTTGTGATGAGGAAACACCTTTCGGTGGTCTCAGTACCTCATTCTCTATTATGCATGAAACTATTTACATGATCTCACTTGGTCCAATTAATGATAAATAATGACGAGATGAAGAGTTTGATTACAAGACATCTCTGTTATGTTATTAGAAAAACAATGTCCGATACCACGTTTGAAGCCAAGACAGTTTTTCTCTATGAACCTCCATAGTGTAAACAGTACAACGTTTTGAAGAAAAGCATTTTATTTACACATATCTATTTACTACGACTGAACATAGCAAGGCTACCGATAACTTCTAAAACATGAAAATGACGTTTACTACACTGTGCGTGTGAATGGAAAAGTGAGGTTAAGCATCTATTGGATCACTTAGTCTCAGGTCAGAGCAGGTAAGGGAGCATGCGCCAGAGCAGCGCGTCGCAGCCTCCACTTTCGGCCGGTACTCCAGGGGCCTCGGTCTGTCCATTCCCCAGGCAGATGCCTGGCCCATACCCATATCCTTGAGAGAGGCTGACCAACCTGCTGCGACCATGGGGCATGTGGTCGGCCCATTGGCCTCCTCCATTCACGAGGCTCCCTTGCTGAGAGAATCTGGTGAGCAGGATCAGCATCAGGAAAACGAGCCACATGTCCATACACCCACAGCTGATGCTCACGGACTATGCAGGTAACCAATCTCATTTGAGTCTCTCTCAGCAACCTCTCTCTCTCTCTCTCTCTCTCTCTCTCTCTCTCTCTCTCTCTCTCTCTCTCTCTCTCTCTCTCTCTCTCTCTCTCTCTCTCTCTCTCTCTCTCAGATCTCTCAGAGTCTCTCTCAGGTTGGGTAGGTCGGGTGTCATTAACCCTCTCCTCATGCCCTCTCCTCCCCCTCCCTTGGAGGAGAGGAGGAAAGGGAGAGGAGAGGGAGGAGGAAATGGGGGGAGGAGAGGCTGGGATGAGGAGAGGCCAGGATGAGGAGAGACCTGGATGAGGAGAGGCCAGGATCAGGAGAGGCCAGGATGAGGAGAGGGGTTGAGGAGAGGGGATGAGGAGAAGGGATGAGGAGAGGCCAGGATGAGGAGAGGGGAGGAGTGGAGGGGGAGGAAATGGGGTGGAGAGCAAGGAGGAAGAGGGAGGAGAGGCTGGGATGAGGAGAGGCCAGAAGGAGAACCTGGGAGGAGACGAGGGAAAGAGGATGGAGAGGGAAGAGGACTGGCCTCCGACCTGCCAGACCTGCCCCCGACCTCCCTCGACCTGCCAGATGTGGCAGTCGGTCTAGTCTTGGGCCAGTCGGCCCAGTTGGCCCAGGTCGGGCAGGTCGGTGGGGCAGTTCGAGTGGGCCGGTCGGGGGCTGGTCGGGGGCAGATATGGCCAGTGGGCGAGGGTCTTAAGGATAGGATTTGTGGTGGAAAGCTTACTTAAGAACAAGGTTAATTAGATTTATAGGTATGGCAGATTTTACATACATAGTTCATTTGTAACCATGACATTCAGTCATTATCACAAAGTGTAGATCTAGTGACTTGGCATTTTATATAATTTTGTACTCATAAAAATGTGTTCTGATTGGAAAATGTGAGTCTTAAAAAAGAAGAAGAAAAAATTAATTTTCAAATAAATTTATTTTGAGCACCTGCATGAATTTTTCTGGAAAAGAAACAAATTGTTAATTGTTATGGTTTGCATGACAATGCCCCACCGCAATCTGTTTCTATATATTACCTAACCTATTTACCACCACCATGCATATATACATATATAACTAATCCACCACTTTCTATAAATTTAGGGATCTATTGGCTGCTTTTAGATTGGCTGTTCTTCGAGCACCCTTATTCTGGACATTTCCATCCGTCTGTCTGTCTGCGAAACTTTGGTCAAGCCTAGGGGCTAAACCACTCAACTGATTCCAATGAAATTTGGTAGGTAGGACCAATATTTCTGGGAATCATGTGCTTTCGAATATGGGACCCCGGGCCCTAGCAACGCCCCTTTAAAATGGTCAAAAAATCGATAAAAATCGAAAAAAAAATTAATCGAAAAATCGAAGCTTAGAGTTCTGTGCACAATCTATCGAGCTCCCTCCCTTCATGCCAATTTGCAGCCCTAACAAAAAATATTTGTAGGAGGAGATAGGTTTTGGGCAAGTACATGTCGAACATTTCAGAAATGGTTAATTGCGAATATCTCTAAGAGAAAGAGTCTGGTTTTGATGAAACTTGGGTGAAATGTGTACAATGTGGCTAGCATGTACACAAAAATGAATGGTTGCTATGCACACCTCCGTTGCTTAGCAACATCTAAAATACTTTATCGTACATCGTACACTTATTGTGGACTGTACAAAAAATCAATACCTCCGAAACTGGACCTCTGAGGGACCTGTTTTTTGTGCCCAAGGAGAATGTCTTTACAGCATCATATAAAAAAATAAAATCTTTAGCGAATGGATAAATGGAATTACCAGGGCTGCCATTTGTTAGAGTCTCTTTGGAAACATGCCTGAAATTTCACAAGGCGGGTTTCTGGGCGCAAATTAAGAGGGCTGTGATAATCATATTTATTGTGCTAAATTGATTGATAGCATGTACATGAATATCGGCTCGTCGTGTCGGCCAGCTTTCCATCTAGAGCGAGCAGCCATGTCGCCTACTGGCTTGTTTTATCTATCACCACCATGGATATGCATAATTAACTAATTAAAATAAAACCCACATTGAGAAAATTCTGTTTTTATACTGCCAGGCTTGGTTTAAGTTCAATGAATGGTATTGTGTTGTTATCAGAGTTAGTCTTCATCTGAGGATAGACCGTCTTCATCTGATGAAGACACATTGAGGTCATCATCAGAGCTTTCTTGATGTGAGTGATCCTCTTCCTCTGGAACCAGTGACTCTGGAAGCTGTTGACCATCAAACCAAATGATTTCATACTGCTCTTCATGCAACTCCCAGCCATCATTTGAAGATGGATGCTGATTTAATTCTGATAAATCAGCATTGGCCCACATCCTTGCTACATATGATGACCGTTTTATGTGTTGGGAAATTTCTGATTCGCAGGGAGGAATCATGCTACCATCAATTCCCTTCAGCTTTGCTAGTGCATTCCGAGATCTAGCTGTTGGTCCATACACCTTTTCAAAGACATTATAGCCATGGTAATTCAGTGACATGACTTTTCCCTTAGCCCCATACATCTGAGCTGTATATGTGTTAAGGATTTCTATGTCCGGGTCAGTCAGCGAACCTCTAGCCATTTGTAAAAATGCTAATGCTTTTGGCTGTTTGACCTTGACCCCTTGATTCAAGGTCAAATCTGATTTCATGAAATGATTTCCCCATACATGATTTCCTATTCGTGCCTAATACATGCCTAAGCCCTCAGACCAATATGTAAAACATTACAGGGACTATTAAAAAAAAGGGGGGGAACCCATTCCCAGAAATGGAGGAATTTCCCCTTTAGTCCAAAAATAGTCAAATTTCCGATCTAGTTTGCACTATATTTCTTATTTCCTCATAAAAACATTCCATTTTGTTAGTTATACATGTTCTTGGCACTGTTATGCATTATATTTATACATTAGTTCATGTTGAAAGTCTTTAAAATGTTCAAAATCTTACCTTATTTGTTGTTGCCAAGTTGCTGGAACTCTGCATGACACTTGAATTTGTCAGAAATTTGTCACGTGACATAAGGGGGGCGATCCCAAATCGATTTATAGCTTACATTGATATGCCTAAAACTATTTAAATACTTGTCTGAGAGCTTAGGTATGTATTGGGCACTAATAGGAAATCATGTATGGGGAATCATTTCATGTCATCAGATTTGACCTTGAATCAAAGGGTCAAGGTCAAACAGGCATAAAATTGACCAAAAACTGTGATATTGACCTTTATCTCATGACATTGACCTTGGATGATAATGACACCCTCTCCATTAGATTGGGAATATCCAAAACTATCAGAATGCATCCCAAGATCATTGGAATCGGCCTAGTATTACTTGATGTATGACAATATTGGTTTTAGCCTATATCGAAACAGCCATCTTGGATTTGGGTGGCGCCACCGACCACACCCACCACTGGCGCAACTTAAGAATTGGGTTTCTGGGATCTGCCAACCCTACTCTACACCACTGGCACCCTTAAACATCTGCACCTTCCATGTTGAATAAAAGTCACCGAGCTCCTGCTCTACCAGTGAGAAAAAAGGTGGAGCAACGTTTCAGGTGTGGGTCCTTCTTCAAAGCATCTAACATTACCCCATGTAATGATTATATTCTTCATGAAATTATCACAACAACAATTACACATCTCTTCGCTAATATACATAGAAATCGCCATTTTCATAACAATATCATTGTGTGTTACCAGAAGAGATTTGTTCAGTAATGGTGCAGTATTGGCACCATTAATTTATTATATACTCAAAGATGGCAAAATGTTTGGTTCTCCTATTTCATCACCCTCCTCCCCCTTTCCCTCCATTATGTTCCATGTCTGCCTTTTCCCTTCCTTTTCTCTATTTTAAATTTAAAATTTTTGCCTCTTAGCCCTTGCATACGTCATAAATAAATGGTACCCAATGGTGACAGTTGTTCGTCGAACATTTCTTCTGAACACTGGAACACACTGTATGGCTTTTACTGCCAAACCTTAATCATAAGGAAGTCTCTTTACTTATAGGGAAATGTCACAAGACATTTGATCCCACTGTTTTCCAGGAGCTGAATCGGTGGGGATGAATGCCATAATATACTGTGCAACACCATGCATTTTACACTATATCAACACTTTGGTTCTTTCAGATACGAGTGTGGCAGGCAGTGCACTTGACCCAAATTGTATAATTTGTATAATCCATAGGAGGCCCACCGGTGCGAAAACTATGACATGCGTTGGGATAAAGTTGTCAGACACGAGCTTGAAGCATGACTTTGATAAAGTGGAAGCTGAGGTCGATTAAATATTTGTCACTTTTCCTATTGATTATTATTCCTCAAAAGGGTCATTGAAAGACCTTTGGATATAAACAACTTTTCTTGCTGGCAGCTTTGCTTGCTTGAGAAACACTGTGACTGCCGCTGACTTGTCAAATGGACGACTTCCTCTCGAGATGGGAAATGGCAATTCTTTTGTTGTGATGGTGGAATAAAATTGATGGCTTTTCTGTTTTGTGATGGATATAATTGTTCTTCCAAACGGACATTTGTTCCTTGCTTGGGTCTTTGCCAGGTACAAAGTGAGAGTGAACAGAGGAAAACATATAAGGTTGATTGATTCTTCCATGAGCCGAATTATTCCCATCTTTTTGGGGGTCGGCAGTGAGCATTACTGACCGAAGTTGTTCACGAACCTGCTGGCCGGAACTTATTTTCAACTGAAGGTGGCAAGAATTTGGAATTTGTTTTGGGTGCCAGGGATAAATGTCCTATTATTGGCGAAAAACACCATGCAAATGTAAACGTCCACCAAAGACAAGTGCAGGCAGGCAGGATAGCCGGCTTAACCTCCTTACGAAGACCAGCACACATTGATGCCTCCCCCTGCATGTAAAACACCAGTTTATAGCTGTGTCGATATTCGATCCCAGGCAAGACAACTCACAGCTGAGTGTGTATACCTCGAATCGATCTTGCCAGGCCGTTTGGTACTTCTTTAACATGACCATGTTTATTTTCTCCCTCGATACAATGCACAAAGAGAAGTTCATTCTGAATACCTCCGCCATCGAAGGTGGACGGCAGTAATGTTTTCAGCCCTGTCTGTCTGTCTGTCTGTCTATCTGTCTGTGACAGGATATCACAAAAATTTGTGGACGGATTTGGACGAAATTTGGTGTACAGCTTGAATGTGTGGTCAGGAAGAATTGATGAGATTTTCGTGAAGATCCGGATTCGGATACTGCAAATATTTAAGCGATTCTTCACCAATGAGAGATAGGACCAAAAACGATGTATAGCACGATATCTCAAAAAAGTTCTGAATGGATGAGGACGAAATTTGGTGGATGAGTTGATTTGGTGACAAGAACAGAGCCGATTAGATTTTGGTTCAGGTCTGGATCCAGATGTGGCCCATCAGTGGGATGCAATACATAAACTAATCAGACTGGCGGAGGTATGCGCTCTTACTATACCAAGTACCGTTCTAGTTTGATCCTGTGTTTCCTGTTCATCGTAAATGACCTGTTTTTATTTTGTATCATATCAATAGAACTAGAGAGTTCATAGAACACCTTATCCATACAGTCTTGAGAAAAAGGATATCAGAAGAGTTTTAAACTCTTGCCTTGTGTTCACAGGCACCTTGAATCTCAAACAATTATTCTACCCTCAAGGCATTAATGTTTTTCCAAGTGCTCGTCCTGCTATCTGGAAGAGTTTTGAAAATAGTGCCAAAAATGCGATTTGTGTTCTACAGTGTTCAAGTGTATAATTTAGTTCAAATAAAATTAAGATTTATCGGTCGTAGAAAAAAAATACTGCCCCTGATGCACTGTCTTATACACCAACTTGTTTAACACATCCGATTAGTTATTTATGCCTGTTGTTTGTATCCATTATGATGTCACTAAAAACAGTCAGTTTCCTGCTTGGAATGATTTTCAATTTTGTTTGAGTGCCAAACATGCAGACAGAGTGAAAATATTATCTCCTCTCTGCGCAATGGTGATCACGATGAATCCAGAGCCAAAGTACTGTTAAACTGCACGTTCTTTTTCCGATTCGTGTTCAAAATAAAACATTCAATTGAAAATGAGTTGTTCCTCGATCATAAACAGACGTTTGCGGACAGACAGACAGACAAAGTGAACTAATTGCTTAACCTCGGTCCTCGCTTCACGTGCACAGGGTAATATGTCATAAACTGGATGGTATTTCTGGAATACTTACCCCGTTGCAGTCTTGATCAGGACTTGGTGCGAGCCAACTCTTCTGGTGGGAAATTTGTAATTGCATCAATCTACACTTCTGATGTAAATGTGTACAAATTATGCTTTGAAGAGTCTGCTATGGAGTACATTCATAAGTCTTTACAAATTCGCTTTTATTCTCGTTCTCGAGTGTTTTCATAAATCCCAAGGCTGATAAAGACACCAGAATCGATCTCTGAGATATAAATCGGGAGATCGTTAAAAGTCGAAATGTACTTCTTCTTCTTCTTCTTCTTCTTCTTCTTCTTCTTCTTCTTCTTCTTCTTCTTCTTCTTCTTCTTCTTCTTCTTCTTCTTCTTCTTCTTCACTTTATTTTTATTATTTATTTCTTTTTACGAGCCGAGCACAATAAACGCTGAAGGGATTACAATGATTCTAATTTCTAACACGAGGAAGTGACATTGGATCTGGGAATTATGCTTTGTTTAATTCAGCATGTAAGTTCTGAGGGGCGGGCATTATCCAAGTAATATGTGTTTTATAAAATGGTCATGTAACATGTGGTAACTGTTATGACTCTCCACTCGGCCGAGTAAGATGACAGAGTCAGATGAGGATCCTCGAATTACACGTTTTATTTCCGAAGACCACACGCATGCGGAATGTGACTCAGTGACCCTTCAGTCAGGCTCCCCTGAATCACATTAAGAATATGCTTCAAAACAATCACATATATAATCACACAAAGCAAAACTGGGTGTGGACTAAAAGTGTAAAGGAAAAAACTGGGTGTGGACTAAAAGTGTATGCTAAGGGATAAGGAAACAAAGAAGTAAAAGAAATAAATGTGGCAGTGGGCTTCTTTCCCCCCTCCCTCGGGCCCTAGGGGAAGTTGAATCGGTCAATTCTCAGATATGCAACCACAGTTTCCAAGCCACCTACACAACTCTCAGATATGCAAGCCTTGCAAACTAATAACTTTCCTACACTCCTTCACTAGCACCTGCTGATAACAAAGGCAAAGCTTTGGTGATCACTGAGAATAGGAATGTGTGGGCAGCATACACTGAAGGAACAATTCCACAGTTCTCTCCAAGGTTGCACTAAGGGCACACCACCACAGAGCAACAGGAAGGGTGATAAGGGCTTAGTTTCCAAGAAACAGGAACAGCTGGGCTCTGTCCAAAAACAGTGGGGTGCATGGAACATTGGTAGCCTGAAACATTTAAAGCAACATTTTAAAGCAAGGTTTGAATAATGCACAGTTACAAGCAAGGTTAGAATCCTGACAGCTGATTAACACACAGCTAATGGTCCAAAATATGACCACCTAACATATCATCATAACAGTTTCCCTCCTTGGTCATATTTTGACCATTCCCAGCCACACCTGATACTCACCAACCGAGTGGACCCCTATTTGGTTCCTGTAGCAGCTACCCCTAGGCCCCCGTGCCTGCCAAACGGGATTTACGAATGCCGTGGATAGCCATCAACATTCTCCAAATGAGAAGTCCCCAACTGCCGGTGGTTCAGGTTAGCTTCTGTTACCATTGTCTTCCCCCTTTTGTCCTACCCACTGCCACATGCCTCCCGTTTAAGCTGCAGTGTATGAATTCAATGCTAAGTCCACACCATATTAACATGTAATACTGTTCTATGTTAGCAGCAGTGGTAATACTATTGTTTAAACAATTATACATAAGCAAGTAGCAAAAGTAGTACTCAAGGCACGGGTGTAAGCTCGTCCAGCGCAGGAGTCACATCTTGCACTGGAAGGCAAAACAACACGCACTCTCTCCTGGGTTAGTTATCTGCTTCAACAAGGAGGAATGGTTGTAAACCTTGGCCTAGGTCCACGTGTATGATGTCCCCCTGAAGGCCCTGGTCGTCCCCCTCCCCATTACTGGCCAAGTCGTCCTCAACAGAGAGTTCGCTGTTAATTATTATAATGGCCTGGGTGAGGGGTGACGCTGCGCAGCACTTCTTCAAACAAATGGTAATGAGAAGTTTGATTAGAAACACCCCAAAAATTACCACCACAATGATTAAAAGTACTGACCCTATTAGTCGCAACAACCAACCTCCCCAGCCCTGGAAGATCGACTTCCACCATGCATAACCTTCCTCACGTTCCACTCGATTGCTTGTGAGAACTTCCACCACCTTTTTAATTCGGGCCACCGCACGATTAGTTATGTCCTTCGGGTCCGGAATCCAGACGCAACATTCTCCTTCAATCATCCCGCATACCCCTCCTTGCTCTGCTAGAAGCATGTCTAAAGCTACTCTGTTCTGCATTACCATAGCGCGCATTGATACCAACATCTCTGTTAATTCTGTATAGTAAGCCATGGTTACATTACCTAAATATTCCAAAACTTGCGAAAGCTCATCTAACCTAATGCTATTAATAGTAGTACCGGCATGTGGCATGAAAAAGCCAAGAGCCTTCTCCCACCAGGTGCCTTTGATCACCCCTAAGCGCTCTGATACACCGGCCCATCCCTCTGGATCCCCTGTCTCTGATGCGCTGCGTCGATGCCGTGGTGGTGCAGGGGTAGGGTAAAAAGTGGTCTTAATTCTGCTATCCGGAACTACTGAAGCTAAATAACAACTCCCTTCCCACCCTTTTGGTAGGTAGGGGTAAGCCTTGTCCCCGCAAACCAAGTGAATGCCTTTTGGTGGGATCATCCCGTTGTCATGGTGTAAGGCTGCTTTTATTGTGAATGTTACTTGCTCCTCTACCTGGGTGTCCGGGTTAACAGCGATGACTTCCTGGTCAGTTGATTTCGGGAGGGGAAGTTGAATCTCACATTCTGACTTTCCCATTCTGTTTGCTCCCTGTCCTGTAAAACAGACTGCTCCCCTGGTGTTTTCTACCCATAGGGGAGATGGTACCACCATTACATTAGCACTCGGATTCTTCTCTGCATAGACCCGTTGTGTATAATCACGGGCTGAGGTCTCAACTTCGAGCCCTTCTACTGGTCCGGTTACATGATTGAAGATGGTTAATGGTAGTACGGAAAGAGGAAGTCCGGTCACGAGGCCAGATGGTGGTTTAAGGCACACCCAGCACTCACTCCGGTTCTCAATGTTTGCTATCTCTGTGGTTAGGGCTACAAAGGTATTCGGGGGCCTTGTTGGTGACTCCTTTCTTTGTACAGTGAAGTGTATCCAACTACTCCGTGCTGTGTGGTTGCTCCATAGAACGCGGCAATAGTATGCCAAATGGGTGTCGTCTGGTACTTGTGGAATTCTAGTTATCAGACTCGCGTGCTGGCCCCATTCATATCCATATCTGGTGGAGGACCCCTTCTTTACTTGTCTCGCCACTGTGTGATCCTGGCCTGCTAGTAAATGGTACCATAGGATGGCTGCAAGGCCCTTGTGTCGGTCTACCAGGTCACTGGACCCATCTGCTAGGATGCAGGGTATTTCTATGAGTTGTTGAGGTCGGAGCAGCGGTACCTTTATGTCCTTAATGTTCGGAACCATTGACGAAAAAGGTTGGGTGCGGTTAACTGAAAAGACTCTTACTGTGTCTAACTCCTTGTTATGGGTTGTCCCAAAATTTGCATATTTGCTTGCTGTCACCTCTCTTGGTACCCCTCTCCTGCTACGCTGTAAAGAAGTTGCTAACTCACTCCCGTTTCCCCTTTCGTGGTCGAGGTGTAGGAGGCGTGTATGGTTCTCGGGGTCTAAGGCTGTCGGTTTGCTGCCTAGTGACAGGCCGCCCTCGCACAGGAGCAGCGCTAGCACCAGGAGTTGCATGTTGTGTCGTCAAAGGTCCTGTCGCTGTTTCCTGTATTACAATGTTGTTGTCGTCTAAACCTGCCTGTTCCACGTTTGGCAGGGTGCCTGGTCCAGGTTCCGGCTCCACGTCTGACGGAGCGTTTGGTTCTAGTGCTGGTCTTTCAGGATCCCTGTTGTCTACGTTTTCAGGTCCCGGGTCCGGCGGGGCGCCTGGCTCTGCCTGCAGTGGGTCTCCCTGTACTATCTCTCCCTGTCCTGCTGGGCCAGCCCCGTCTTGGTTCGGTGGTGGTGGAGTGGGCCTCTGTAGAGATATCACGTCTTCCCCCTCGTCGTCGTCTTCACTATCCCGGTAAAAGACTGAATCGGACACAGCCGGAACCTCTGCTGAGGTTACCTCCTCCGGTTCCCTAGTTTCAGCGGCTTCCTTGGGTGCCCGTTTACAGTGTGAGTGGTGTATCCATGCACTCTTACCCCTCACTTTGACGGCCGAGAGCGTGGTCAAAAGTACAGTGTAGGGCCCGGTCCACTTGGGTTGCAGGGCGTCTTTCTGCAGGAACTCTTTCACCCAAACTCGTTCAGCAGGTTGGAAATCGTGTAACGGGTCTCCAGCAGGTATCGGCAATGCTTCTTGTACCTGTGAGTGAAAAGCCCTAATGGTAGCAGTGAGTGTTCTGCAATAGTTCATCATTCCGTCAGTCATACATGCCAAATCCCAATCTCCCATATCTGGCGGAGCCGAGACCGGTAACTGTATAGGACGTCCTGTTATTATTTCGTGGGGCGAGAGCCCCCTTGTGGCATTATTTGTTGCCCGCATTTTCATGAGCGCTATCGGCAGCACGTCTGGCCAGGGCATTGACTGGTCCTCGCAGAGTTTGGAAAGCGTCTGCTTTAGGGTTTGGTTTTCTCTTTCTACTGCCCCTGCTGACTGGGGGTGGTACGGACAATGCAGTTTCTGGTTGATACCCAAGCCTTCGGCTACTTTTCCCATTACTTTTGCCGTAAAAGACCCTCCTTGGTCCGAGGATAGTCGTGTTGGAATCCCAAATCGCGGAATTACTTCCTGTAAAAGTAGTTTGGCCACTGTATCAGCTTCCTGATTGGTCGTGGCGAAGGCCTCTACCCACTTAGAAAACATATCCACAATTACCAGCACATATTGGTGATGTTTGTATGCCGGCATTTTTATAAAATCCATCTGAAGGTGTTGAAACGGTCCGGACGGGGGTGGGTGTGCTCCCCGTTTCTTGGCGGCATACTTCCTGTTATGTCTACCACAGGTCGCACAATTGCTAACCACCTCTGTTGCTGCTGTTGTTACACCTGGGGCATTCCAGGTTTGACGAATAATTTCCGCCACCCCTTTTATTCCCATATGGCCCTGCGCATGTGCAGTGAGGGCGAGCCATGGTAGCAATATCCGGGGTACAAATGGTCTATTTCGCTCATCCACCCATACTCCATGTATGTTTTGCTTTGCACCCTCCTTCACCCTCCATGATTCCTGTTCTTCCATAGTTGCGGAGACCTGCAGGTCCTTCAGCTGTTCTTGCATTTGTGGACCGTCTACCATTTGCTCCACGTAAAGTTCGGTCGTTGGTTGTGGGTTCGCCTCCTCCTCATCGAGCACTGCTTTTGCCGCTAAATCTGCTCTTTCATTGCCTTTTGACACTTCATCTGTCCCTCCTGTGTGAGCTTTGCATTTAATCACTGCAATCTGTTGCGGCTCTTGTGCTGCTCGTATCAGTCGTTTGATCAAGTCCCCATGTCGGATAACCTTCCCTGAGGACGTCTTAAAGCCACGCAAGGCCCAAATGGCAGCGGAGTCATGTAAGATGCCCCAGGCATACCTAGAATCTGTGTATATGTTCAATGTCTTACCCGCACCCAGCTCACACCCGCATATCAATGCTTCCAGCTCAGCTTGTTGGGCTGAAAATCCCTTTGGTAACAATTGTTTCCTCAAGGTGGCGCTTGCGGTGCATACTGCAAAGCTAGCGATGGTTCTTCCCCATCGGTTCTTCCTCGCCGCTCCATCCACGAACAGTTCCAATTCTGCATTTTCGATCGGGGCTTCCTGTAGGTCACGCCTAGCCTTTGTCTCTTCCACCAGCACTCGTTCACACACATGTGCCTCTCCCTCATCGCCCGCTGGCATTAGGGAGGCTGGGTTCAGTGGCGAACATCTTTCGATCGTTATATTAGTTGCCTGCAACAGCACCAAATCATGTTGAACTGCTCGTGCCGCTGATATATGTTGTGTCTTATTTTGCCGTATCAGCGCCGCCACATCATGCGGTACCTTTACAGTCAGCGGAGAACCCAAAACCAGCGTCGCTGTTGCGGTTACTGCGTATTGCGTTGCTGCTACTGCCCGTAAGCACCCAGGATAGGCGGCGGCGACCGAGTCCAAATGACTACTGTAGTACGCAATCGGCCTATTCTTTCCTCCGTGTTCTTGCGTCAGCACCGCTTGGGCGAACCCTCCTCTTTCATGGACGAATAGAGTGAAGGGAAGATCATAGTTCGGTAGCCCCAATGCTGGTGCTTTTGACAAGGCCTGCTTCAATGTTTCAAAGTCTTTGTTCGCACCATTCGTCCAGGAGATCTTATCTCCCTCTGCCTCCTTTACCATGTCGTACAGTGATCGCGCCCTAACTGCATAATCAGGGATCCACTGCCGGCAGTACCCCGTCATCCCGAGGAACCGCCGCAATTGTCGCAATGTAGCGGGTTTTGGGTGCTCTAGGATTGTCTCCACCCGTTCAGCTCCGAGGCTCCTCTGCCCCTGTTCCAGTATATGTCCCAAATACGTCACCCTTGGCTGCGAAAACTGTAATTTGTCTTTGCTGACTTTGTGGCCCTTTCGGGCGAGAGCTGTTAACAACGCTACAGTGTCCGTTTCACATTTCGTTTGATTGTCCGAGCATACCAACAGGTCGTCCACATATTGTATCATGACTGATCCTTCCGGGAGCTCTATGTCCTCCAGGTCCTCCTTCAGAGCCTGCGAGAAGAGCGTTGGACTATCGCAGAACCCCTGCGGAAGTACAGTCCAGGTGTATTGTTGTCCGTCGTAGCTGAAGGCAAACAAGTGTTGCGACTCTTTGGCTAGCGGTATGCTAAAGAACGCTGAGCACAAGTCTACCACGGAAAAATGCGTCGCAGTGGACGGCACCCCTGACAGTATCGTAACCGGGTGTGGCACCACGGGAAAGGACGCTTTCACACACTTATTCACTGCTCGCAGATCTTGTACGAACCTCCATTTGTTTCCTCCGGGCTTCTCCACCGGCAGGATTGGTGTGTTACATTGGCTCTTAGTAGGTATTATCACCCCTTGGTCGCGTAATGATGCTATCACCGGAGCGATCCCTTCTATTGCCTCTTTGCGCAACGGGTATTGAGCCACTCGAGGCAGGGGTACCCCCTCCTTTATCTGGATAGACACGGGCGTTGCGGCTAGCACTCTGCCCACGTCATTCGGATGTCGTGTCCATAATTCAACAGGTACTTCCTGTAGTCTTTCTTCCGTTCTCGTTTCCCTGTTTGTCTGGCGGCGTGGCCTTTCGCTGTTCATCTCATGCCTTTCTAACATACATGACAAAATCTGATCAGGTAAGCATACTTTCCATCCATCCCCCCGTCGACTGGCCTGTAAAGTGCTCTGGGTTTCACTATCCCTCCCTGGTGGTTCCGAGGCACATCTCAACCTGGTCAACATTCTTCCCAGTTCTTCGGCACTATGACCTTTACCGACCGCCATTGAGACGTGCGGGGTAAGTCCTTCTCTGTGCTTCATTAGCTCACGTTCCTTGTTAGTTAGCTCCACCTCCATTGCCAGCAGGTACCCCTCTCCCTCTTTCCCTCTTTCCCGATCCACAAAGTGGTTGTCATTAAAGTGCGTGTGGTAGCGTACTCTTCATGTACTCTGTCCGAGTAATCAAAATCCTGCCCTGTTTCGTCATAATAGACCGTACAGTGTAAAGGCAGTTCCACTTCTTTCAATTCAATGTCGTTGCCACGCAACCATTCCTCTACGTCCCGCAATCTTTTCGCACTTTCCCAATCCCTAGTCAGTTTATCTCTCCCCTCTTGTGACACAACCCGCAACCAATAGACTACCGGTCCGAGTTCGGTCATCATGAGGGTCATTACTTCCTCTTGCAATGCCAGCGGAGCATCTATGAAAACTCCGTCTTGCTTGCATGTTATGGTACATCCCATTCTGCACAACAAATCTCTTCCTAACAAATTCATCGGGGTGTGTTTGGCTACCAAAAATGCATGTTCTCCCCGCAGGGGACCTACTTCAATTCGTAATTTGTCCGAGATCGGGATATCCTCTCTCCGTCCCGAAACCCCCACCACACTCACTGACTCACCTGAGAGTGGCAGGTTCTTTATCTCTCCTTGTTTTAGTGTTGACCGGGTGGCCCCTGTATCTACCAGGAATGTTACTTGTCTCCCCTCTACGTTTAAGGTCGTGGTCAATTCCCTTACATTCCGCGTTTCCCTTTGCGGAGCCACCACGGTGTCCTCATGTCAATAGTTTCTTCCTGCTGTCTCCCTTCTCCTCTCATACTCTCTAGGGGGCGCCGTTGGTCTCTCTTGCTGTTGTGGTGGCCGCGAGCCCCAGCCTCGTTGTTTAGGCGGTGCCGGGCAGTCCCGAAACCAGTGCCCGGATTGACCGCAGTTAAAGCATTCTCCCTGTTTTTGCGGCTCCCTCTCTCGGTTCCAAGGCCTCCGCTGGTCCCGTTCGGCTTCATACCGGGGTTCCCAATCTGGATTTTCCCAGCGAGGCCTGCTTTCCCTCTCTTCGTATTTACGGCTTTTCAATTCAAGATTTCTTGCAACTAGAGCTTGGGTATCTTTCTTTCCCCTCCGTTCCTCTTCTCTCAGAGTCTGCCAAGCCTGTCTTGCCCTTTCAAACACGGCATCTACGTCAGCCGTTTTCCACCCTGGCATGTCCGCTTTCACCTCTCGCCTTACTTCGTCACACAGTCCATCTACGAACATAGTGTTCAGGAAATGGAGGGGCGTCTGTGCGATGTTAATAAATCCTGAGTGCAGTTCGATCTGCTCATACAGTCGTGCCTTGTACTCCCCAGGTGATTCCTTGGGATTCTGTGTGACATCCTGTATTGCCTGCCAATCCATTACCCTTGGGGCCATTTCCGCCGCAAGTTCTTCCATCAGGGTTTGTACTCTTCCTCTGTACAGTGCCTGTGCTTCCCGGTCGGCTCCCTCCGGGTAATGTCGATTTAAGGTGGTATCTGTTTCTCCTTCCATTTTTACACTCCAGGCTGCCGCACGCCGGCTCCAAACCGCACTGGGCAAGACTGCAGTGCAGATAAACCCTATGTCTGTCCTGGTTGCCCCCTGCATTTTTATCTGGTCGTGTAATATCTGAATGGCCCTTCTCGGGTTTTTCTTTATACATTCTTCCATGCTAGCTTTTACTCCCCTAATGTCTTGTGGGGTCCATGATCTCCAAACCCAATCTCCCCCTGCTGCTTGTATCATGGGGAACTGGTGAATGTCGGTCCCTCCTTTTACTCTGTCCCCTTCTAAGACAGGGTAAATTCCTTTTGTTGTCCCAAGTCGGGTTGTCGTCTTTCGGTTCACGTCGTCGTTGATTTCTGCTATCTGTGCTAACGCCTGCTTCAACTTCTCCTGTCTCTCCTCACTCTGTATCTTGACCTCCGTCAGCTGCGCTAACACTTGGTCTAGTTCCCTCTGTTTGTCCTCTCCCTGTGTCTTAACTTCCGTTAGCTGGTCTAGCGCCTGTTTTAGTCTCCCTTGTCGTTCCTCGTCTTGTATTTTTCGTTGGTTCACAGTCCCTTCTAGTCCGAGTCGCCTATGCTCTGTCTCGACTTGCGACTCCATTAGCCACGCGGCCAATGCTTTCCAGTGTGGTCCACTTTGTTTCGGGCCGCCTGCTTTGCCCTCTATCAGCGCATTACTCACTGTGTTTAATATCTTTGGATCTAAGGATCCAGTCAGCGGAAAGGGATCTTTTCTTCCCGCGGTCCACTTCACCCAGTCCTGTATTCCCTTTACGTTATCGATTCCATATTTGTCACTGATAACTTTCAATGTTGTTCCTTTTGGTATCTTCTCGTTCTTTGAAGATTTATTCCCCATTCTTTTGTTCTTATCTTATCAACCGCCTAATAGCTATAAATCGTTTCTCCTTTTACACCGGGACTGAGGTCCCTTTCAATCAGCCGCCTAATAGCTGTAAATCGTTTCTCCTTTTACACCGGGACTGAGGTCCCTTTCAATCAGCCGCCTAATAGCTGTAAATCGTTTCTCCTTTTACACCGGGACTGAGGTCCCTTTCGACCCGCCGCCTAATAGCCTCAAACCCAATGAAGGCCTCTAACCTTCCCTCTCTTGGTACAGGATTCCAACCTGTTTCCTCCTTATTTCACACGGATACCTTTATCCTCGACCCTTACCGGCTCTAAAAACACTGCCTGACAGCCCTTCCCCTTTGTGCTCTTCAGACAAACCGCATTCGAATCACCTCATATGTGTTTACCGTTACAGTTCTTGATTCGAGCAGATCCTGGAGCTGCGTCCGGCAGGGCGCAACCCACCAAGTGTACAGCGCTCGCCTAACTGGGGCTCCCTATTTTAGGTGCCCTACGTGCGATCGCCACGTACCTTTTAGCTGATCCCTTGCGATCGCTGTACACCAAGTGGAGTCCCACCGTCCACACCGCCAGCATCAGTCGAATCCCATCCTCGTCGCCAATTGTTATGACTCTCCACTCGGCCGAGTAAGATGACAGAGTCAGATGAGGATCCTCGAATTACACGTTTTATTTCCGAAGACCACACGCATGCGGAATGTGACTCAGTGACCCTTCAGTCAGGCTCCCCTGAATCACATTAAGAATATGCTTCAAAACAATCACATATATAATCACACAAAGCAAAACTGGGTGTGGACTAAAAGTGTAAAGGAAAAAACTGGGTGTGGACTAAAAGTGTATGCTAAGGGATAAGGAAACAAAGAAGTAAAAGAAATAAATGTGGCAGTGGGCTTCTTTCCCCCCTCCCTCGGGCCCTAGGGGAAGTTGAATCGGTCAATTCTCAGATATGCAACCACAGTTTCCAAGCCACCTACACAACTCTCAGATATGCAAGCCTTGCAAACTAATAACTTTCCTACACTCCTTCACTAGCACCTGCTGATAACAAAGGCAAAGCTTTGGTGATCACTGAGAATAGGAATGTGTGGGCAGCATACACTGAAGGAACAATTCCACAGTTCTCTCCAAGGTTGCACTAAGGGCACACCACCACAGAGCAACAGGAAGGGTGATAAGGGCTTAGTTTCCAAGAAACAGGAACAGGTGGGCTCTGTCCAAAAACAGTGGGGGGCATGGAACATTGGTAGCCTGAAACATTTAAAGCAACATTTTAAAGCAAGGTTTGAATAATGCACAGTTACAAGCAAGGTTAGAATCCTGACAGCTGATTAACACACAGCTAATGGTCCAAAATATGACCACCTAACATATCATCATAACAGTAACGTTTTAATTTCCTTGGTTGAACGATTTTCGATGTACACTCAACATGCACTATATCAAATGGTCATGTAACACGTGGTAAAGTTTTAATTTCCTTGGTTGAACGGTTTTCGATGTACACTCAACATGTGCCAGATCACATGGTCATGTAACACGTGGTAAAGTTGCAATTTTCTTGGTTGAACAGGGGTGCAAATTAACGGCTGCCCGGTCGCCAATGGCGCCTAACTTTTGTGCTGGGCGGGTGCACAATACTGCCTTACCTGCCCGGCTGGCGAATCACCGGTGATTCCTGTTATTTTGTACAATTTGTACTAGCTTCTCTCCTAGAACTACTGATTTTGTCCGCAAAAAATCCGTAGAAATCACCGGTAATTCTGCGGCGGCCATTTTGTCTGTTTTCATCTCGGTCCAAATCACGCGAGATTGCGCGAGATTTGCCGGTTTGGCGCGGTTCGGGCGCATTTTCTCATGCCCAGGTTCAACCTGGTGTTGGGCACAAAAGCGATAATCCGATAACAGATAATTATCGAAGTTAACTTTTTTATCGGACTATTATCGGAAGTTAACTTCCATTTATCGTTATCGGACCAGTGAACTATCAGACGAACAGCTTTAGTCTGATAATGTCCGTTAATTTTTTTGTCCGATAACATTTTAATCGTTTCCGGGTTGCATTTCGCCGAACTAATTATCAATGAGGAGAAAAATGTACATGATTATACATTACTTGTTTTACAAGATAATGCTGAATCAGGCCGCCTCGTGAAGAAGAAGAAAAGAAGGAAGAAGAAGAAGGAAGAAGAAGGAAGAAGAAGGAAGAGAAGGAAGAAGAAGGAAGAAGAAGGAAGAAGAAGGAAGAAGAAGGAAGAAGAAGGAAGAAGGAAGAAGAAGGAAGAAGGAAGAAGGAAGAAGGAAGAAGGAAGAAGGAAGAAGGAAGAAGGAAGAAGGAAGAAGGAAGAGGAAGAAGGAAGAAGGAAGAAGGAAGAGGAAGAAGAAGAAGAAGAAGAAGAAGAAGAAGAAGCCTTGCAATGGCGACTTCCTCAGCCATGTGGCTGCTCGGCTCTGCAGGTACTGGGTTCGGTCAAGGTTGGGAAACGTACAGATCGGTTAATTCAAACACAAGGACGGTCGAACCTTTGGCAGAGCGATGGACAATCGGACATGAGTGTTGAGGCGTGGAGATACCGTCGCGCCATGTTTGTAACTGTTCTCGGTGTGTTTGTAAGGTCGTGCCTCTCAAGTTTGTATTAACGTTGCCTTCCTGTTTGTGTGTGCAGCGTTCGCGGACCTATTCCCGTTGCGCTTTCCGTAAGAAATGGACATTAATTTGTTTGTTGGATTCACATTGTATCCTTGACCCGTCCCGTTAACCTCCCAGTGCATGTTGGACTCCGTCGGGTTAAACGTGTGCGCGCGCGCATGCGTGTGTGTGCGTGCGTGCGCGTGCGTGTGTTTGTGCGTGTGTGCGTGCGTGTGTGTGCGTGCGTGTGTGTGCGTGCGTGTGCGTGCGTGTGCGTGCGTGTGCGTGCGTGTGTGTGCGTGTGTGTGTGTGTGTGTGTGTGAGTGTGTGTGTGTGTGTGTGTGTGTGTGTGTGTGTGTGTGTGTGTGTGTGTGTGTGTGTGTGACGACTCATAGACTCTAAAAAGACGCAAAATGCTTATTTTATTCTTGGGTTTAGCATAAATAAGCCTTTTCTATGGGTTTTGAAGATTTTTCCTTGTTTTTTTGAATCTTTGTTAAGAAGTAGTTATCGTATTATCGTTAACTTCCGATTACTTTGTATTATAATTACCAGATTATCGTTATCGGACTTAAAAATTGGGGTTATCGGATTATTGTTATCGAAGTTAACCTTTTGGTTATCGGTGCCCAACACTATGCCCAAGTTGGTTAAATGAGTGAATTTGGGTGAATGAGTGAGTTTCATGGGTGAGGTAAGGGGAATGAGTGAGTGAGTTTGATGGGTGAGGTTGGGTGAATGAGTGAGTTTGATGGGTGAGGTTGGGTGAATGAGTGAGTTTGATGGGTGAGGTTGGGTGAATGAGTGAGTTTGATGGGTGAGGTTGGGTGAATGAGTGAGTTTATTTGTGATGTTGGGTGGACGAGTAGTACCATCACCATTGTCCATCACCCAACCCCCCCCCTCGACCCCATCGTTCATCACCCACAACTCCCCCCCCATCGTCAATCAGCCACAACCACCCCCACAACCACCCCATCACCCACAAAAATCCCCCCCAGCACTACTCACAACCCCCTGCCCCCATCACCCACACAAAAGCCCCCCCATCACCCACAACCTCCTCCTCCCTGCATCATCCCCCCAACCCCACCCCACTCATCAAACTCAATCATCCATCCATCCAACTCACTCATCCACACAACCTCCTCCATCAAACTCACTTATTCTGCAAACCTCCTCCATTAAACTCACTCATCCATCCATCCAACTCACTCATCCATCCATCCAACTCACTCATCCACCCAACCTCCTCCATCAAACTCACTTATTCTGCAAACCTCCTCCATTAAACTCACTCATCCAACCAACCTCACTCATCAAATTCACTCATCAACCCAACCTCACTCATCAAACTCACTCATCCAACCAACCTCACTCATCAAACTCACTCATCCAACCAACCTCACTCATCAAACTCACTCATCCAACCAACCTAACTCATCAAACTCACTTATGTGAGTATATTAAAAGTGTTTGATATCAAATTTGTGACTTTTGTCTTTAATTTATCAGGCTGGTAGAAATTCTGCTGGGCCGGTAACTTTTTCTCGTCACCGGCCCTGCTGGCCGGTGAATAAAAATGTTAATTTGCACCCCTGTTGAACGGTTTTTGATGTACTCAACATGTGCGATATCAAATGGTCATGTAACACGTGGTAAAGTTTCAATTTCCTTGGTTGAACGGTTTTTGATGTACTCAACATGTGCTATATGAAATGGTCATGTAACACGTGGTAAAGTTTCAATTTCCTTGGTTGAACGGTTTTTGATGTACTCAACATGTGCTATATGAAATGGTCATGTAACACGTGGTAAAGTTTCAATTTCCTTGGTTGAACTGTTTTCGATGTACACTCAACATGTGCCATATCACATGGTCATGTAACACGTGGTAAAGTTGCAATTTCCTTGGTTGAACGGTTTTTCATGTACTGAACATGTGCTATATCAAATAGTCATGCAATACGTGGTAAAGTTTCAATTTCCTTGGTTGAACGGTTTTTCATGTACACTCAACATGTGCTTTATCAAATGGTCATGTAACACGTGGTAAAGTTGCAATTTCCTTGGTTGAACAGTTTTCGATGTACACTCAACATGATCTTTTGATATGGTGCATATCGAGTGTAGTAATAGTAGTTGCGTGCCAGTAGTAGTAGTCGTGATAGTGCTTTTGTTGGAAAGGCTTTAGAGGCTTGCATTAAGGGTGCAGGCAATCTCAGGCAGCCATATGGTTCCTGTTTAATGTCGCTCGGCTAGTTGTAGTAGTAGTATTAGTAGTAGTAGTAGTAGCAGTGGTAGTAGTCTTCACATCATTCAAACTCTTTCTACGCCCCATAATCTATACGCAGTGTCCCCCAACACTTCTGGACCTTCCACCAATGTACCTCGATATTTAACCTCCGCCATCGAAGATCGCAGGTTACTGTTTTCACCCCTTTCTGTTTGTTTGTTTGTTTGTTTGTGAACAGTATTACGGAAAAACTCCTTGACGGATTTCGACGAAACTTGGTGGGGGGGGGGTAGGTATGGTCCAAGGTTCATGCCATTAGATTTTGGACTTGGTCCCCCGCCCCCCCCCCCCCAAAAAAAAATCGTTAGAGAAAAAAAATATTTTTAGCAACTTTTTTTTCAACAAAATTTAGATTTTTTTTTTTTTTTTTGCATTTCTACATGTTTTAAGTGATTTCCAACCCCCCCCCCCAAAAAAAAATGTTGGAGAAAACTATAACTCTGTCAGCACTGTTGACATCATATTTAAGGAATAAGATTTAAGGTTCACTTGAGTGACCCAGCAGTATTGGCGGTGGAGGTTTTGCACTCTCCCGAGTGCTCCCCCTCTAGTTTTTCCCTGCAACACCTTTCACTAGGAACGTGCTTCTTGGAGCAGCCTTGCGTTCATGGTTGTCCTGTTACTTATGCTCTATTATTATGTTCGTTTTGCCTATAGTTTAGCCGAACTTGCATGGTTCCTGTTGTGGAATCCCACCTAGTTTTGAGTCCACGGACTGAGCTTTGTGAATCTGCTGGGTATATATGCATTGAGAGCTTCTGATATGAGTGTCAGGAGCAACATTGAGAGGTACAGTCAGTGCTAGAGTTATCTCAAGCTGTGTCTCATCAACACGGCTCGCAGGGAGTGTTCTTTTCAAGGCTATCGTTATCCCAGATGGAAAAGTCATTACATCCTGGTAAGTTGGGGAAACTTCGCTGCGTGTACTTATCCTCAAATGCCTGTGTCACATCAACACAAGACCAAAAAAAGGAAAATTTCGTTTTTTTTTGTATTTTGTTATTATTTTTTATTTTTCTTCTTTCCAGGGGAGGGGGCTTGGGCAAAGACTGTTCTTTGGTAACAAAAACAAAATCACACACATACAACATCATCCACTTAAAACCCCTTGAGGAGACCCCCACAAACACTGCATAGCTGCATACAATCACCCATTGATGCTCAAGCTACCTAAAAGTCCTGCCAACATCCATTACCCCACAATCTCCAATATTTCCAGATACCTACCGAATTCCAATTTGAACTTATCTGCTGTTTCTGCTGCCACTACCTGTTCAGGGAGGCCATTCCATGCATTATCTACTCTGAGTAAAAGTCCCCTGCCTTGATACCGTCTTAACTCTCCCCCTCTTTACTCTCAGGCTATGGCCCCTGGTCCTATCACTGTCGACTCTGCTGAATAATTCATCTGCACTTATTTTGTCTAATACATTTTTGTCACTTGATAATGAAATAATACTTTTCATTATCTTAAACATCTTCATCATATCCCATGGTAACCTCCTCCTTTCTAGTGTATAAAGCCCTGTCTCCTTCAGCCACTCCTCATAGCTGAGTCTAGCTCGGCCCGGAATCAATCTAGTATCCCTGCGCTGAACCCTTTCTATGGCATCTATGTCCTTCCCAAGTTGTGGTGACCAAAACTGCACACAATATTTTAGATGTGGCCCTCACTAAATTCCTATACAATGTTAACACCACCTCTTTTGCTTTATAAATGATCTCCCTCTGAATACAACTTAAAACCCTATTTGCTTTACCTATAGCTACCTGGCATTGCGCTGCCTGCTTACCTCCCATATCTATTACCACCCCAAGATCCTTCTCTTGTGTGACATGCTCCAAAATTACCCCTTGCATCATGTAATCTCTATTTTCATCATTATTTTCCCATCCCCAACACCTTACACTTGCTCAGGTTAAAGAAATACTTTTTTTCCAACTAATATATACTTGTGAAAATAATAAAATATAAAGTTTGCATTTGTTATGCTATTGTGAGTTCCCCATTCCTAGAGCTTTGCAAACTCGTGAACCACTCGTTGAGTAAATGGAGTCATTAAAACTGCCGCTTGGCGAGCTCACGACTCGGAATGCCTCGGTTTTTTTATATATATATATTTAAAATATTTTCCCGAATCGTGCCTGAATGTGGGAAACGTGTGAAAAGTCCCTTCCCGATCACCTGCGGCGTCCATTTATTTCACAATCCCAGCGGGGTAGCCGAGATAAGGTCAATGAAGAATTAGAATCTGGCTGACCCGACACATTCCAGCCCATCTGGGGCATTCTTATCCCTTTGCTGGTTTTAACCGACCATTGAAATCTCTCTCTCCACCAAGGGTCTCTGCTTTAAAGAACCCACTGCATGTCTGTATAAGCCCTTCGCTCAACCCACACGCGTCCAATTTTTGACTCAAAGACCTTCAAAACGTCCCCCAATAGGCCCCGGATGCCAGTTTACGTTTCGGACAGGCATCCTGGCCTCACACAATCGCTCTGGAGGAAAAATCCGACCATTAGCATGACGGCCACTTGGATAACTCAAGGGCTCTTGTTTGTCTGAAACAAACACGCTTTGGCAGTTTGACAGACGCATTTATTTGTCTGAAGACAAGCTGTGGAATTGGGGCACAAAGTTTCTCCTTAAACTTTGCTACTTGCTCTGTAATGGTTGCTTTGACACTGAATTTAACCAAATAAGATTTATTGACATCTGCAAAAGCTGATCGGGTAATGTTTCCACTGCGGGCAATTTGCTGGCACCGCCCGAACCGCCGCTCGATCACTGAATGTTTACCGAATTCGATAGCGTTTTGGACGAATGATGGCCATTTGTTTCCTTTGTTTATCCTTTATTCTTTTGTCCATCATCTTGAGAGCTGACTTCATAACCATTGTGCATTACTTTTCTGGATTTTGCCAAAACGTTTGTTTTTGTAAGGTAAAAGCATACGATGCAGAGAAATGGACCAGATACAATATATATATATATATATATATATATATATATATATATATATATATATATATATATATATATATATATATATATATATATATATACACAAACACGAAATGGCCAAAAGTATGTGGACACCCCTTCTAATTAGTGGATTCGGCAATTTCAGCCACACCTATTCCTCACAGGTATATAAAATCAAGCACACAGCCATGCAAGCTCTATAAACAGATATTGGCCGTAGAATGGACTGCACTGGAGAGCTCAGTGACTTTCAACATGGCATAGTCATAATATGCCACCTTACCAGCAATTCAGTTCGTCAAATTTCTGCCCTGCTAGAGCTGTCCCAGTCAACTGTAAGTGCTCTTATTGTGAAGTGGAAACGTCTTGGAGCAACAACAGCTCAGCCACAAAGTGGTAGGCCACACAAGCATACAGAATGTGTCTGCTGGGTGCTGTAGCACGGAGCACAGAAATATGGTCTGTCGTTGGTTGCAACACTCACTAACTAGTTTCAAACTGACTCTGGAAGTAACGTCAGCAGAAGTACTGTTCGTCAAGAGCTTCAGGAAATGAGTTTCTATGGCTGAGCAGCACAAGCCGATGATCACCATGTGCAATGCCAAGCGTTGGCTGGAGTGGTGTAAAGCTCACCACCATGGGACTTTGGAGCAGTGGAAACACATTCTCTGGAATGATGAATCGTTCTTCTCCATCTGGCAGTCCAACGGATGGATCTGGGTTTGGCAGATGCAAGGAGAACCCTACCTGCCAGAATGCAGAGTGCCAACTGTAAAGTTTGGTGGTGGAGTAATAATGTTCTGAGGCTGTTTTTCATGGTTCGGGCTGGGCCTCTTCGTACCATTGAAGGGAAGTCTTAACGCTACAGCATACAATGACATTCTAGATGATTCTGAGATTCTGTGCTTTGGACACAGTGACGCGCTGCTCTGGAACATGTTCCCATTCCTACGTGACCTGACCTGTGCTTCCAACTTTGAGGCAAAAGTTTGGGGAAGGCCCTTTCCTGTTTCAGCATGGCAATGCCCCCGTGCACAAAGTGAGGCCTATACAGATATGGTTTGTCGAGATTGGTGTGGAAGAACTTGACTGGTCCACACAGAACCCTGACTTAACCCCATCGGACACCTTTGGGATGATTTTGAGCACCGACTACGAGCCAGACCTATATATACCTGGCGACCTATATATACCAGACCCAGTCTGGCGATATAGCCAGACCTATATCGCCCAGACTAAAGAAGTCCAACATCAGTGCCCAATCTCGCTCGTGCTCTTGTGGCTGAATGGAAGCAAATCCCCACAGCAATGTTCCAACATTTAGTGGAAAGCCTTCCCAGGAGAGTAGAAGGTATTATTGCAGCAAATTGGGGACCAACTCCATATTGATGCCCATGATTTTAGAATGAGATGTTGGATGAGTAGGTGTCCACATACTTTTGGCCATGTAGTGCACATCTGTACTAATAAATGTGTGTGTGTATCTCTCTCTTCCATAACTTCAAAACCATAAAAACTTAGCAGCCTGAAACTTTGCAAGCATACTAAGAAACCTCCAAGGAAATGCAAGAGTGAAAATTGTGTGTTTGGATTCATTGAAACACCCATCCTTCCAGTTGGACCATACTCTTTGCAGAGCATTGGTGCTGCCTTAGCATTCTCCTTGGCTATTGAACACAGTATACCAGCATGCTGGCGCTCATTTTGCCGACCTCGGAAGGATGACAGGCAGGGTCAACCCCACCTGGTATTACTTCAACAGCCGAGTGGGATTTGAACTCAGGACCGTAGGATACCAAGCCCACCACCCTTACCATAAAGCCAACACCAGATATATTAAAACACCACTTTTGAAGAAAATTAAATGCCTTATTTAATTATATCCTTCATCAGGTGATTCTTGGGCCACCTCGCTTTCTGGGGTCTTAAGGTGTTTCCTGGGTAATTTCGCTGGGGTCTGAAGCTGACATAATTCTTAGCCTGCTCCACCATGCTTTGATTTGGAACAGGCCACAACAATTTCTTCATGATAAAGTTTTTTTTTCACTTTACTCACTCATATTATCGAATGCCTGTTCATCATAGCCATGAATCACTGCACACATCGCTTTTCTAAGTGGAACAGTTTTCAAATTAGTAGTTTGGAGTGATTTCATGCATTATATGATGTGATTTTCCATGATGTACTTGTACATGATGTACATGATGTACTTGCATGGACTAATTAAAGTACATCATCGAAATATTATTTCAGTTTTGAGGATCAGATATCGCCCAGACTAAAGAAGTGTTTAAAATCTGTTGTAAAATCTAATAATTTAAAGAAATAACGAGTCTTATAACTAAGCCGAAACGCTAGTCAGGTCAATATATGGAAAATACCCCATCAACCCCCCAAAAATCGCTACAAAAGGTTTCTCAACCGATTCTGGTAGGTTTTAGTGTACTTTATAACATACTAAAAGTTTACCAAAGAATGACCCCCCGGAAAGGTGTTTTTTTCAAGATGGCGTCCAAGATGGCTGCCGAAACCTTTTAATGATCATAACTCTGTAACTATCAATGCAAATTTGATGATCTTGGTGTCTATTTCTAGGTTTTTGGGGGAAAAGAACATATTTAGATCATAAAAAATGATGTTTGCCTTCTATGTAAATAAAAATCCAATATGGCGTCAAAAATGAACACATTGTAACCATTTTTTATATCACATAGCGTGAGTTAAGATTTTTTGCTGCAGTGGCTTTCCATATTTTCAGTGCTGCCATCAGTTGAGAAACCTTTTGTACCAATGTTTTGGGGGTTGAAGGGCCATCTTCTTGTTGACAAGTGCCTGCATAGCCAGCTTGTAATGGAAATGGCCAAAGACAATCCCGCGATTCAGACACTGCTGGATCAAGCCGAGGAATTGTACTCCTTCCTTCTTAGCGGAGAGACGACGCTAGGAAATGCTGCTTGTTCTGAGGTTTTGATCCAACTCGAGACAGTAATGGAGAAGAAGAAATCTGAACTTGCTCAGACCTCAAAGACCAGCCAGTTGTGGCATAATTATCAGCGTATGGTTGGCATGGCAAGAATGTTGATCAAGGCGGATCGTACTGGGTCTTGGTTGATGCATTTGCAGGCAGTGTCCAATTGCCTAACTGCAGCTGGGCACTTCAATTAGCTGCGATCTGCTCATTACTACCTGCAGCAAATGAGCAACCTGGAGGAAAAGCACCCAGACGTTTATCGAAAGTTCCTTGATGGTTTTCACGTTGTTCGTAGAAGCAATCAGTTTTGGGCAGGGCTTAGTAGTGATCTTGTCATTGAACAAACGTTGATGAGGTCTCAAAAAAGCACTGGTGGGATGACCGAGGACATGCGAAAACTTTGGACCTTATCTGCACCTGTAACATCCGAGTACAACAGTGCGATGCAGGATTTCACAGACCTGACCTATACTACAGGTCCGCAACACAAAGACTTAACTGAGGCACGCATCAAAAGAGATGCATCTGATCTCGAGAAAATTCGGATAAAGCTTGCAGCCTGCTCACCCTTCACATCTGATTTTACTCTGAGAAATATTGCAGGGATAGTGGCTGGGCCAGATGTGAATGTAGTACATGCCTTTGAATCGGTTGGGAACAAGATCATTGAAGATATAATCGGAAAGTCGGCATTTACTTACAAATTCAAGTGGAAAGACAGAGCCCAAACCCTTGGGAATATCTCTGCTGTAAAGATTGCTCCTGATCGTACCATTGATCCTGCCCTTCTGTTCCAGCGTTTCCTTGTGGTGTCAAGGTCAGGATATCTTTCCCTTGAAGATGTTTTGACATATGAACTAAGCCCCTACCCTCCAGCCCTCTTTGAGGTCAGGAACATTCTTCGAAAAGCAGACAAACCTCAGCTTGCTCAGGCAATTCGAGACCATGCTGCGGACTTATCAAGTGAGGCTGTGATGAACTATATTCCTAAAACAGATTGTTACGTGCTTGATGGTGGCTCTTTGCTCCATCGTTTACCGTGGAAGAAAGACGACTCATATAATGCAATAGCTGAGTCTTATGCAGACTTCACTGTGAGACATTACGGACTAGCGACAGTGGTGTTCGATGGCTATGGTGAAGGTCCCTCCATAAAAGACAACACACATCAGAGATGAGGACAAAACCTGCACCCTATTGTTAGTTTCACTGCAGAAACAGAATTTTCAGGCAAAAAGGAGGACTTTTTGTCTCATGACAAAAACAAGGCAGACATGATTGCTCTCATCAGCACAGCACTAACTAAAAGGGGATGCCATGTCATTCAGTCACCAGGGGATGCCGACATTGATATTGTTAAGGCAACTGTTGAACGATCCCGTCATTGCACCACAACATTGGTCGGTGAGGATACAGATTTGCTGATCTTGCTCCTTCATTACTCTAGAACAGACAATGAGATCATCTACTTCCATTATGATGCAAACACGCAGTCAAAATAGCACAAAGTGTATAACATTAACCTGTTGAAAGACACTTTAGGAGACGATGTGCGCAATGAGTTGCTCTTTGTACATGCCGACACAGGCTATGATTCAACTTCAAGGATTTTTGGCATCGGAAAAAAGTCAGCCTTCCAAAAATTAGTGAAATCTGATCCTGTCATGAAGTCCTGTGCTAGTGCATTCATCCTTCAAAACAAATCTCAAGAGGACATATCAGATCTTGGAAAAGACCTGATGGTTGATCTCTATGGTGGCAAGTCTAATGATACGCTCTCATCACTGCGCCATATCATTTTCACCAAGAAAGTGGCAACTGCTCAAGCATTTGCCACTCCTGAACGGCTTCCACCAACATCACCTGCAATAAGATTCCATAGCCAATGTGTGTACTTTGAAATTATGGTATGGATGGGGATGGCAAATGAAATGAACCCAACCAAATGGGGATGGAAACAGAAAAATGATCAGTTAATTACAATTATGACCCAAAACAATGCTGTGCCTCACGAACTCTTGAAAATTATCCATTGCAACTGTTCGAGGGGGTGCAAATCCTCTCGATGCAGCTGCAGACGCTATGGACTCCCCTGCACTGCTGCATATGGCCCTTGCCAAACTGAAAACTGTGACAATCCAAACAACACTCAAGAGGTCGATACTGAGGAGGAGGAGGATGACACTCAAAACTGAACGC
Source organism: Eptatretus burgeri (assembly GCF_056783735.1). NCBI lineage: Eukaryota > Metazoa > Chordata > Myxini > Myxiniformes > Myxinidae > Eptatretus > Eptatretus burgeri. The sequence continues at coordinate 75,173,760 of NC_140970.1, forward strand.
TCTGAAACTTATTCTATGGACAAAGGTTGGATTTTTGTGTTGCATACTAGGCCAAAATCATTTTTTTATGATCTTAATGTGTTCTTTGCCCCCAAAAACCTAGGGATAGCCACCAAGATCATCAAATTTGAGTTGATCGTTACAGAGTTATGATCATTAAAAGGTTTCGGCAGCCATCTTGAAAAAAACACTTTTCCGGGGGTCATACTTTGGTTAACTTTTAGTATGGTATAAAATACACTAAAACCTACCAGAATCAGTTGAGAAACTTTTTGTAGCAATTTTTTGGGGGTTAAACTGTATATTGACCTGACTACACCCATTTACTTTAAGCAAGCCATGCTACGTTCAATCTTCCATAGATACACAAGAAAATGTGAAATTTCCAAAGGATTAAACTTGTCTTTTTCCATGTTTGTAGAATTATATTGAGTGAACAAAAAATTTAGGAATGTGCCAAAATTAACCTGCTTCATTGAGCTGTATGATTTAATGCATTCACTGCTTGACCTTGCGGCTTGTTCCCCAGAGAGACTTATTATCTATAGAATCTGCCAAATCTGTATCGATAATTTTGGAGGTTTCGTGAGGTGCTCTACAGGGAATCAAAGCAAATTTGGTAAAAAAATAAATTAATAAAACGGCCGTTTTAGAAAAAAGTTGTATCACGTTTACGTGGACCCCAAACTGATGCACTACATAACGCATGCAGAGAGGAGCAAGCAAGATGAAGGATTACCTGCGATGTTTATTTCACGGGTGATCGAACTTTGTGATGTCTCCAGGGTTGTTCTGCATTGAGCTGCAACTCTTTTGTGGATAAAGTCATTATTTGAATGAATTCATTTTATTTCATTAACTGTTGCATGTGTGGTGAAGACCGGCTTTAAAGTTAAAGGGATCCAACAAGATATGCAGCGACAGCCTAGCCAACCTTACTTTATCAACCATTTAATTGGAGTGCTTAATCCACCCACCAAGTGCCCTACATTTGATCGCGGTACCGCATTATCATCATCTTCCTGAAATTTCTGTACGAATGCAACATTGTTTTTCGGTAAAAGCTACTCAAGGTTTCTGGGTAGTATACAGTATGAACTGCAGTCGGTATCACACCGACTGCAACCTGCTGATTCCCGAAATAGTTCACTGAGCGAATTCCTGAAAATTGAGCGAATCGTTCACTCACTGTGTACGCTTTTGCTGTGCTTTGTCAATCAGAGCGAGTGGTTCGTGCTCAATCATCCATCATCCATGAGCATCCTGAGCTCTCACTTTCTTTCTTTCTTTCTTTCTTTGTCCCGTCCTTGCTCTATCCCCTCCCAATACAGTGCAGCACCCTCCTCCCACACGTTTCTCTCTCTCTCTCTCTCTCTCTCTCTCTCTCTCTCTCTCTCTCTCTCTCTCTCTCTCTCTCTCTCTCTCTCTCTCTCTCTCTCTCTCTCTCTCTCTCTCTCTCTCTCTCTCTCTCTCTCTCTGGACATGTCCGGGTTGGTGCTTATGTCCAGACGGGAATTTATCTCCGGACACATCGGGGCAGTGTTTTTCTCTGGCCACCTCTCTCTCTCCCTCTCTCTGTCTCTGTGTCTCTCTCTCTCTCTCTCTCTGGACATGTCCGGGTAGGTGCTTATGTCCAGACGGGAATTTGTCTCCGGACACATCGTGGCAGTGTTTTTCTCCTGACGCGACCGGGTGGTGTTCTTCTCGGAAAACGTCGGGGCGGTGTTTTTCTCTGGACGTGTCAGAGTGGTGTTTTTCTATGGACGCGTTGGGGCGGTGTTTTTCTCCAGACGCGTCGGGCCATGCTTTATTATGTGTGTTCTATATGTATATATGTATATGTTGTTGTTATTGTTCGTCTTTCGGCTGCTCCCGTTAGGGATCGCCACAGCGGACCATTTGTTATGATCCGCATACTGATTTGGCATAGGTTTTACGCCGGATGCCCTTCCTGACGAAACCCTGGTCGCCTCTTACGCATCATATTTATATATATATATATATATATATATATATATATATATATATATATATATATATATATATATATATATATATATATATGTATACACAGTAATCCCCCGTTTCTCGTGGGGGTTACGTTCCAAACCTCCCCGCGCGAAGTGAAAATCCGCAATGAATGGACGCCTCCCCCAAAAATCGACTCGTCTGGTCTGGTCGGTTTGGCAGTGATTGGGTTTGAGGTGCCGGAGATCGACTAGTCTGGTCTGGTCGGTTTGGCAGTGATTGGGTTTGAGGTGCCGGAGATCAGCTAGTCTGGTCTGGTCGGTTTTGAGGTGCTGGGTATGAGCAGTGCTCGTCCAACGGCAGCAAACCTTTTTCCTCCCCGAAGCATATATCAAGCACCTTTAGCTTAACCTTCTCCTGGAGCGTCCTAGGACCTTCCTCTGGCGCTTCGGTTCCTTGCCAGAAGCCTTAGAAGGTGCAGGGCGTTTGGGTGGCATCGTGGGGCTTGGAGAAAAAAAAAACATAGAAAATATTCGACGTTCACAAGCGAAAGTTTGTCTCGTGCGTTGTGTGATATATATATATATATATATATATATATATATATATATATATATATATATATATATATATATATATATCTATATCTTCAGCACGGGAGATTCCAATGATCTTGAATACTTTGGTTTCCACAGCATCAAACTGAGCACGATGTAAGTCAGGGGAGCCAACCCAGATTTACATTACACTGGGTCTCTCATCAGCAAGCATAAGATCATGGACTTTTAAGATCCCATTGCTTCCTTCCTGAGGGATACTCAGTTGAGTATCGTCCATCTGAGTGGCAAGTCATCCAGGATTGCAACTCTTAGTCAATGAAACTGCCTCAGCAACATTATGCACTTCGCAGTGCAAGGAGGATTAAAGAACAAACAAACTATAGGAGGCCTCAATGTCTTGTCACCCCCTGTAAAAATCGTGACATTACCTTTGTGTGCAGAGTGTTAATTCGTTTCCTTTTTCCATTTTTCAGATTGAGTGAATGTAGCCATGCCATGTGAAAGGAGACTTGCTTTTCATCGTATCACCCACAAATGCATAACTTGGACCGTGACAACGTTAATTAATTACGTATCATTGCACCATTCCTGCATCTGTTAATTATGTTAGGTACCAAAGGAACGTAACTTTTAGACACCACAGACCATTTTTGCACCCCTCGCCCTCCTTTAGACCCCTTAGGCTCTTTACATCCCTTAGACCTTGACATAATTTAGACCCTTATGACCCCTTATACCTGAGGTAAGATACACTATATCGCACAAAGTATGTGGACACTCCTACTGAGTGGATTTGGCTATTTCAGCCACACTCATTGCTGACAGGTGTATAAAATCAAGCATACAGCCATGCAATCTCCATAGACAAACATTGCCAGTAGAATAGGCCATACTAAAGAGCTCAGTGACTTTCAACGTGGCACCATCATAGGATGCCACCTTTCCAACATGTCAGTTTGCCAAATTTCTGCCTTGCTCGAGCTGCGTCGGTCAACTGCAAGTGCTGCTATTGCGAAGTGGAAACGTCTAGGAGCAACAATAGCTGAACCACAAAGTGGTAGGCTACGCAAGCTCACAGAATGAGACTGCGAGTGCTGAAGTGCTTAGTGTGGAAAAATAATCTGTCATCAGTTGCAATACTCACTACAGAGTTCCAAACTGACTCTGGAAGCAATGTCAGCACAAGCACTGTTCGTCGAGAGATTAATGAAATGGGTTGCCATGGCCGGGCAGCCGTACACAAACCTAAGATAACTATGCGCAATGCCAAGCATTGGCTGGAGTCATGTAAAGCTCACCACCATTGGACTCTGGAGCAGTGGAAACACGTTCTCTGGATTGATGAGTCAGGCTTCACCATCTGGCAGTCGGAAGGATGAATTTGGGTTTGGCGGATGCCAGGATAATGATTCCTGTCCGAATGCATAGTGCCAACTGTAAAGTTGGTGGAGGAGGGATAATGGTCTGGGGCTTTTTTTCATGGTTCGGGTCACCCCCTGAGCTCCAGTGAAGGGAAGTCTGAATGCGATAGCATACAATGACATTCTAGATGATTGTGTGCTTCCAAGTTTGTGACAAAAGTTGGGGGAAGACCCTTTCCTGTTTCAGCATTTCAATGCCCCCATGGAAAAAGCGAAGTGCATACAGAAATGGTTTGTCGAGATTGGTGCGGAAGAACTTGACTGGCCGACACAGAGCCCTGACCTCAACCCCATCGAACACCTTTTGGATGAATTGGAATGCCGACTGCAAGCCAGACCTACTCGCCGATCATCAGTGCCCGACCTCACTAATGCTGTTGTGGCTGATTGGAAGCAAATCCCTGCAGCAATGTTGCAACATCTTGTGGAAAGTCTTCCGAGAAGAGTGGAGGCTGTTATAGCACGAAAGGGGAGATGAACTCCATATTAATGCCCATAATTTTGGAATGAGATGTGCATCGAGCAGGTGTCCACATTCTTTTGGCCATGTAGTGTATGTTCATCTGTAGTGAGTGTTGTTCATCCATGGTGAGCGATGTTCATCTTAACAGAAAGCCCACTGACGGAAAGTCAAAGAATAGGGGCAATACCCTTGGGCGCTCACCTGGTAGAGTGATACTGAGGAGGAAGTCAACGTGGGATGAAATCAGCATAATGTACCAATAAACCAAATACCTATTTTGGGGGGACATCCCCCCCCTAAATGAACCCCATCATACCCCAATTGTTTTTTAATTTTAAATCACGAACAAAGTTTGGTACATCACAAGTGATAAAGGTTGTGTCCAGTTTCATCAAAATTGTGTGTGTGTAGTTTCAGACACACACATGACACTAGTGTGCAGCCTTTTGGCTGCTAGTTGCATCATTGGTTATGGACACAAATATGTCGCTGATGCAGTGCTACTTTTACCAATACATTGGTGCTAATTTCACCAACCACAGAAGGATGATAGGCTGAGTCAACCCCACCTGCTGTTTATTCAGTGGGAAATAGGACTCAAACTCAGGACCCTAGAAACCAAAGCCAGCATCCCTAACTGCTAAGCCAACGCCAGGTTTTGTTCTTTCAGAGAATAAAGCAAATAATACTTTGGGGGGCCAACCCCCCCCCCATGTATACTCCTTTAGACCCAAATTATTTTAATGTCACGAACAAACTTTGATACATCCAAGGTTGTGGTCATGTTTCATCAGAATTGTGTGTACAGTTTCTGAGAAGAAAATAAATACCTCTTTTCATTTCCTTGCCTCTTGACAGAAAGCCCACTGATTGAAAGTCAAAAAAGTTCAGTGAATCGACATTTTTTGAGCAAAATTTTTATTGAGCAAATTCTTCAATACTAAACCGCAACTTTATATCGGAAAAAAAAGAGGAAGAAAGAAAACATTAAACATATAAATAAATAAATAAATAAATAAAACATTACTTTTTTGGTTTTCTTTCAAAAACAACATCAAAAAAAAGTTTTTTGCAAAGATCGTCCATGAGCCTCAACATTGAATATAAAAGCATGACAATAAAATAGAAATAACAAGTAAAGGTACATTTAAAGTATACCGCCCCCATGCCAAATAAAAAATTACAAATCCTCCAGCGTGCGACATTGCAAGGGGCAACTTCGGCGCCTGGCGATACCGCCGTGCAGCACATGGAGACGGAATTTGGAGGAAGAAGTGTATTTCTGAAAAGAATGTACAAATGATACTTACTCACCATGTATCACATGGAGACGGAATTGGGAAGGAGTGGTGTACAATAATTGATTGATTAATTGCATAATTAAAATAAATAATAATCGTAAAATAATTAATTTCTGAATTAATTGGCTCATAGTATACCAAAACCACCACTGTTTCATGCAAATCTGTAACTTTTTGAAAATTAATTCATCGAAAAATCAGTAAATAAAAGATATGCTTTATAGCCAAATCGCTTGTTTTCTGTCGTATCCAAATATCAGTTTTCGAGCTCAAAAGGTGGCTGACATTGCCCAGACGAGAAAGAAAATAAATAAGGAATCAATAATAATTCAGAAATTAATCAATTAATTGATTCATCAAAAAATAAATAATAGCATTTTTGTCAAAGTGCATCATCACTTTTGTCCCCAAATTTCAGCTCCCTAGCTCAAAGGATGGCTGAGATATCACCCAGACAAACAGGAAAACAAACAAACATGAAAGAAAACAAAGTAAGTAAAAACTGAGTACTCCCTTTCTTTGGTGCATGGCGATGACGTTATGCATCGCCTGGATATGGAATTTGGAAAGAGCGTTGCACAACAATATGTTTTGCAAGTTAACTTTGTCTCAGTTCCCTGGTCTATTGGACCGGTGTGATGTAAAGTCATTTAAATTTTTACCTCTGCCACTGAAGGTGGATGGAGGTTATGTTTTCACCTCTCTGTTTGTTTATTTTTTTGTGAACAAAATATCTCAAAAGTTGTGGACAGATTCAAACAGGATTTAGTGTGGAGCTTGGGTATGTGACAAGAACATAATGATTAGATTTTGATGAAGATCTGGATCCGATAATTTTTTAAGTGATTTTTTTTTTCACCATTGGGAGGTAGGGCTTGAGCAGATGGTGAACCATCGGAGTGCTGCCATCCCCTTGTCATCACATGCAAGGCTAACGGGAGGATTTGGATGTGTGTCGATTCCCGTAATCTTAACTGTCATGCCAAGTGGCCCATACACTCTATGACAATGTCAGAAGAAGCAATATTATGCACGCACCAGCTAATAAGAGCTAAATCGATGGGGTAGAACTTCCTGGCTAAACTGTGTGGACTACGCTGGACCAATGGAGGAAATGACAGAATGAACTGGATACGTTTATAACGAGAAGGGCACTTGGTAGAGTGCATACCTCCACCACGTAATGCCTGATCCACGAAAACACATCGGGCCCATTACATTTTTGAAATATCATACTATACAGTACTCTATCACTTTTGGCCCGATCTCTCAATGGAGAAGAATCACTTTAAAGATTAAATAATTCTCGTATCCAGATCCAGATTTGGATCTTCACCAAAATCAAATCAATTCATCCATGCCACACACCCAACCTGTTTACCAAGTTTCATCCTAATCTGTCCACAACTTTTTGAGATATCGTGCTATATATCGTTTTTCGCCATATCTCTCAATGGTGAAGAATCACTTAAACAATTCTAGTAGTCGGATTCAGATACAGAACTTCACCAACATTTAGGCAGTTCGTCCTTGTCACACACCAAAACTGTCTACAAAATTTCATCTAGATCCACCCACAACTTTTTGAGATACATTTTACACTAACAGACAAACAGACAGAAAGGGGTGAAAACATAACCTCCTTCACCTTAGGTGGCGGAGGTAATGAGGGCAATTTATTCATAAAGCAATTGCAATGAAAGGTCATGTGACACAATAATAAAAGGTTTTATTAAGCATGTGTACAGCAGGGGAAAGCAAGGATTGATGAGGCACGGCAAAAGAAATGCAATTATTTACAAAAGAGAGATACAGGACAGACCTCAACCGATAGTAAACTTCTGCAATCTTATCTTTAATCTAACATAACAGGCACCATCAGACACACATCTGAGCAATTCAGAGAGAAAGTTTGAGATCTGAACCTCCTCTGTAATACCTGGCAAGTTCGATGGATCAATGCAACCCAGTCGCTTAGGAGGGGAGGAGGGAATAAAACTGGTGGTGTTTATGGTGTGTCAGTGAAGAGATGGAAAATTGAGGTGTAATGAGATGCTCAGGTAATGCAGCAGAGGGACAGTGAAGAGGTGAATATCTACAGTTGCTCTTTTAGTTTTGTGTTTCTACAGCAGACGAGACAGTAGATGGGAGAGACAGAACATGTGAGATGATAGCTTAGCTTGGCATGTGAGAAAGTCTGCACGTGTAATTGCTATGTCTTGTTGGTCTAGCATTCTACCTACTCAGCGCTTCGCTCCACCTTTCCCCTCGCACCGCTGTTCAGGTCTGGACCCTCCTCCTCGTCCAGCCCTCTGCACTCGGAATCAGCTGCCTTGCACCCAGGAGAAGATTCTCTGACCTTGTTTGGAGATTCACTGGCTTAAGACTGATTGGTGAAGACTGACTGATCCTTTTGCAGCTATTTTATAGATCCAGTGTGAAGGAGGAGCCAAAAGTCGGATCAAAACGCTCTGTAGGTGTATCCGAGCACTCCCATTGGCGTGCAGACACCTACTCGAGAAGTCGCACTGCCCCGCGAGGGTCTGAAGCCGAATATAGCCTCATTCACCCCCAAACTCGGCCATGCAATGGAACTCCGAGATCAACTTGGGGTGCAGGTTTGTGGGAGCGCTCGCCAGCCACAAACGTGCACTGGACTTCGAATGAGGGTCACAATTTAGCGGAATGCCAGTGCCACTCAGATGACATTGAATGGACCTCAGCGCATTCTTGCACTCTGAGCTACGTGCCCATCTGTTCCAACCCCAAGCATCCGCCATGGTGGGTCATGTCCATTGTTCTCTGACATCCTTAAATAACTGTGGTGAGCGTCCGGGGTACTAACTGTGGTTGTGGAATTTCAGAGCAGTTGTAGTGAGGTTGGGGAAATGCTGTGACATTTGTGGTGAAGAGGTTGAAGCAGTTGGAACAGTTGTGGTGAAGTGATTGAAGCGTTTGTAGTGAGGAGGCATTGGTGGTGAAGCGGTCGAGCATTGTATATTGTGGGGATTTTTAGGAAGGTGTTGTGGTGGTCATACTAAGGTTGTAGCATTGTGGCTCGAGTACTGAGGAGTCTGAAATGAAACGTCCATTTGGGAATGGCACGCGGTTTGAACGGGGCTGCTGTGGTATATGTTCATGAGACTCTCTATTAACGTCATCATTCGGTCTGTTGCATGCTTGGTTGCTTGAAGGAGAGGTCGTATGTGCAAAGTAAATTAAAATAGATGAATGGAATTAAAGACCTCACTGAAAGACCTCACAATGCATTTTGTCCCATTAACCCACGAGACATAAGGGAAGGGCTATCTGAAATGGATACTCATGGAATAATTGCCCAGGAACTGCTATATGTTGGGTGCATTTGGCTTGAGGAGTGGCGTTTTTGCAGAACCGTAATACTATGATTGAACTTAAAGCATTGGCCATAGCTTAGGCCACATAAAAAAGGTAAGCAGTACCTCATAGGACTTTTGTCATTCAACGTTGTTGTGGACCATAGACACCCGGTGCCTATCTTCAACTCATATGCGTTGGACACCATTGAGAACCCTCACCTGCAGCGTATTCTCTGAAAACTGACACCGTACAACTTCACCACCAAATGGTGGAGAGGTACGGTACACGGGCTTCCGGATGCCCTTTTACGTCATCCAGTGGATAAACCACAACCTCAGAATGTACTTGCGGAAATGGAGTTTTCGATTCATGACATTGTCGCCTACACTGCACGGATCGACGATCGTCTGTCTGGTATGGGGACCCCTTTCGAGATCCCATCCTTCAGAAGCTTCTCACAATGACGTTACCTATTGCTTTCCCATGCAAACTGTCAACGACGGTTTCCCCTCCAACAAAGGAGCCATTGACCCTTGTGTTAAGGAATTCTGCAGTATTTGCAATGATCTATTAGTGGACGACGGTGTCATCCTGTACGGAGCCCACATAGTTGTGCCTGCAGCAGCCGTCTAGACATACTCGATCATTTGCATGCTTTCCACCAAATAATTGAATGCATGAAGACATGTTCCCATCAGCTCGTGCACTGTAGTGGAGGATCCCACCATTGAGTCCGTGACTAAGTTTCCGGGACCAATTTTTCAATGCAGATTCTGGTAGATGGGGCCAAAAAAAGAAATTTTAGGGAGAGTACTCCTTTCAAAAGTATGGGCTAACTCCACCAGGGGGCGAAATTCAAAATGGCCACCCAAAATCAATATTGTGGTTTAATTTCACTTCTAATTAGTCTAGAACATTCGTTTTGGTGTCTAAACCATGTTTTTGGGGTCAAGGATTTCAAATCTGTCCATGTTAATTATGTATATGCAACACCAGAGGGTGTTTTTCACTATATTTGCCTATATTTGGACTTTTTTTCCACTCTGACATATAACTAGACTGTACAACCTTGAATGCCATCAGCCCAGTTAAAAATGCAAGAAACTGATGACATTTGACAGTTAACTTATCATAAATTCTTAAGTCCCAAAGTAAAGGTAATGTGTGTGCACAACTTTTGACACAGCTATATCAAACATGAACATACATGTACTTGTCTTACTTGTCATAGTTAAATTCTATGGAATTAATGATTTTCTCTATCACTGTAATCATCATCTTCAATATCACTCTCATCAGACGTTGGCATCTCCTCCTCATCTACACCCTGTATTGATTCTCTTAAGTCCTTTGGTAGAGCTGGCTTACTATACCTCTGGGGTACACACTTTCCATTCTCCAGCCTCCACCCACTGTTCAATGGGGATGGAATGAGCTCACTTTTCTCAAATTTGAGAAACAGGTACGACTGATAATTCACTCACTGCACCTTCAAGTTGTGCGAATCTCTGTCAGGTGGTATTCTTGATGTAGACTTCCTTTTGAGATGCTTCCACTTCTGAGCTCTGGCTTCACCAAGTGTTTGGCTGACTTTGTCACCATAGATGTATCGCATTGTGAAAATGGCCATGTTGTCCAGAACTTCATTGGAGGCTGGAATTTCATTGCCAACTGATTGCAGAATTTGTGTGGCCTTTTGGCATACTCATTTCTCAAACACGGATTTTTTTTATTTTTTTATTTTGGCATGACCAAAAAAGGCAGCTGTGGTATCACAACCACTATGCACATGCAATGGTATGATGACATCAGCAACATTCTTTGCACAGAGGGAATGACAGTCAATGATGGTGTCTTTGCACTTTATTCCTAAAATGCCATCAATCCTGTGAGCAACATGAGCAGCGAGCATCATAACATCAGTATCTTCAGCATCCAGTATGACTGGTACTTGAGAGTCAACTTTGCGAATCTGTGAGTGGATGAAAAACATCACAGTATCTGCCTCGATGTGATTGCACTTATAGTCAAACACTTTAACCCCTCCGGTGAGATTCTCGCAGTGAGGTCCGACGGAGTAAATCAGTTCTTTGTTTGTGAGGCTGGTTGACATCATTCTGAACTGGTTCTTTAGAAATACTTGCATCCTCTGTATATTGCTAGGATTACTGAAGAGGTCAGCAAGTAATTTTGGTGACAGGAAGCTTTCCTCTGCTCTGATGAAAATGTTTCTGAATCCTCCGTTACCATTTTTACTTGCTCGCATACTTCTCTCAATGTCCTTAATAGTATATGGTAAGTCATGAGGATCATTCACCAGGATAAGTGTGGCAGCGGATGTGTGACGCCACAGTATTAGAGAGCATGTTTGAAGCATACTCAGACCAAGTGAACACCTTCGCCATCATGTTTCTTCCATTGTTCAGCTGATGGAAGAGATAACCTCCACATGAAGCCCATGTCAATTATGGCTACGTAATCACCTAGGACATGTTGAAGGTTTTCCAAGTCGAGGACTTCAATCAGCTTTGACTTCTGAGTTTTCCTCATTGTGCCATTTATGTTCAAGATTGGTAAGCATTCATCGTATCCCTGTGTCGTAAGAGGCGACCAGGGTTGCGTCAGGAAGGGCATCCGGCGTAAAACATGTGCCAAATCACTATGCGGATCATACGGATGATCCGCTGTGGCGACCCCGAACGGGAGCAGCCGAAAGAAGAAGAAGAAGAAGAAGAAGATTGGTAAGCATTCATCATTGACTCTGTACTCCATTACATCTGCCAAAACAAATTTTTTGTTATGTTTCTCGGCCATTGCAATGATGGATGCCATTGCTTTGTTCTCCATTTCTTCAAGTTTTGCAGGTCTTTTGTCTTTTTGTTCATTTGTTGGTGGAGGATTGCTGAAGCTTCTTCTCTAATTCTTCTTGACACTTGCATGGAAATACTTGGTTGCTGAGAACATTCGATCTTTGCAGAATTCTGAGATCTGGTTTTTCTCCATCATCCCAAGCTGACTCAAAGTCCTTGATAAGGTCATCTGAAGCAGGAACACCAGACATTAGAGATCTCAGCTCTGTGTTTTCCACATTGAAAGGGTCGCATTAACATTCATTAATACACATTTGCAAATCCTGTACAGCCTTTTCATCAAGTTCCAGTCGATTTCTGGTATTTTCACTGTGTGCTTGTTCAGATTCACTGGATTGGGCAATTCCATGCAAAGATGACCTGACCCTGTTGACAATGTTTACTTTACGAGTATGTGTGAGCAGCATTTTCTCATTCTTCAAAATCTTAAGCCATCCAGCCTTCAACTTTGAACCCTTGTTCATGCTCATCTCAATCCACAGGTCAAGCAAGGGCAGACAAGAATATGGTTTTCCTGTCATGGGCTGGGCAAACAGACCACCTGCCATAAACTGAGCCTTGTCTTCTGGAAAACTTTCTATTTCCAGCCAGAATTCTACCAGCCATCTCCCATAGTTTGTGTTATCATACACTTGCAGCCATGGAATCATAAGCCTGACAGATGCCTTGAACTCGTCCCAGTTCTGTGTTCTCAAGGCATGGAAATTCATCATTACAATTTCAGTCATGTTCAGAAAACTCAACCAGAGCCTTGTCATTGGGCTGTCACTGCTTTCCAATCTTTCTAATTCCTGAGAGACTACACTCAACTTCTGGCTCTCCTTCCAGGAACACATATACACGTTGACGTTCTTCATCAGAGGTTGATTTGTCCTGAAGTACCCAGTTTGGACAATTTGTCTCGTAAGGGTCTTATACATCAGTCTTTGCCACCTCATGCCACATTTATAGTGCTTGCCCTTTAAAGCTTGGTCCACTGAGGCATCTGCAATTACTCCTGCTGCCACTAATAGATCTGACAAGCCTGATCCCTGGAACCGTTTGTTCATGGCAGATATGAAGGAGAAATGCATGTGGAAAGGCGCAATGAAGGGAAAGATGACACCAAATTCCTCCGGATGTTCGTACTTGATCTGCACAATGTGGGCATATGCAGGTTGATCACCAACCAACAGAATGAAAGGCATGTTCTTGGGTTTTGCTGCTTCAGTGACTCTGCACATTACCTCATGTACTACCATCTTGTTAGGAGGACTTGGATATGTAAAGAAGTAGTATGGCTTACTTTTTGTTACAACAGGTTGAATTGTCGTCTGGAAACCAGGAAAAGCACCCACTGGCTGTGACTTAGGGAACTTGTCCGAGTAGTTTCATCAAGCCGTACAAGTGTATGAATGACCCCTCTCCTTTGCTGCATATCAGTGTTTTGCGGTGTGAAGTCTAGTTATGGTCGTACAGCTGGTACACCATTTCATTGTGGTGTAGGGCTGAAAAACATGCTGATTCAGACATAACTGCTTGACTTCTGCAGACTTGGGGATCTGAAGGGCCACCTCAGGGCCAGGTGGAACATTGATGATGTTTTCCGGCTGTACAAACATAACATTTGTACGATGAGATGTATTAGCACCAGTCAGTGTGTCATCTGAGAAGTCATCATTGTCCATGATTGCAGCACCTGGAGTATCCTGAGAAAGTTCTGCTGGGCAAATGTTGTTTTCTGTGATATCATGTTTTGCCCATGCGTCATATAAATGCAGTACGTCTTTGCAACTTATGCCAAAGGAGAAGCATTTGAGGAGGTCAACAATTTCCCTGCTCCTCGTCAGAGCATGCATTGTTACTGAAAGTTGAACCTGAAAAGATGTTCTGGTACCTGAGATGAAGGATTTAAGCACTGATGCTAATGTGATCAAGGAAGGGTCTTCACACTGATCGTCTGCAGTGCACCTTTGACCTTTTCTCAACTTTTTCAGAAAGTGCATTGAGACTTGTTGCTGCTCTTCCTTTTCTACTAACTGCTCGACGTGTGGTGACCATGGCAAATTAGATACTTTAGCCAATTTAATTTTCAGCCTTTGAGCAGCTGCTTCAAATATGTCCTCATCACTGATACCACAACAGTTAAGTGCTGCTTCAACATATGATCCTCCCGCTGACAGGTCCAAAACGAGTGAGCTTCTGTTCTTTTGCAGTCGGTCATGAAAACCTATTTTCCCATGAAATTCGTCTTGCAACATTGATTGCAGTGTAGAGGACTTCACAGTAGTTGTAAATACAAAGTTGTTGAGCATTCTGGTATCATCATTAAGCAGACTTTGTAAAGTGCGAAACTCATGTTGTTCAAAGATAACACTTCGGACATGCTGAAAGAACTTCTGTTTAACCTCGGATGGGTGAATATAATTCAGGTGAAATTGCTGATCAGTCAAGTCATCTGATTTACGTGGAATATACTTCTTCCAGCAAGAGCGATGATAGCGAATCTCAGCTGCAAATGGGTCAGGAGTCGAATCTATCAAAGGTATGAGTCTGTTTCTCATACCTTCATCTTAAAGGTGAACTGTATGAAATTTGAACACATTCCACGCATCCCACTGCTCGATGATGTGCCATTTGTCTCTACCAGGATGCTTCGTGTCTTCAGGCAGCATACACCAGACACACAAGTTTTTGTCATGTATTACACCAAAGCTGGAACGTAACTTTCTCTGATTTGAAACTGTGTTTTCCAGATTATTAGATGACGAAGGTATCTGACGATCAGGACAATTTTCAGCACTTTTTTCTTCAGATTTTTTTGGTTTAAGGACCTTGGTAAGCTTGTCTTTACTAGCAATTTAGGCCCTACACAGTTTGTGGTAAAAGACTCCTTGAACACCATTTTCCCATTCAACCTCATCATACACTGAGCCATATTTATCTAGTCCCTCCCAGTTCTTAGCGTGATTTTTTTCAATGTTTCCCAGGCTTCAATTGGCGTGTTACTTTTGTCTTCATCGCAGTCTCCTTGGCAAAGGATGCAAATGACAATTTCTCCACTCCCTCGTTTCTTCCCTCTGCTTTCTCTGCTATCTGCCATCTGCAAAAAAAGTCATGCATTAGGTAAATGATGTATCATGTAATCCATTACGAAATTTAGAACCTTACTTGTTATTAAATAAAATATCAACTTGAAACCTAACATTATATAATGCCTTATTATATATTTTAGTAAATATAAAGTCTTATCTTTGGTGGTGTCAATGATTTATTAACTAAATAATTAATTACATTTTGGCTGTGTTTGTGACTTAACAATGATAAGGATATGTATCTTCAATGAACAGCATGATTGAACAAAAGTTTAAGAGATGCTTGCAAGCCCCGTCAGGTCATTTTAAATTTTCCACGTCATCTGTACTTTGTCATCTCGAAATCGGTACGTACTGGACTACGATTTTGTACATGCACTGCAGATATTGACTTTCCATCTGGTTTATAGAATTACATCCATAATAATAAGTATTTAAATCTGACCATAGTGTAATGTCGGCCACAAAACTGACAAAAAAGTCTCCGTATAGACATATATATTGTAAAACGTCCTCTGGTGTTGCCTATACATAATTATTATGGTCAGATTTGAAATCCTTGACCCCAAAAACATAGATTTAGACACCAAAACGAATGTTCGAGACTAATTAGAAGTGAAATTAAACCACAATATTGATTTTGGGTGGCCATTTTGAATTTCAACCCCTGGTGGAGTTAGCCCGCACTTTTGAGAGGGGTACCCTCACTAAAATTTCTTTTTTTTGGCCCATCTACCAGAATCTGCATTGATAAATTGGTCCCGGAAACTTGGTCACGGACTCAATGGTGGGGTCCTCTACTATTGGCAGAACATACACAACAACATCATCAACATTACCCATTCTTGTGCCAAATGCCAGGAGAGGCAGCCTTCACAGCAAGGGGAACCTCTGATGAGGGATCCATCACCAGCACGTGTGTTTGAGGATGTATCCATTGATTTCTTCACACATGCTGGCCTTGATTACCTTGTGTGCACTGACCGCTTGTCAGGCTGGCCTTGCGTATACCTGTTTAACACACCTGCCACGACAAGGTTGCTCATTCATGCTTTATGTGGTTTCTTCGTAGACCTCGGTGTTCCTGCTAGATTGCGCACTGATGGTGGTCGACAATTTTCTTCATGGGAATTTGCCAAATTTCTTGACCGTTGGGGTTTAACCCATCACCCATCATCACCATATTGGTCGAGATCAAATGGGCATGCAGAAGCGGCTGTGAAAGAGATTAAAAGGTTAATTGCCAAGACAACCAAAAACGGTAACACTGATGATGATGAGTTCTGCTTTGGACTACTGAAGTGGCGAAACACTCCATGTGCCGGTGGCCTTTTACCTGCCCAAGTTGTATTTGGTAAAGTTATATGCACTGCTGTACCTGGTCATTGCTGTGCATTTGCACCTGAGTGGCAGAAAGCAGAAGATGAGGCCGAACAGACAGCAGCAACAATCCGTCAGCAGGCGAAGTGGCATTATGTTAAATGTGCTAAGCATTTAAAACCTCTCGCTATTGGTTCAGAGGTCATTGTTCAAAATCCCATAAATAAGAAATGAGATTCTGTTAGGAAAGTAGTCAGAAAGGGACATACATGGTGCGATTGCCTGAAGAAAAAAATGCTTCCGGTCGAGTGATGTGGAGGAACTGATAATTCCTACGCATAGATTACCCTCCTGCTGATGTTGACCAAGACAATGGTCCACCGACGAATGTAAATGGAGATGCTTCCCCACCACCGATAAGAACAAGAGCAATGCCATGTAGATGAGATCTGTGGAGTCGTACTCCACCTTAAAATTACCTACGATAGTATAAAAAAATCGAGTTATCGACTTCGACTCACTGCTAAACTCTAAGTGCTGCAACTGAGAGGGCTGTGAGATGAGGTGATACCATCTCTGACTTATTTACAGTTGTTGCTGGAGTTCACCAGGGGTGTGTACTGGCCCCCACACTTTTCAGCACTTGTATGGACTGGATTCTGGGGAGGGTGTCAGAGAGATCAAGCTGTGGAGCATCGTTTGGGAATGTCAAGATCTCTGACCTTGGTTTCGCAGATGATGCAGTCATCTTTGTGTAGACTCGAGATATCCTTTTGGGGGCCCTCGAGGTGCTGAATGAGGAATTGGAGCCGCTGGGATTTCGGGTTTCCTGGGTCAAAACTAAGTTCCAGGCTTTCAGTGACATCTTGGATGCTGCTCTCCTGTCTGTACCTGTTTATGGCAAGGATGTTGAGGTCAGGGAGAGATTCACTTCCCTTCCTGTCTCTGCTGGCTGTGAGCCAGAGGTCAACAGACGTCTGGGTTGGGCCTGGGGAGTCATGGATTCACTGGATCATGGGGTGTGGCGCTGTCGGCACCTGTGCAGGAGGACAAAAGTCTGAGTCTTCAGGTCCTTGGTGCTTCCAGTCTTGCTCTATTGATGTGAGACTTGGACTCTGACTAGCGATCTAAGATGGAGACTTAATTCCTTTGGTAGCAGGTCTATTCGGAGAATCCTTGACTGTCGCTGGTCGGACTTTGTGTCCAACGAGCAGTTGCTGAGAGAGAATCAAATGAGATTTGTTACCTGCATCGTCCATGAGCATCAGCTCTGGGTGTGTCGACATGTGGCTCATTTTTCTGACGCTGATCCTGCTCACCAGATTCTCTCAGCGAGGGAGCCTCATGAGTGGAGGAGGCCAATGGGCTGACCCCTTGCCTCGTGGTTGCATCAGGTTGATCAGAATCTCAACAAGATGGGGATGGGCCAGGCATCTGCCTGGGGGATGGCGAGACAGAGGCCCCTGGAGTTCCGGCGGAAAGTGGACGCAGTGACGCGCTGCTCCGGCGCATGCTCCCGTACTTAACCTGACTCACTGCTCGAGGTTGATGACTTTGTCCAATCTGAGCAGTGTCCCATAAGCTGTTAAGCTTGAGAGCAGGTGAATACTGTCACAAGTTCAATAAGAAACAAGAAATGGCATATCATGAATCAGCCAATTTGGCGTTGCGTCCACAAAATAATATGATCCACTTGATGACTTGGGTGTCATAAATGGCCAGTACCCTTGAGAATGAGCTGCTCACCAAAAGGGGTTTGATGATAGTAATTACGCAGTTGAAAAGAGCGAAAACCCACTGAAAATAGAGCTGCAACGTGACACGTGGTATGAAGCTGTGGGTGCAGAGAGCAAAGTGCTGCTGGATAATAGGGCCACAAATGAAGTTTAACTCCACTGATCTCCAGCAAACGTTAGTTTACCACCAGTGCACCTCAAGTCCTTGAGTCATTTCCAAGATGGTGTAAATTGCAAGCTTCCAAGCAGGGAAGCGCCATGACATTTGATTAAAGCCTTCCTCACCGCTCGCCCCTCAAGGGGGAAGTTTCAAGAGCCCGATAGTAGTGTGGGGCAAAATTATTGGATTAAAAGTAGACAACAATGTCATGTGTAATTTGGTGAAAGGGAGTTGTGATGTGGAAGTGAATATAGACCCAAATATTGTTGGGATTACAGGCTCTCTGTGACGTAATAGGTCAAGCTGTGATTCTTCTTTCTTTTGTTTCTCCTGTTTCCGAATTCACCGCACTATGGAATGGAAAATAAACGACCTCTGGTTTATGTGTCTCACCTCCATTTTCGACCATAACAGCAAGTAAATAGAATTGTTCTTTCAATTCATGAAAAAAAAACAACATTTGGACACATTGGAGGTATTATTAGCCCTGCAGTGGTCTCTTGGTTCTTTTGTTTACTGGTACTTGGAAAACAACAACACATTTAGAGCTGCAGGATCATTAACCTGCAGCTGTTCAGTCAACGACATGTGCATTTGACATACTGTTCAGCATCATTGTAGCTCCACAGACCAACAACAGCAGATGAGCATGACCTCCATGGTGTGAGGATGTAGAAAGAGGGTGGATCATGCAGTCTACGGAACAAGAACAGATTAGCTCGATCTCTGAGGCAAGAGGGGGTAGAAAGAGTGTAGATCGTGCGCGCCACGAACAACAATAGATTCGCTTGAGCTCCATGACGAGATGAGGTGTAAATGGTGTGCATTGTGCACCCCACAGAATAATGAAAGATTAGCTCGACCTCTGAGGTGAGAGGAGGTAGAAAGAGTGTGGATCATGCGCGCCACCGACAATCAACATGTTAGCTTGATCTCCATGGCGAGATGAGGTAGAAAGAGTGTGGATCATGCTCTCCATGGAACAACAGATGAGCTTGATCTCTGAGGTGAGAGAAGGTATAAAGAGTGTGGATCATGCGCGCCACTGAATAACAACAGATTAACTTGACCTCCGAGAAGAGAGGAGGTAGAGAGAGAGTGTGGATCTTGCGCACCAATGAAGAACAGCTGAGCTTGATGTCCTTGGCGAGATGAGGTAGAAAGTGTGTGGATCATGCTCTTCATGGAACAATAGATGAGCTTGATCTCTGAGGCGAAAGGAGGTTTAAAGAGTGTGGATCGTGCGTGCCACCAAACAACAGATTAACTTGACCTCCAAGAAGAGAGGAGGTCAAAAGAGTGTGGATTGTGCTCTCCATGGAAAAACAACAGATTATCTTGCTCTCCAAGGCGAGAGGGGGAGAAAGCTTGTGACGTGCGCTTCACCAAACAACAACAGGTGAACTTGACCTGCAAAGAGAGAGGAGGCCGAAAGAGTGTGGATCGTGCTCTCAAGTGAACAACAACAGATTACCTTAATCTCTAAGGTGAGAGGAATTAGAAAGAGTGTGGATCATTGCTCTCCACGGAACAACAACAGATTAGCTTGACCTCCGAGGAAAGAGGAGGTCAAAAGAGTGTGGATTGTATGCTCCACAGAACAAGATGACAGATCAGCTTGATCTCTGAGGCAAGAGGAGGTGGCACAGAGTGCACGTGTGTTTCCACCTGTGGGAGAAAACTCGAAACCTCGATCAAGTTGCACCGGTCACAGTGAGAGTTGAATCATTTATTAACACATGCGCATGGAGAAAGACAATCAAATGCAATGTGATGTTTTTTTTCTGGCTCTGTTTCAAACAAAGTTTCTTATATACGAAAGAGAAATGGGGAGGGTGATCAAACCACATTTTTTTTTGTGGAAAGGTTTTGACCAATCCCAGATGGTCAGATTCTGAAAACAGACAAACAGAAAATTATCAAGGATGTGGTATTGTCTTCGGGGTAAACAACAGATGTGTTATCCAGTCATTTAAACAAGACTCTTTGTTTCAGCATGTCAATGCAAATTCCTATGCTCTTATTCTCAAGCTTATCAGGCATTTGCATAGCTTTACAGCCCTCCTCCTCCACGACTTTTGCACAATGCATCCTTCATTTCAACATAACAATGCCCTGTGTTCATGTGATCCCAAAAGTTTTACTACCCAGCAAATTGTTATTCAGCATATGATATGCATTCATCAATTGATATTATTCTCATGCCTCTCTGGTGCCAAGCAAAGGCAGCTGCCTTCAGTAAAGGAAAGACTTGTTACACTATATCTATCTATTATAAAACAACCATCAGTATGTGATGATCCATTATGAAGTGTACATACTTCTATTTTAAAGTAAGCTGGAGAGCACATCATAAATTATAATCTCACGTTTATCTATGGAAATCATAGGGCTTTTTGTAAAGGGGATATATATTTTAAAGTATCAGTGCAGCAAAGAAAAGGGAGGGGTACATATTTCATGATTGTCAGGTCAGGCCAGATTAGATTTGTGCTAACCTGTTTCCTGGTCAGGTTGTCGGCGACTAAACCGTCTCCCCCATCAGGTTTCCTGGTGAGGAGGGTGTATGATATGGACACCCAGCAGGATTAAAAACAAAACCTGTCAATGGGTGGAGGAGCTTCTTGCGAGCCAACAGCCATCCATATCTAGTGCCCAACTGTGTCTGCATACATCCTCCTGCAGTTGGGTAAATTTTATATATTTTTTTAGGAGGTTGGTGGCATGATATGCACTATGGCCACCGGAAAACTCTTCACTCCTCGAAATACAAGAAAATGCAAAAAAATTTGAAAAGCCACTCCATGGGAGTACCTCCTGTGCAGCTGCTTTCCGCAGGGCAGCTCACCAGATGATGGGATTGAGGCAAAGCCTTCAGTATCCCCACTCTTTGATGATAGGAGGAAAACCACAGGTTAACCTTCCCAGGTCAGATTGCAGTAGTGTGTGTCGGGATGGTGCTGAGGTGTCAACCACCAGAGAGCAGTCTCCTTGGGTTAACCTGAGGTGGTCCTTTTGGGTGGGTGCTTGAAATGTCTGATCCCCAACAAAGGATGATCACCTGTCTCTGTTATCATCTGAGCTCAAGCATTTGGATATTGGTATTGCAGCGCTCCTCTGAGGTTTGGAGACCGGATAGTGGGAGATCATGGCGGGTGGTTTCCCATGATTCCCATGGGTCTGGAACTGTGAACCAGAAT
>NC_140970.1:75200171-75240171 GCF_056783735.1 Eptatretus burgeri
GCAATTCAAGACATTTCTTGAGGGATGCAATAAAGGTGAATTAAGAGAATAGAGAGAAGAAACACTGTAACTGTTGGATTTTTAAGGCAAGTTATGAAGGAAAGGTGGAATTGAGAGCAGTTTGTTGAAATAGAAGAAGAGTAGTGAATTATGATACAGTTATGAGTACCACACATGTGAAAGAGGAAGATGAAGTATTAAAAGAGATCTTTTTTTTATTATTGTTATTTTTTGAGAGAGTTTTCATCAGATTAGGTAATGGAAAGGTAGTAGAAAACAATCGTGAGGTGAAGCTGCTGCTGGGTCGAGGAAAAGTATCAGGGATGAGGGTGGGGAGAGACACGTGGTTACAGGAGGTGGAGAGATCGAAAGGATATAAAGAAAATTATTAATTTTTGATGGATTTTTGAAGATTAGGTAAGAATTGGGAATGGCTGGTTGTAGGGAGAAATCGTGAAGGTAATGGAGAGAGTGGGTCACTCAAATAGAAGAAAGGTGGTTTGCCGGCAGGAGGCAGAAGAAGAAGAAGAAGAAGAAGAAGAAGAAGAAGAAGAAGAAGAAGAAGAAGAGGGATTGGGATCGGGATTTGTGGATATGCAGGAAGGAAGTTTTTTATTTTTTTTCCCTTTAAATTTAAGACAAGAAACGGAGTGTTTAGTTTGGAGGGATGTGGGACATTGAGGAAGTGAGGGAAATTAGGAATTGAAGGTAATAGGGAGAGAATACAAATAAATACGATTGTACTGTGAAAACCAAGAAGGGAAGGATAGGTTGTCCTCAAGGAACCTGCTACGACAAGGTCGACAAAAACACACAAAATAGCACGATTTTTGAAACAAAACCGAACAAGGAACACAAAGAAACATGCAGGTGAGAAAACAAACAGTTAAAACGGGACAGAAATTGACCGGAAACTTAACTTTGAGGAAGTTGACAGAGAGACAGCCAATGCTTCAAACCCAGAACCGGAAGTGCAAGCAGCCCCTGATGAAACTCTCCTCTGTGCTTGGTGTGGATCCCATAGGGCAATGATACAGTCAATCATTGACCTATTTGGTATAAAGCCTGACTGCTCTGGGCACTGGTGCTAAAGCAGATGGTGTGTGGCGTGTCTTCAAGACCAACATCATTGATGTTGCCAGTAGATGTGTTGGAACTCACCGGAGGGCAAAGAAGAATTTTGCATCTCAAGGGACACTGGATACCATTGACCAGAGTCGTCGGGCCATGCTTAATGGCAGAGCTAAGCTGTTCAGGGAGTTGAGGGTAAAACTGTACGTATGCTGAGGGTGGACAAGGAGGCCTATGTGTGAGGAATCTGTGAGGGGGTAGAGCATCACCTGTGGTCAAGTTATTATCGTCCTGCTTTCAGGGGAATTCACAGATTGCATTCCTCCAAGCCTGTCCCACAGTGTACTGCAGTTAGAGCAGAGGGTGGTGGGCTCTTGACAGAGGAGTCTGAAGTGAAGGCCCGCTGGCCCAGTTACTTTGAGCCGCTGTACCAGGCTGATCCTCCAGCTGTTGAGTTGGATGTCAGGGGTGTTGCCATCCCCATTGCTGACCCTCCAATCAACTGTGGCACACCTTTGTTAGTGGAAACACATGCTGCGGTAAAGCGGTTGAAAATGGGGTAAAGCTCCTGTGATCTGTGGCATCCATGCTGAACTTCTCAAGGTTGGAGGAAATTCTGCACTTATGTCATTGCATGCAGTTCTGTGCTCTGCTTGGAACACAGGCATAATCCCAACAGACTGAAAGAGTGGACTTGTTGTCCCACTCTGGAAAGGCAAGGGTGATCGCCAAGACTTCAACAACTACCGAGGGGTGACGCTGCTCTCAGTGCTGGGCAAGGTCTTTGCTCAGATAATTTTTGGTGGGGTTCACAACCATGTACATGATCACCAGCGTCCAGAGCAGTCAGGCTTTACACGAAAGAGGTAAAAAATTTACCGTATCCGTGCTATTCGGGTCCTCACCGAAAGCAGACGAGAGTTTCGGCAGGGGGCTGCTTGCAGGGGCTGCTTGCAGCCTATGTTGATCTCTGTAAAGCATTTGATTCAGTGTATCTGGATGCCCTCTGTAGGATTCTTTGGCTTCATGGAGTGCCACCTCAACTGAACAATCTGATGTCTAAACTATACTCTGGTCTGAAGAGTCCTGTGCGATGTCGTGATACCATCTTCAACTTATTTCCAGTTGTTACTGAAGTTCGTCAGGGGTGTCTACTGGCCCCCACGCTTTTCACTGGTTGAATGGACTGGATTATGGGGAGGATCTCTGAGAGATCATGCTGTGGTGCATCATTTGGGAATGTCAAGATCTTTGTCCTTCATTTTCCAGATGATGCAGTTTTCTTTGCAGAGACTCTGGATATCCCTTTTTGGGGCCCTCAAGGTGCTGAATGAGGAGTCACAGCCTCTGGTATTATGGCTTTCCTGGGTCAAAACTAAGATCCAGGCTTTCAGTGAAATCTTGGATGCTGCTATCTTTTATGTACCTGTTTGTGGTGAGGATGTTGAGATCACTGAGAGATTCACTTGCCTTGGCAGTAATATTCATGTCTCTGCTGGCTGTGAGCCACAGTTCAATAGAGTCTGGATCGGGCCTGGGGAGTCATGGATTCACTGGATATTCGATGCGTCGCTATTGGTACCTGTGCAGGAGGATGAAAATCCGTGTCTTCAGGTCCCTGGTGCTTCCAATCTTGTTCTATGGATGTGAGACTTGGAGTCTGACCAGGGATCTGAGATGGGGACATAATTCCTTTGGTACCAGGTCTCCTCGGAGAATCCTTGGCTATCTCTTGTCGGACTTTGTGTCCAATGAGTGGTTGCTGAGAGAGATTCAAATGAGATTTCTAACCTGAATAGCCCATGAGCGTCAGCTGCGGCTGAATGGACATGTGGCTCATTTTTCCGACGCTGATCCTGCTCACCAGATTCTCTCAGTGAGGAAGCTTCGTGAGTGGAGGAGGCGAATGGGCTGACTACGTGTCTCATGGTTGCAGCAGGTTGATCAGTGTCTCAAGGAGATGGGGAAGGGCCAGACATCTGCCTGGGGGATGGCCAGACCGAGGCCTCTGGAGTACCAGCGGAAAGTGGACGGAGCGATGCGCTGCTCTGGCACATGCTCCCATACCTGAACTGACCTGACTTGACACATTTCATTTGACGAAGCATGGACTGATAATAATTATTGATAATAATGAAATAACATCGGGAAAGGTAACCAATATATCAATCAATGGTCCGAAGTTTCTTAAAGCTATTTTACACAGTTATATGGATCTAACAAGGCCACAGTATGTTTGAAAAAGGGATACTACCTCCACCCACTTGTGGTTGGTCATGTACAAGCAAATATTGAGATGAGCAGAACAAAAGAAACTCACAAGCTGAAGGCGGTCCACTTTGCAAGCTTAATGAGGTCTGCCTTTCCTCCTTTGTCAAGGAGCTGATAAGCATGTTTTATGCCACATGCACTTTCAAGCTTTATCCTCAACTCTGGGTTCGTGCCTTTACCCATGATGCTTTCTGGCAAACAATTCTTTATATGGTGACAAAATGACTTAAGCCAATTACTATGCTTTACAACAGATTTTATACCTCCACATCATTTAAAAGCATTTGAAAGCATACAGTAAGAAATGAGTACGTAACTTCTGAACGAAGAGCGCCAATCCCATGATGAAAAAAAACTTGTTCCTCCATGATTAATACAGAACACCAATACTTTACAATTGTCATGTGATCCACAGAGCTTTCTTTGACCTTATATGTCCAGAAATTGTTGGTGTAGCATATGACGCACATGTCACAAGAAAGGATAAATTATTTTACTTCCACACACAGAACAACAAGACAGATTAGCTAGATCTCCGAAGTGAGAGGACGTTGAACAGCATGCGTTCTTGCACTGCACCAAACAACAACAGCAGATTAGCTCGAACCCCCCCCCCGTATAGGAAGGACGTGAAGCCAAGTGGGGTCGGTTGCAGAGAGCAGCTGGAACTCCGTGCTGGGAAAATGTTTGTGGAAGACCTTGAACAAGGGACATTAAAGCAGCCTTGTCTGAGCAACTTGATCTATCAGTCATCTTGATCTACCAGATGACCTTCCAATCATGTTAATTTACAATTGTCATGTAAATTTGATTTATTTATCTATCATCGTTTAAATTGTCATTTGGTTTATCGGACATTCGATCCACCGAGCATCTTGATCTACCAAGCATTCAACCCACAGAGCATCTTGATCTACAGCACGTTTGATCTATCAAGCTCTCCTTACCACGAGTCCTTTGGCCAAGCATGCACTCATGTTTTCCTGGTCAGACTGCAAGAGCCAACAAGAGGAATCTTACATGAGTCTGTATACGGTACAAGCTTGCACGCATCTGAATAAGGTGAGTAGGATTCATACCCAAGCTCTTCTCTACATCTTATGTACTTTCCTTTCTCTCCATATTTCTCCAGTTGTGATTCTGATTGGTGCCAAGTCTCGTGTGTAGATAATTAAGTAAGATTGTAGAAGGGGCTCATAAGTGTCAAAGGAACAAGTTTTTCTCTGTGTCTGTTGTATTTGCTGTACATACTGTAAATGCCATACAAATTTCCCCAGTTGTATATGTGCCACACCTTCACAAACACCCTGCATATGTGCTTTTGCCATTCCTTGTGAATAAAACCTAACTGTATATACATGGCACATGAAGCCCCCATGTGTTTTCCATGTATAAATAAACCTGTACATGTTTTATTCCAACCTGCTCGTAATGTCTTATTCCCGATTGGTCAAATATAGTCCGCACTAGTGATAGCCGGGAGGTTTCACCCCAACTGTTTTGCTCCCTTAAATAGCCAGCATTGCACTCTCTGTTCCGTTTGGCAGTAATCGGTTAGTTGTGCCATGTCACCCCTTGATAAACGGTGTTAACGGAAGAATACTGGGACATTTGGCTGTCTGATTGATGTTCGTAATTGCTTCACGACCTGCCGGGCCGTGGACTTATCCGTGACCGGTGGTCTCAGGGTCAGTAGTTGTGGTGGTTCCGAGTATGCACCTCGTGAGCCCGGCGTGTGTGCCAATATCATAATAACATAGGCTATGAAGTGCAAATACAGTGCACTGCAAAAGTATTCACCCCACTCCAATGTTTTCACATTTCAATCTCACCTGAGCTTATTTCATGATGCTTTCAAATCAAACTTGTCAAATATAAAAAGTCTTCACAAACTACTTCAAAGTGATAAAGCCAAAAAAAAAAATGCAGGAAAAAGGTGAATAAGTTAGATTAACAGAGAAAATCAGATGATTCACCATTGCATAAATATTCAAACAACCCATCCATCCATCCATTGGGACCATACTCTGTGCAGAGCGTTGGTGCTGCCGAAGCAGACTTCTTGGCGATTGGACAAAATCCTGGATGGGTCACCACTCCGACACAGATATTCAAAACCCTTTGCCTAATTAACCCTAAATCACGTCAGGAGAAAATTGTTTGAAAGGTTACACATTAAGTGCAATATTTTTCCCCGACATGTAATCAGTGGTTTGTCTTAAAATTTAAGCTCCTCCACTTATCCAAGGAGTTTTAAGGTGCAACTCACTTGGTCAACCAACAAGGCAAACATGAAGACCAAGGAGCTTTCCAAAGAAGTCAGACACAAAGTGGTGGAGAAGTACCGTTCAGGAGAGGGTTAGAAGATTTCAGTTATTCATTATCCCTTTGAGTATGGTGAAATCCATCATTAAGAAGAAAAAGATGTAAAATATACGACGCAGACTCTCCCCAGATCAGGTCGAGTATATAAAATCAGTAGCCGGGCAAGCAGTAAACTGGTTTGGGATTTCACTGTAAATCTAACAATGTCTTTGAAAGATCTGCAAGGCTCTATGTCCAAGATGATGGTCTGTGTTCATCAATCAACAATATCCAGTTCCCTTCACAAAGCTGACCCCTATAGACAGGTGGCAAGAAATAAGCCATGACTGAAAAAGACGCATTTAAAAACTCATATATGGAGTTAGCAAAAAGACATCTTGATGATACTGCAGGCATGTGGAGAATAGCTATGACATCAGAGAAGACAAGAACTGAACTTTTTGGCCGAAATTAAAAGTGTTACATCTGGCGCAAGAATAACACTGCACAGCACCCAGTCGACACCACCCCTTTTGTCAAGCATTGTAGTGAGAACAACATTTTATGGGGTTGGTTTGCAAGGACTGGCAAGCTTCTCAGGGTCGAAGGGACAATGGACAATGCAAAGTAGAGGAGAATCCTTGATTGAAACCTGCTTGAGTCAGCCGTGAATCAGAAACTGGGTCAGAGATTCACATTTCAGCAGGCCAATGATTCGAAGCACAAAGATGAAGCCACACTGCTGTGGCTGAATAAGAAGAAAATAAATGTTCTTAAGCGGCCCAGTCAAAGTCGTGACTTCAACCCAATTGAAGATTTATGGTGAGACTTGAAGATTGCAGTCCATCAAAGATCCCCATCAAACTTGGCTGAACTAGAGCAATTTTCAATTGAAGAATGGGCAAAGCAGTTAGTGCTGCTAAAGGTGCTACCACCAAGTCCTCACCCTTCTTCTTCTTACGTATGCAGCTTGGCTGCCGGGTAGTGACCATTTTGTTAAGGTGCAGCTGTGCTTGCTGATGTACCCCGGTACCACGACACTGGTACTTGTTGTGCCGATCTCAAAAGGATGACAGGCTGAGTCAATCCCACCTGATAGTTAATTCAGCACCAACAGGGCTCGAACTCAGCACCCAAAGATCCACAGCCAGCCATCCTAGCCACGAAGCCAACACCAGGCTTAGTACTGACCCTTAAGGGCTAAATACTTTTTCATCCAGTGAATTTCGATTTGTACATGTTTTTTGCAGGTCTAACTCCTTCATCTATCTCATTCATCTCTCAGCGTTTCGTTTTCAGAGGGTTTTTTTAGCCGACTTCATCCATCAGTGTTTCGTTCGATCACTTGAGTTATGATTAAAAAATTATTTGAAAAAAAAATTTCTACATAATTTGTAATTAATCTAAATGTGGCATTGTTGGTCGGGGGTGAATACTCTTGCAGGCATATATATATATATATATATATATATATATATATATATATATACATATATATATATATACATATATATATATATACATATATACATATATATATATATATATATGTATATATATGTATATATATATATATATATATATATGTATGTCGATGTTTGATCCTGGTGTTGGCTTAATGGTTAGGGTGGTGGGCTTTGGATCCGAGGATCCTGGGTGCAAATCTCACTTTCTGTTGAATTAATACCAGGTGGGGTTGACTCTGCCTGTCATCCTTCTGAGGTTGGCAAAATGAGTGCCAGCTTGCTGGTATCCTGTGTCGGAGTGGTGATCTGTCCAGGATTGTGCCCATTATCCAAGGAGACTGCTGAGGCAGCACCAACGCTCTGCACAGAGTATGGTCCCGATGAAAGTATGTGTGTTTGTGTGTATATATATATATATATATATATATATATATATATATATATATATATATATATATATATATATATATATATATATATATATATATATATATATATATATATATATATATATATATATATATATATATATATATATATATATATATATATATATATATATTCGATTCAACCAACTTCAATCATTTTTGCAATCCTGCATCTACAGCTGTATTCTTCGATCCAAGGAGCCGTATATGGTTTATTAAATAGCTTTGTGTTGAGTTAATCACAGAAACACAGTTGGTCAATAGCGACATGTGCAGTTTTGGACTCTGCAGATTCCAGATCCTGCTTCCCTCTTTTATCGAATCAACAAAAGGAGTGGGGTATTAATATTGATCGTACGAGGAACGTGAATATCAATCTTTTTTATTAATGCCATCACATAAATGCCATTCCACACTGATATAAAGCATATGGAAGTTGTCACCAAATCGGTTGTGCAATTCGCAACAATATGATTAAGAGAAATGTTTTTTCCTCCATAGTTCGCCATTATACCTGCCTTCCGGCATCTCAAATGCCTGGTCGACCTTCAATTTATATTTCCCTTATTTTATAATGCAGATTGCAAAACATTATTGTTTGTCACCATTGACATCATATTCAATGATATTCAGGCCTTGTTAACTTGTTATTTCTAGAGTATGATGGAAATGTGCCTGGAGTTTTGTTCGTCACCTTATGGAAGATCAACAATGAAGAGTTGTGCTCATTTGGTGGAGACCGATCCCAACAGACTCACAGCTGTAATTGCTGTCAAAGGTGATTCCACCAAGTATTAACTCAGGGGGTGGACACTTATCCAACCAAGATATTCTAACTATGTATTTTTAAGTAATTTTTTGAAATTTGCAGAATTTGCTTTTCACTTGGATGTTGTGGGTTACGATATTTTTATTTGTGTATATGTATATATATATATATATATATATATATATATATAAATATGTATATATATGTATATATATATATATATATATATATATATATATATATATATATATATATATATATATATATATATATATATATATATATATATATATATATATATCTGCAAAAGTCGGAATACAGTAAGGAAAAACAAAACGTGTGCACAAAACGTATTTTGTTGATTAATTGTACAAGCATATCAATAATAACATCCCAAGACAAAACATATCAATAATAAACTTTAATCCCTCAAATGTTCAAACTGTTCAAAATTCAAATGAGTTCGAGTATTAAATGAATGCCAGCACCACTATTGTAATACTGGTATAATCCTTACTGTTTTCCTACTTTTGCAGCCATATATATATATATATATATATATATATATATATATATATATATATATATATATATATATATATATATATATATATATATATATATATGTATGTTCCCGTATTACAGGCAAAACGGTACACGATAGCGCTAAATCTTTTGGGCCACGTCACTCACCATTCACCTGCGATATGCAGTGTCAAGTTTCATTCAAATCGGGCAACGAAAAAAATTATATATTTAAAAATCGATTCCCGATTCAGTCAAGTACTCTTTGGAAGTGTTTGATCAATGCAAACAACCTCAGCAGTATAGTTCACTGGAGCTATCTTTTTTTTTTTTCATCAACCGCTGTCACAACGGGAACCCAACGCGTTCACGGGTCGTCTAGTATTTAATAAAGAGAGACCCACCCACATCTTTCACATGTGAATGGAGGGAACAGCCAATCAGCACTCACCTAATCAACTAAACCCAGGTGGCTCGGATTTGACAAACAAATTGACTGCTCCCATGCTTTTCGAGCCGACGAAGCTGCATAAAGCAATCAAGAAGGCATACACAAGGTGAGCACTTTGCTCTTTCAAACCCTTCCCAGAGTTACCCCGCAGCTATAAAGACATTCACAAACAGTACACATATGAGAATCCCAATGCTACACACCCCTTCAAATGCCAGACCGGTTTCATTGCTGATTTGTGAATCATCAGTGACAGCGCAGACTGCAATGTCCACCATTGAGGCTCCCAAGCATGTACACAGGCAAATGTCAAAAGTAGTCAATATATAAATAATAAAGAAAGACCCACCCCCATCGCTCACCTGTGAATGCAGGGAATAGCCAATCAGCTCTCACTTAATCAACTAAACTCAGATGGCTAAGATCACATATATATATATATATATATATATATATATATATATATATATATATATATATATATATATATATATATATATATATATATATATATATATATATATATATATATATATATACACATGTGTGTATGTATGCATTGACAGCTCCCATGCGCTACGAGCCAAAGACACTGCATAAAAAAACAAGAAGGCCGACACAAGGAAAGCGCTTTGCTGTTTCAAACCCTTCCCAGAGTTCCTCCACAACTATAAAGACATTCACAAATAGTGCGCACATGAGAATCACAATGCAACACAAACCCTGTATATACATATATTTTTATTTAAAAAAAATAATATATATATATATATACATATTGTTACGGTTGTGGAAATTGGCATTACACCATAAAGAGTCCTCAGGTGAGATATATCGGTAAGTTCATGTGTATTTAGTCCATACCCATTGTATAGAGGGAATATGTGTGAGTCATCCGGGCTGCGACGCTTTGAGTTAGCCATTTTTCTTTCTCTATTGTTATTTTTGACTACTATTAAGCCGCCAACAACGCCAACAGCCACTACCTTTACCTTCACAACTCCATCCCGCAAACATCACTTCACCGCCATTCCCAAACGATGCCCGCCAACCACCAAACCACCACAGCAAACCCCCCACCACCACAGCAAACCCCCCACCACCTTCGCCTATCTCCTTCTACAACCATCGACCACACCACCAGTCAACACCAAACGTCGTTCTGTCAAGGGCCCGTTCGGGGATTGATACCGAACGCGTCGAGCCGCGAGTACGAATGCGTTCCTCTCACGGAGAAATTCGGATCAGGAAGGCTTCACGCCCCCTTTTTCTCCGTCCAATGGGTGAGCATCGGGCGGTATGGCCCCGCCTCCAAGCGCGATGAACGTGGATTCTTTACGAGAGGAATTCGGATCAAAAAAGGCTCACGTCCCTTTTTGCCACACCAATGGCTGAACAGAGGTTGGCGTGGCCCTGCCTCCAATCGCGTTTTGATCCTGAAATTTGCATATAGGCTCCTCCTGTGGCCTATGAAGATGCGAGCACAAGGCGACTCGCGCGGTTCAGTTGCAGGCGGCTGTGAAGAGTTCGAGTTCGAGTTCGAGTCGAGTGAATACGGCGGTCGGCATCAAGGTTGCGGTGTGGGGTCACTCGTCTCGTCGCGGGGTCCAAGCCAGCCAGCCATTCCCCTCTCCCTGAGCATCAGCAATTCCCTCCCCCCCATCCGCGCTGAGATAGTGCCGGGGGCCCCGTTCCTCCCCCACCCTAAATGTGGTGCCAACCAAACTGCTTGTGCGGAGCACGCCGGAGAGGGCTCGCCGACCACGTCAGGGGCACGGAGTCGGGGCGCAGCGGCGCGGACATTGCGGCTTGCCCGCCATCGCGTCATGAGGACGCGGGTAAGACGTCTGTCTCGTGGACCTGGCCTCTCCTCCAGGCTCCACGCACATTTGGTCCACGGACCTGTCTGCCTCCTTGCCTGTGAGGGTGGCATTCTTTCCTTTGCTTTTTGGAATGAGTGATGTGGCGCCGAGTCCCGACAAGTAGAACTGTATAAGTGTTGTAAATAATTGCCCCTTTTATTCGGTCGTATTGCATTTGCTTTTGTTGCATTTTGTCTTGACTGTAACTTCCGTGCCTTCCGTGTTTCCGTAATAAATGTGCATTGCTTGTTGAACTGTTTCCCGCTTTGCTTAGTCTCCTTCCTTTTATTGAATCTTCATCTTGCATCACATAAGGGATTGATAGTGGGTTTAAAACTCCCGGTAAATAATCTGAACCAGAGGTAGACGATAACTCCGCTCGGTTATCTCTGCAGCACGGAAAAAGCCGCTTAAGCGGTTCGTGTCCGGAGTCGACCTGTGGCGTGGTACAACTCCTCGGTACGCTACTCGCGCGAGTACTTAGGTAAATCGACCATTCGGCGATCGGAACCTATTTCGCGCGGGTAGAATGCAGACTGAGTTGTGGTGAGGTTAAACCCCCACCCGTGACTGGCTCCGGGAGGTAGTTCCCGGAGGGTCACGACTGAATTGTCCGTCCTGTGGGCGACGTGTCGCGATTCGAGTAACGTGGCCGATCGCACGCCGACGGGTGTGAATTCGCAACGATATATGTATATACATATATATATATATATATATATATATATATATATATATATGTATATATGTATATATGTATATATATATATATATATATATATATGTATGTATATATGTATATATATATATATATATATATGTGTGTATATATGTATATATATATATATATATATATATATATATATATATATATATATATTGTTGTGGTTACCAAATTCGCAAACCACCATTCAGGTCCCTTAGGTGAGATATCTCGGTAAGTACATGTGTAGTTAGGCCCAAACCCGTTGTCTAGTGGGAATACATGTCATTTATGCGTGCTGCGACTCTTCAGGATAGCCGTTTTTCTTTTACTATCTTTAATTTGGACCAACCGCCATTGTTACAACCACAACATCAACCACCCACCGCGGCGCCGCTTCACGTCACACCTCGCAACCGTCGCATCGCCACCGTTCTTGCGCCGCTTGTGGTTACCGGTGTTGGACTCGTGCAGGGCGCGCGCCGAACAGCGTGTACAAAACCACGGATTTTCCACTTCAAAAACGGATCAAAAACGACACACGCCCACTTTTGTTCCGTCCAATCGGTGAGCGAGGGGCGATTTGGCCCCGCCCCCAGGGCGTTGGAGGGCGATCGATATATGCAAATTTATGGATCAAAAAGCATTCACGCCCACTTTTTCTCGGGCCAATTGGGAGCGAAGTGAAAGGTCGAAGGGAGGGGGTCAAAGATGAGAGGGCGAAGCCACGGGGCTGATATAAGCGACCGTGTTCGTCAGTCCAGAGAGTAGGAGAGTCGAGAACAGAGAGTTAAGACTTCGCGGGCGGTGGAGTTGGCAAGAAGGAGCTGGTCGTCGTGTGCGTTGGAGTCGGAGCGGAGGGGACGGAGCTGTGGAGAGGCGGCGAGGGCAGACGAGGGGGTGCTCGCGTCGTGCCGGGAGCTGCACACCAGGGAGGCCGACGGCGCGACCTGGCCGAGGTGGAGACGCTCGTCGCGGGACTCGAGGCAGAGTGGAAATCCTCTATACCCCGAGCATCAGCAACCCCCTCCTGTTTCCCCCCGCGCTGAGATAGTGCGACCAAGGGGGCCCCTTTCCCACCCCTACCAGACACTGCCCGCGAGGCCCGTGGAGTTGAGGCACCATCACCGCTCCGCGTCTCATCACCAGACGGGTAGGCCCGACCCGGTCTCGGCCTCAGGCCCGCCTCATCTTTGAGGGTGTTCTTTTTCTTTGCTTTGAGTGTGTGAGTTGTCGGCGCCGTCTGTGAAGTAAAATTGTATAAGTGTTGCCGTGTGCTCGCGTAATCGGTATTAGATCTGCATTGTCGCATTTGCTTTTTGTGTAAAATTGCATTGTGTTTCTTTTTCTTTTCTATGTGCTTTTGGTGGAATTGAATATGTGTGCTTTCCGTTCGTCGCGAATAAATGTGCTTTGTGTTGAACTGTTTCCCGCTTCGCTTCGTCATTTCCTTCATTGAATCCTCATCTTGCTTCACGTAAAGGGTTGGTAGTGGGCTGAATACGCCCGATAATTAATCGAACCGTCGAGGCCGACGATAACACCGCTCGGTTATCCCGATAGTACGGAACGGGTCGCTTAAGTGGCCCGTGTCCGAAGTCGACCTGCGGCGAGGTGCGATCGCCCGGTCTACCCTCCGTGTGGGTACTTAGGTAGGTCGAATTTGGCGAGCAACCCTATCCCACGCGGGGGCTGATTGGCTCGATCGCGGTGAAACCGAAAGGTCCACCCGTGACTGGTTCCCGGCGTTAGTCCGAGAGGGTCACGACTGGATTGTCCGTCCGGTGGGCGACGTGCCGCGATTCGAGTTACGTGGCCGTCAGCACGCCGGCGGGCGCGAATCCGCAACAATATATATATATATATATATATATATATATATATATATATATATATATATATATATATATATATATATATATATATCATTATTTATATACATATATATATCATTATTTATATACATATATATATATCATTATATATATATATATATATATATATATATATATATATATATATATATATATATATATATACATATATATCATTATATATATATATATATATATATATATATATATATATATACATATATATACATATATATCATTATATATATATATATATATATATATATATATATATATACATATATATATCATTATTTATATATATATATATATATATATATATATATATATATATATAGATATCATTATTTATATATATATGTATATATATATATATATATATATATATATATATATATATATATATATATACATTGTTGTGGTTCTCATAACCGCATGTATACAACAGATAGGTATCCCAAGACAGTTATGACATTAGTGTTTGTGTAGTTAGTCCCCTACCTTTTGTCTTGCAGGATGACAGGGCATGCATTGTGATGGTCTAATAGTTAGCTTATTAAATCATTTCCTCATCCATTTCAGCCCCACTCTTTTTATTTTCTGAGGCAAAATCCACTACGTGTGCTTTGGGCTGGACCATCGCTTTGAGCCTCCACCGTCTACCCGAAACCAGACGTGTGCGGCGAGTCACGTATGCTTTGACACCTAGGTGGGTGGGCTGTGTCGGTGTCTGCCCGAAGCCCAGCCCAGGCTGGCAGGCCATGTGGGCGGTCGGAGCCAGTCGGAATGCCCGACTCGTGTGATGACGTTGGATTCGGCATGGCCCCTCCCCCCGAGGTCCGGGCTCTATAAAATATGGAGAAATCCTCCGTGTAGGTTTTTGGTGTTGAGAAGTGTTGTGTTTGGTGTGGATGTTCTGCACGCGGAGTGTTCCTGCTTCTTGACTCCACCCATGCCTCGCCTCGACGAACTGCCTCCTGCCTGGTCCCGCCTACTGCTCCACCCTTGCCCTCTGGACTCCACCCTTCTCCACTCAAGCTCTTCCTTCAGAAGACGATCTCCACACGTGCGGCTGTGGCCAGAACAACGCGACTATTGTAGGGTACCGCACCACAGAGCATCCCTCCCCTGAAACGCACAGGTTCCAAAAGCTATAACCTCAACCCCCTCCCACCCTGGCTGCAAAAGTCCCTTTTTCATTGGGGTTTCTTTTTCTGTGTTGGTGTCTGAGTGTGCTCGCACCTGTCTGTTAAGTAAGCCTGTAGAAGATCCTTATTTTTGTTACTCTTGTTAATCTCACGTCAAGTCTGCACTGTGTCTGCTTTAGTAAGTTGCTTGTATTATTGCCACACCCCACACCTCTCTCCTCTTTCCCTGCGTTGCATACCCAATAAATCTTTGTTGTGCCACATGCTTTTCCTCGCTCACTTGTAAATAAATAATTGTCATTAGAAATGTTCCCAGCTCGCCTTTGTCTTTTCTCTCATTGGTCCAGCATGGTTTGGATTTAAGTTTAGCCGGTTCTTTATTCCCAACGATCCGTTGCTACTTTAGCCGGTACGTCCTTGGCAGTGCCGCTCGGCTGCATCCGATCCTGTAGCATAGGGATGAGGAATCTTTTTCTTGTCAAGGGCCATTTCGATTTTTAGAACATCCTTCGAGGGCCATGCAAAATTATTGAACACATATATCGGACTCACCTAATGCGATGGCTGGAACTGTTTATCTTTGGCGAGGCATTTAGTGTCAGGTGGTCGTGATGATGATGCTACTCGCAGCTGGTTTTGCAGGTTTGGGTCAGTCAGTCTTGGGCGGAACCGAGTCTTTGCAAGAGTCAGTTTTGAAAAGAACTGCTCACAGCTGTAGATCGTCCCAAACATTGATGCAAACTTCAGTGCATGTCTCCTCAGAATGGGAAAATCCTCAGCACGTACATACAGTTTGTAGAACTCGAGCAAAGGGAGGTTGTTGTACCGAGCTTTGAGCTCGTCATTGCTTTGCAGCTCAATGATTTTGTGTTGTAGGTTGTCAGGCACATCAGCTGGTTCCACATTAAACGACGTGGCAAATATGTTCAATTCCCTTTGTTTATTTTTCATGTCCTGGAACCTCTCTCCAAATGCCTGGAGGAGTTTTGCACACTCAGCAGCATATTCAGATGTCACAGCAGACTTTTTTTTCTTGCAGAGTGGGAAAGTGGACAGTGTTTCCCCTTTCCAGTTGCACTTGCCACAGCTTTAGTTTAGCTTCAAATGATTTCACATTTGATTGCAGAGAGCTGAGAACCTGGTTGGGACCTTGGAGCTTGACGTTCAGCTCTGACAGGTACTTGGTAATGTCCACCATGAAGCCCAAATCACACAGCCACTTGTTATCACTGAGTTCCATGACAGGTTTCCCCTTCATCTCCATGAACTGTTTCACTTCTTCTCTCAGTGAGTAAAACCGCGTGAGCATATTTCCGCGACTCAGCCACCGCACCTCACAGTAGTAAACCAGATCTCCGTACTCTGACTCTAGTTCACTCAGGAGCTCCTTGAACTGGCGGCTGTTCAGCCCTCTGCTTTTGATGACGTTTATGGTGGAAACGACAGTTGTCATCAATTTTTTTAGCTTCAGGGACTGTGCACACAGATTCTCTTGGTGCATGATACAGTGGCATACAACTAACTCACTTGGATCGAGACTGAGATGACTTATTTCTTTTTTGACCAATGCAGTCAATCCCTTTTGTGCGCCAACCATGGCTGGGGCTCCATCCGTGGCCAGGACACTTAACTTGTTAAACTGCAGTTCGAATTTGTTCATAGCCAAAACAACTTGCTCAAACAAATCCTCACCTTTGGTGGTGCCATGCATGGCTTGCAAAGACAGCAACTCCTCGCTCGTATCAAACTCAGCTGTAATCCCCCACACAAAAATGGCTAGTTGGGCGGTGTTTGTTATGTCCATTGTCTCATCGCAGGCCAGAGAGAAAAACTGGAAATCTCTTGCGGTGTCCTTCAGTGTTTTCTCAATATCTTGTGCCATTTCAGTAATCCAATCTGAGACAGTTCCTCGAGACAAACTGACACTTTGGAACAATTTTACTTTGTCCGGTGTGAGCAGCTCCGCAGCGGCAACAAGGCACTCCTTCAAAAATTCTCCTTCTGAATGCGGAATCAGCTTCTTAGTGATTAGCTCACTCACCACAAAACTAGCATGCGTAGTGTTGTCTCGGTCAGATTATGGTCTTATGAAGACTGCTTGTTGAGCACCAAAACTCTGCCGAAGAGCGTTAACTTTATCTAAGCGCATTTGTCCTTTCAACTCGTCCAGTTTAGCATGTTTCGAGCTGTAATGATGCTCGAGGTTGGACTTTTTCATCACCGAGAGGGCTTCCCGACAAACTTGGCATACTGGCTTGCCTTTTACTTCCACAAAGAAATAATCGTTTGCCCATTTCTCTTGGAAAGTGCGACATTCCGCATCTACCTTTCTTTTCTTGTTAGTCACCATGTTTGCATATACTGAATGAAATGATGACATGAGATTACGTGATCACGCATTACGTTACGCACGTGCTGCATTCACTGACCCTGAACGTGAAACAGACAGAAGACAGCTGTCCGTTTTTAGTTGTCCGTTTAATTTATTTTTTTCGGAAAAAATAATCGCTGTCTGGAGTTTTTTTTTGAGTTGTATTTCTGAGGTTGCTTTTGTTTATTTTTTATGAATTGCCTTGCGGGTCGGATCAAACGGTCTCACGAGCCGTATACGGCCCAGAGGCCGGAGGTTCCCCACCCCTGCTGTAGAGTGATCCGGTTCGGACAAGGTGTACCAAGGACGTGGTTCCCCAGTGGTTAAACCACGTGGTTAATTAGGTAACCTCATTCCATAGACGGGAGGACCCTCGGTCACGAGTTTGAGTTATTGGAGTCCACAGTCGGTTAAGCGACCCGCCACGTCACCGAATTATCCGTGAGCGACGGCCTACAATTCCGGGGAGTCTGGTGGGAATCGATGTAGCTTCCCCCACCTAG
The DNA here is from genome assembly GCF_056783735.1 of Eptatretus burgeri. NCBI lineage: Eukaryota > Metazoa > Chordata > Myxini > Myxiniformes > Myxinidae > Eptatretus > Eptatretus burgeri. The sequence continues at coordinate 75,217,918 of NC_140970.1, forward strand.
TGGTGTTCTCACCCGACCCCGCCGGCCTGCAACAGTTTGGTGTCAGGAGTGGGATACGGACCCCCCATAGAGAAAATTATGGGATTCGAACCTTTGGTATCTGGGACAGGATTCGAGCCAGGGGTGTGCTTCGCAACCCCCCCCTCCCCCCTTCCCCTGAAATTAAGAGCAGGATTCAAATTTTAGTTCATTATCTGCACGGACCATGGCGGAACAAGATGAGCTGGTTCAGGTGGGTTCTGAAACAATGATAGAGGAATCCGTGGCTCAGGACGACAGTTTTGCAGGAGATCATTCCTGCAACCATACCCAGAGGTAACATTGGGGGCAACTGCGACAGCGACCATGCTTGGGCGCCCCCTGCTTCAAATTTCTCTCACGGAGGACCTCGCGATCCCGATCGGATCCACACCCGATCATAGAAGATCGGTTTCACCAAAGCAAATGACAACGCAGTAGTTCATGGAAGTGTTCAAACAAATGTTGGAACTGGTAGACAACCAACAGATGAAAATGATGGAGTGCATGAACTTTTGGCAAAACCAACTGATAGGTGATTATAATTTTTTTTACAAATGAGATGAGGACTGAACTTGGGGAAAAGACCGAGTTGAGGGGGAGTGTGGAGGCTGTTCGGACCGTGATGACAACGGGCAAAGTCGAGGTGACGAGTGAAACCCCAATAGTCAAGAGAGAAACATGTGAACTCGGACAGGTAGAGACGAAGAGCCGGGAATTGCGCATCATAAAGGAGGAATTAAAAGAGGTGAAAGAGTTGCAAGAATTAAAAGAGGTGACAGAGACGCAGGGAGAGAGAGAGAACGGGAAAAGGACGAATTGCACAAAAAAAAGAGGAGCAGACACAAGTAGAGATGGAAAGGGACATTGAGATTGAGCGTGTGGAATGTTTTGAGACCCACTGCGAGGGTCGGATTAACCTCCCGCAGGAACAAGGGGAGTCGATATGCTCCCTCGAAGGAGAATGTAACGAGTTGAGTCCATTAAGGCTGTGCGAGGTAGAGCGGTTGCATGGTGCGAAAGAGTACATGCCCAGCTTTGGGGGGATAGAAGCCCCGGGGTCTCGTGGGCTATCCCAAGCCCCGGATGTGATTGTGCCAGAGTGTGTGTCAGAACGTGAGTGGAGTGCAAATGACATGGCATATGTGAGTGCACGTGAGAAAATGGGACACCGACCGACCCAGACGGGAGTTGCGGGTCATGTAACGGACGGAGTTGTTTCGGAAACCGCGCCGGCTCCGCGGGATGATGCATGCGAGATCTGTTCCGTGTTTTGCGAACGGCCCAAGCATGGACGATTGCATGATGGGAAGCTGGTGTTCAAACGATCCGCGCCCGGGACAGTACCGGAGTGCGGATGGCCAAAAACGAGGCAAATTGTGGGGTCGAGCAGATTAGGAAAACACATATCCCCATGTGAGCACGTGCACGGGGCCCAACGTGCTCCGCGCCATGAGAGGTGTTCACGGGATGCGCGGAACGAGTCCCGAGGATGACACTGCCGGGCCCGTGGGCATGGAAAGCCTCGCAGAGTGGGCCGCGTGCGCGTGACGTCAGCGAGGATCTCACAGCACGAAGGGAAGGTGTGTAACGCACGGTGGTTCACATGGGGGATAGCCTGAAAGAGAGCATTGAATGCGATTAATGGGCTACGTTACGGCCTCATGTATCGGCCAAATGAAAGGGACGAATGCACTGTAGAGCGCCGCCCTGGAGGCGTAAGGCTCACCAGGACTGGCCACGAGTACATGATGCCCGGCCAGGATGTAGCGAACATCCTCGTCGTGGGCAAAGGAGCATTAGTTAGGGGAAGGGTTTAGCGTTCGATAGACCGGCCTCATGGGGGCATGAGCCATCCTCCATGGGGCCCGGTAACACGAGTTAGGGGGAATTTCGTATCGAATTTAGAAATGGGATTGGAGACATGGACAGACATGGAACGTGTAGTGGGGACGTAGCTTTGCAATATAATTCAATGGAACATGCATTTGAATAAGGAATGATGGGAAACACTAGTCAGTTCGGGGAATGTAGCTAGTAGAGCAACAGTGTGATGTGAAAAATAAAAATAAAAGCAAAAAAAAAAGATTATGAGTGAATGTGGGTCAGCGGGCCCAAGTGTGAATGTGGAATGCATGGTACGAACGAATGATTGGGGGGAGGAGTGAATCCCACCCAACGGAACCCGTGGTTAGTGTAATAATAGATAGTGGGTGAGTTAAATTAACCAATAGGATGTCGTTTTGTTGTTGGTGTTGAACGAAGGCACAAAACCTTTTGTAGGGTGCAGAAGACTATTGACTGGTTGGGAGCGTGGCTGGTGAAATTTGCGTACTGAGTAGAGGGCACCCTGGGCACCGAAGTAATAGGCCAGAGTCAGCCATGGGTCCAAGCGACCGAGTTAGTGTAATGGGCATGGGTACCCATGGGAAAGGGACCGGAAGGGCTCTCGGAAGTTGCTTGTATTATTGTCAGACCCCACACCTCTCTCCTCTTTACCTGCGTTACATACCCAATAAATCTTTGTTGTGCCATATGCTTTTCCTCGCTTGCTTGTAAATAAATAATTGTCATTAGAAATGTTCCCAGCTCACGTTTGTCTTTTCTCTAATTGGTCCAGCATGGTTCGGATATAAGTTAAGCCGGGTCTTTATTCCAAACGATCCGTTCCTAACTTAGCGGGTACGTCCTTGGCATTGCCACTCGGCTACATCTGATCCGGTAGAGTGATCCGGTTCTGACAAGGCATACCGAGGGCATGGTTCCCCGGTGGTTAAACCATGTGGTTAATTAGGTAACCCGATTCCATAGACGGGAGGACACAAGGTCACGTGATTGAGTTATTGGAGTCCATGGTCAGTTAAGTGACCCGCCGCATCACGGAATTATCCGTAAGCGACGGCCTACAATTCCGGGAAGTCTGGTGGAATCGACGTGGCTTCCCCCACCGAGTGGTCTGCTCACCCGACCCCGCTGGCCCGCAACAATATATATATATATATATATATATATATATATATATATATATATATATATATATATATATATATATATATATATATATATATATATATATATATCCCTGTGTCGTAAGAGGTGACCAGGGTTGCGTCAGGAAGGGCATCCGGTGTAAAACATGTGCCAAATCACAATGCGGATCATATGGATGATCCGCTGTGGCGACCCCTAACGGGAGCAGCCGAAAGAAGAAGAAGAAGATATATCTGTATGTATATATATATATATATATATATATATATATATATATATATATATATATATATATATATATATATATATATATATATATATATATATATCAATAAGAGCATATGTATGTATGTGTATATGTATATGTATATATATATATATATATATATATATATATATATATATATATATATATATATATATATATATATATATATACGATTTGTTTTTTCACTCGGATGTTGTGAGTGAAGAAATAACATGATAGATATATATATATATATATATATATATATATATATATATATATATATATATATATATATATATATATATATATATATATATATTGTTGTGGTTACCAAATTCGCAAACCACCATTCAGGTCCCTTAGGTGAGGTATCTCGGCAAGTATATGTGTAGTTAGGCCCAAACCCGTTGTCTAGTGGGAATACATGTCATTTATGCGAGCTGCGACTCTTCAGGATAGCCGTTTTTCTTTTACTATCTTTATTTTGGACCAACCGCCATGATTACCACCACAACCACAACATCAACCACCAACCACAACGCCGCTTCACCACAACCGCCATGACCTTCCCGTCACACCTCGCAACCGTAGCATCGCCACCGTTCTTGCCCCGCTGTGGGTACCGGTGTTGGACTCGTGCAGGGCGCACGTTGAACAGCGTGTACAAAATCACGGATTTTGTGCTTCAAAAACGGATCAAAAACGACACACGCCCACTTTTTGCCGTCCAATCGGTGAGCGAGGGGCGATTTGGCCCCGCCTCCAGAACGATCGATATATGCAAATTTGTGGATCAAAAAGCCTTCACGCCCACTTTTTCTCGGGCCAATGGGGAGCGAGGTGAAAGGTCAAAGGGAGGGGGTCAAAGGCGAAGCTACCGGGGGATAAAAGGACCGTGTTCGTCAGTCAGAGCGGTGTGGAAGTCTGGAGCCCGAAGCCTGCAGTAGCTGGAGAAGCTGAAGAGAGTCGAACGAGGAGAGCCCAAAGAAGAGTCCAGGGTGGAGAGTCCAGAGGCGGAGAGGCGGCAGCGGCGAAGGCAGACGAGGGGGTGCTCGCGACGGTGCCGGGAGCTGCACGCCCGAGGAAGGCCGGCAGCGCGACCTGGCCGAGGTGGAGACGCACACCAGGGATAATAAAGATCCTCTATACCCCGAGCATCAGCAACCCCCTCCTGTTTCCCCCCGCGCTGAGATAGTGCGACCAAGGGGGCCCCCTTTCCCACCCCCTGCCAGACACTGTCCGCGAGGCCCGCGGAGTGAGGCGCCATCGCCGCTCCGCGTCTCATCACCAGACGGGTAGGCGCGACCCGGTCTCGGCCTCAGGCCCGCCTCATCCTTGGGGGTATTTCTTTCCTTGGTTTTGGGTATGTGTTGTCGGCGCCGTCTGTGAGGTAGAATTGTATAAGTGTTGCCGTGTGCTCGGTAGTCGGTATTAGCTCTGCATTGTTTTCGCTTTTACATTTGCTTTTTGTGTAAATGGAATTGTGTTTTCTTTTTTTTGTGTGCTTTTGGTGGAATTGTATTTGTGTGCTTCCCGTGTGCCGCGAATAAATGTGCTTTATTGTTGAACTGTTCTCCCGCTTCGCTTCGTCTTTTCCTCCATTGAATCCTCATCTTGCTTCACGTAAAGGGTTGGTAGTGGGCTGAATACGCCCGATAATTAATCGAACCGTCGAGGTCGACGATAACACCGCTCAGTTATTCTGATAGTACGGAACGGGTCGCTTAAGTGGCCCGTGTCCGAAGTCGACCTGCGGCGAGGTGCGATCGCCCGGTCCACCCTCCGCGTGGGTACTTAGGTAGGTCGAATTTGGCGAGCAACCCTATCCCACGCGGGGGCTGATTGGCTCGATCGCGGTGAGACCGAAAGGTCCACCCGTGACTGGTTCCCGGCGTTAGTCCGAGAGGGTCACGACTGGATTGTCCGTCCGGTGGGCGACATGCCGCGATTCGAGTTACGTGGCCGTCAGCACGCCGGCGGGCGCGAAATCCGCAACACTGGTGTCAGGTCGTGCGATACAAATTCATCACCCTCCTCGCGGCACTGGTATCGGAGAACAGGAAAACGGGCTCTCCTGTCTCCGGCTAAATTCACGGGAATCGGTCCAGGGGTGAGAGAAGCGACCCCCGATTCCCTCCAAATTACGAGCGAGTTAAATTAACCCTTCACGAGAAGCAAGATGGTGTCTCAAGGCGAGCGGGAGCCGGGGGTATTAGAAATGTATATGTGTAGTAATGTAGAATCCATGGTCCAGGATGGAATCCCCGTGCAGGAAATGTTGATTGTGCAGGAACACGGACTCGCCCAACTGAACCCAGGGCCCGAGGTGGGTGCGGCAGCGGCCGCGGTGTATGACACCTCCCCCCCCCCTCTCCACCAAGACCCTTCCCCAACCCCTGCCGAAACGGCTCACTCAAGCGCACCCGACGTGGCCCAGCTATGCGCCATGCTGGCGGCAATGACAAATGAAATGAAAAACGAAATGAAAGACATGAACAAGCAAATGAATGAAGTGAAAACGACGATGGATGCGAATACACAACAAATGAACAAAAAGATGGATACAAATACAAATGAAGTGAAAACGACGATGGATGCGAATACACAGCAAATGAGGGAAGAAATGAAAGAGCTGCGGGGTGAGATGCAGAACATGGGAATGAGCCTAAAAGGAAGCTTGGAAGAACTACAAAACGAAATGAAAAAGGAAGTCGACACGATACGAGCGGAGGTGACCGGGTTAAAAGAGAAAGTAAAAGGAGTGGGAGTCGCAATGGAAGAAAGTAAACAAGAGAGGGTAAACGAAATAAAGACGGTGGTGGGAAAAATAGACAAAGTAGGAAAAGGATTGGGAGAAGTAAAACAGGGACAAGACCAAATAAAGGAGGAAATCGGGAGGAACACGACGGCGATAGAGGAATTAAAAAGAGAACAAGGGAAAATAAAGGAGGGATTGGGAGCCGTGAAGGAGGACTGTGAGAAAAGACATCGGGAAATGACAGACAAAGTTGAAAACCTGCGAAAGGAGGTAAAAGCGGAGACACAGGAAGGATTAAAGAAGGTGGCGGAGGAATGTAGAAAGAGACATGAGGAGGTAATTAATGAAATGGAGCGGAAAGCCGGAGAAAAGACAGAGGAACTGGGGGAGCAGATAGGAAAAAACCGGGGCGAGACAGAAGAGCAGTTTAGGACAACGAGGGAGGAAATATCCAAGACAAATAAGATGGTGACACAGGTACAAGGGGAGGTGGAGCAAATAAGAGAAAAAGTCGGGGAACTGTCGTTAGGAACGATAGGGGAGGAAATAAATGGGGTAATAAAGGGGAAAATGGAGGAAATGGAGAAGAGACTGACGGATAGGGTGGAGGCCCGGTGTGAGAAGCAGGGTGGCCTCCTTCGGGAACAGGGGAGAGGATATACTCCCTCGAGGCGGATCGTGCCCAGGGGGGGCCGGTGTCACAGGGCGGAGGAGGAGGCTTGCCCGATGCGGGGTGAGCATGCCAAGCTTGGGGAGGGTAGAGACCGCGGGGTCTTTTGGCCTAATGGGGGTACCCGGAATGACTGTTCCAGGGGGTGTGCAGAGTGTGAGTCCAATGGCTTGGGAGAATAAGCGGGACAACGCGGGGCACGGACAGACGCAGACAAGGGTGGTGGAGCCCCCGGGCAAATGGCTCGGACCCTGCGGGAGTGAGGCACCGTTGGGACTGGGGAGGTACACTCCTCCCGGAGTCCCTAGGGAACGGGAGGAGACCTCGAAAGAACCGAGGGTGCCGCTACCCCCGTACGATGGCAAGACGGACTTGAGGGCATATATGGCCCAGTTCCAGTGTGTTGCCAGAGGCAATGGCTGGAACGAGGTGCAGGGTGTGGCACAACTCACAGCGGCCCTGCGTGGCGTGGCTTTGGAAGTCCTGACCACGGTACCCAGTGAGGGGGCGACCCTGGAGGATCTCCATTCGGCCCTAAAAAACCGATTTGGCATGGACCAGCAGAGCGAGCTTGTTAAAGCTCAGCTCAACGGGCGCAAACGACGTCCCCAGGAATCACTGGGAGAATTGGCACATGACATTCGCCGCTTGGTGGGGATCGCGCACACCAACATGCCGCCGGAGTACCGGGAGGAGATTGCCCTGGACCATTTCCTTCGAGCAATAGGGGCACCGATGTCGGAGCATTGCTCACCGTATGGCGCCCGGACAACCTCCAGAAGGCGGCTGATACTGCTGCCTGCTGGGAGGCAGCCAGAACGCCATTGGGAGGGGCTGGGCGCCATGCGGTGGCAGTCCGACAGGTGGACCCCGTGCACGACAGTGCGCTGGGAGCCGGGGCAACCCTGGGTGACCAAGCGCGAGTGGAAAGGATGGTGCAGGGCATGTTCGACCGCCGGTTCGGGAGACCTGTGGAGAGGCGGTCGGGCCCGGGAAGGGCGGGAGATGGGCCATCGGGGGGTACCCCAATTCGGAATGGAGGGGGGTATAATTCGGCGTAATGGAGGCAAACACCTTACCAGAAGAGGTGTTATAATTGTGGCGCAGGGGACCACCTGCAGCGGAGGTGCAACGCCCCGCGCAGGGAAAGACCCCGCGAAGAGAAGAGCCACGGCCCCCTAGGCCACCAACTCCGCCCCGGTCAATAGGGATAGCCAGGCCCAACCATCCCCCCACCAGTCCCCGGGAAACTAAGAAGTGCCGAACATGTAGGGCCGTGTTCGGCAGACTCAGACGGAGAAGAGCCCTCAGAACTGCGACAGGTCATCAGTTGTGGCCAAATTGGCAAAGGTAGCTTAACAATTCGGTGCAAGATTGCCGGCGTAGGGGTAGACGCCGTGGTGGACACAGGAGCAAGCGCCACGATCATCAGCCCTGTGGTCCTTGATTCGAGTGTAGACGGTTGGGATGAGATCCACCGTCTGCAAAACCATAGTTTGCAGCTAGCTACCGGGGCAACGGCCCCTATCATAGGACGTGGTTTCGTGTCGTTTAAATTGGGCACTGTGAAAACCAAGATAGAGGTTTGGGTGGCAGAGGTGTACGACCCATGTCTAATAGGGTTGGATGTGCTGACGGCCGGTGGTTGTAAGATCGACTTGGGCCGGGGGGTCATGCAGTTGGGTGGTGAGGAGTTGCCGTTAGGAGGCGTGAGCACGGACGAGAGGGTGGAGCTGGAGGCTCCTGACTCCGTGGTCATTCCCCCGGGTGCCGAGGCGGTGGTCCCGGCCCGGTGGCGAGCACCCCCAACGTGGCAGGGCCCCTGCGGCCTAGCGGAACTACCGGCAGGGCCGTCAACCCCGGGCTTAGTCGTGGGCCGCACCCTGGTAAGTACCGACGGGCCAGTAGTGCCCGTACGGGTGATAAATGTTAGCACGGAACCACGCACTATCAGGAAGGGCACGAGGGTGGCAGATTGCATCCCAGTAAAAGAGGTCGCAGAGCTGAGGGACGATAACGTCGAGCCGGACCGGCCCCAGAAGGAGTCTCCAGACTCGATTAGGAATTGGCCCGGTCCCATTTGTGAGATGGTAAATCGGAGTAGTGTAGATTTGGAGGAGGCCCAGCGGGAGGCCTTATACAAGCTGGTCGACCGACACATCGGGATCTTCTCCTTGTCACCCGAGGATATTGGACGTACAGGCCTGGTGCAACATCAGATCCACACCAATGGGGCCCGGCCTGTCCGTCAGCCTGCTCGAAGGCTCCCATGGAGCAAAAGAGAGGAGGCTGATGAACAGGTTGAAAAGATGCTCAATGCAGGTGTCATCGAGCCCTCGGGAAGTCCTTGGATGTCACCAGTTGTGCTGGTTAAAAAGAAGGATGGGACCACGCGTTTCTGTGTGGACTATCGCCAGCTGAACAACGTGACACTCAAAGACTCCTATCCCCTGCCTAGAATTGACGATACCCTCGACGCCGTTGCAGGCTCTAAATGGTTCTCAACTTTGGACCTCAAGAGTGGGTATTGGCAGGTGGAGATGGATAAGACGGGGAAGGAGAAAACGGCATTTTCCACAGGGAAGGGACTGTATCAGTTCACTGTGATGCCGTTCGGTTTGTGTAACGCCCCGCCACCTTTGAGAGACTGATGGAGCGTGTACTAGGCGGCATGCCGTGGCAGTCATGCCTGGTGTATCTGGATGACGTCCTGGTACACGCTAAAACATTCACCCAGGAGATAGCCAATTTGGACCAGGTGTTTGGGCACCTCAGGCAGGCAGGGCTGAAATTGAGCCCAGAGAAATGCACTTTGTTCGCGACAGAGGTGGCCTATCTCGGACACGTGATAGGCCGCGAGGGGGTGAAGACCGACCCCGGAAAAATTACAGCGGTAGAGGAGTGGCCCGTACCTACAACTGTCAAACAGGTGCGGGGCTTTTGGGACTTTGCTCCTACTACCGGCGTTTCGTGGCAAACTTTGCGGAGATAGCCAGGCCCCTTCACCGGTTGACGGAGAAGGGGTTGAGATTTAATTGGACGGAGGAGTGCCAGGAGGCCTTCCTCAAATTAAAGGGGTGTTTGACATCCGCACCTGTTTTAGCGTACCCCACCGATGACGGGATGTATACCCTGGACACGGATGCAAGCCAGGAAGGATTGGGAGCAGTCTTGTCTCAGACACAGGGGGGCGTGGAAAGAGTGATCGCGTATTACAGTCGGGCCATGAGTAGGCCCGAACGAAATTATTGCGTAACTCGTAAGGAACTATTGGCTATGCTGTCTGCCGTGAACCATTTCCACCCGTACTTGTACGGGAGGAAATTTTTGGTTCGAACTGACCATTCCTCCTTGCAATGGCTCTTACGGTTTAAGGAACCGGAGGGCCAAATTGCAATGTGGTTGGAAAAATTGCAGCAGTACGATTTCAGTGTGGTCCATAGAGCCGGTAAGGCTCATGGGAATGCCGATGCGCTCTCTCTACGCCCCTGTCTGAGGGAAAACTGCAAATATTGTACGAGACATGAGGAGAGGGACCAATTGGCAGACGCCTCCCCGAAACTCCCAGTCCGTGCGGCCCGGGTGGTAGGCCCAACTTTGCCACTAACCGCGGGAGAGGAATTTGGTGGATTGGCATGGAGCACGGCCCAGCGGGAAGACCCCGTGCTAGGGCCAGTGTACAAATGGGTCCAGGAAAACAGGAGGCCCAGTGGGGAGGAAATCGCCCCATTCGGGGAGCGAACAAAGGCATACTGGGCTCAGTGGAGGACCCTAGAAATGAGGGACAACATCTTGTATCGCAAGTGGGTGGAGATTCCTTCTGAACAAACTTCTTGGCTGGTGATAGTCCCTGATGGGTTTAAGACCCAAATTTTGAAACAGGTGCACGGTACCCGCGCCGGCGGCCATTTGGGCAGGACCAAAACAAAATCTCGGGCCCGCCGGCGGTTCTATTGGGTTAACATGGGGCGCGATGTACAGGACTGGTGTCGAGCATGCGACGCCTGTACTGCAAAAAAGGGACCGCCACAGAGGATGAGGGCCCCACTCCAACTACATCAGGTTGGGGCTCCCCTGGAGCGAGTGGCCATGGACATTTTGGGACCACTGCCCCCACTCGCCAGGGTAATAAGTACGTCCTCGTAATTATGGACTATTTCACCAAATGGCCAGAAGCCTTTGCCCTTCCCAGCCAAGAAGCAGGGGTTGTGGCCAAGGCCTTCGTAGAAGGATTTACATGCCGGTATGGGATTCCGCAGGAGCTGCACACGGACCAGGGACGAAATTTTGAGAGTGAATTACTAAAAGAGGTGTGCAGGCTCCTGGAAATTCGAAAAACACGGACAACGCCCTGAGACCACAGTCTGATGGCATGGTGGAGAGGTTCAACAGGACCCTGGTCCAACAGTTGGCCCTCTTCACCGCCACTAACCAGGAGGACTGGGACGAACACCTTCCGTACCTCCTGATGGCCTATCGCGCGTCCCAGCACGGGTCTACCGCATGTAGTCCGGCGCTGTTGATGTAGGGACGGGAGCTGAGAAGCCCCGTCGATTTATTGTGCGGTCCGACGCCTGAGCGGCTTGATAGGCCCCCGGGGGAGGGCTATGCCCGTCGGTTGGAGGAGGGCTTGGAGAAGGTCCACGCCTTCGCACGACACCAGCTCCAACAGGCGGGCATAAAGATGAAGCGCAGGTACGACCACCGGAGCCAGGTGAGCAAATACCCACCGGGGGCAAAGATTTGGTTCTTTAACCCCCGGCGAAGGAAGGGCAGATGCCCGAAGCTCACCTCACCTTGGCAGGGCCCGGGGGTCGTCCTGGCGCAAGTCAGTGACGTGGTCCTAAAAATTAAAATGGGACCACGAGCCCTCTCTCGGATCGTCCACGCGGACCGCCTGAGGCCTTACAAGGGCGACCTTACGCCCTCATGGATATGTCTTGCCGGAGGAGTCGGTGCTGGAACAGCCGCTCCCGCAGAGGCGCAGGGCTCTCAGAGTCTTGCGACGAGTTCACGAGCCCAGTAGGAAGGGAGGAAATTCCCCCCCCCCTTGGGAAATTGATTTTTGGGGACATTCGAGGACAGTGACAGACTTGTGAATGTGTAGTGGGGACGTAGCTTAGCTACGTAGTGTTAAAAGGAACGTGCTACTAGTTTAAGGGACGACGTGGGAGCACGAGTTAGTTAGGGGAGGTAGATAGAAGGATGGCAGAGTTCAGTGGTGTGTGTGTTGAAGAGTTGTTGGTGAGTAAATTGGAAGCATGTGCTTGGTGAGTGAGTGAGGCCAGCGGGTCTGTGTGAATGGAGCGAAGGGGGAATGCATGGTGCGATGAGTGATTGGGGGGAGGAGTGACTCCCGCCCAAGGGACCCCGGGGTCAGAGTAAAGTGAGTTAGCTGGGTTAGTCAAATTGAAAATGGAGGTCGTTTTGCTGTTGGTGGGAAAGTAGGCTCGAGACCCATTTGGAGGGGTGCAGGAGCCCTGTTGACGGGCTTGGGAGCGTGGCTGCGAAAGGTGAGTATCGCTGAGTGGGTACCCCGGGCACCAGGCTAGTCGGCCGCGGTAGGCCATGGGCCCATGGGGGGCCGGGATAGCGTAGTGGGCACGGGTGACCCTCGGAAAGGGGCCCGGGAGGCCGGCCTGCCACGTGTGCGTTTCAGGGGAGGTGCCATGGGGGGCACTCCCCGGTGTTAGGGAGCTGGTAGGCTCGGAGGCAGTGTAGTGCCCGGGGGTGCCATAGTGGGAGATTCGGCAGAGGGTCGTGCCTGCCAAAGGGAGCCACGTGTCCCAGCCAGGAGACCGTGTGAGGGCACGGAGAGAAAATTGGGGGGCGAGGCCCGAAATTGTAAGGACACCAACACAGGCGACGGGAATCTGGGTTGTTAGAACCAATAGTTTAAGCGAGAGGCGCTTGTTGAAAGCCCCGGGGTAGTTTAACAGTTAAATGGTTAGGGTAGATTAGGAGATGTACCCCTCCGCACCATCCATCCCCTCGCTGTCGTTGTGGGCCGCTGGACCCACTTGGTGTTAAGATCGCTGAACTCTGGGGAGGCCATTCTGAGGCTTCGTTGGGCCTCGACACAGGACGTTAGCTCTCCCTTGTTCCCCTCTGGGAAGGGAACGTAGGGGTTGGGAGTAGGCTAGGTGACAGAATAGGTTAGCCGAACAAGGACGATAAAGGGGGTTAGGGGACGATTTATAGTGGGGGAGTAAAAATAAAAACAACAGAAAAAAATTAAGTTGGGGCTAAATTGGAGTTTGACAAATTAAGGGAGTGGGTATGTACAGTGACAGGCAAAGGCGATAGGTGGGAGGGAGACAGGTAGGTAGGTCCGAGCCCGCCTTCCAAGTGGCCAGCACCACCGCACTCCCTCCACCAACCTCCACTGAACGGCAAAGGCTGGCCAGCTTCATCTGCTGGCTGTGTTACTTCAAGGCCTGTGCCGGCCCACTTGATCGGCAGCTGTTGTGTTGCTGCAAGGCCTGTGCCGGCCGGATCATCTGCAGCTGTGGTACTTCAAGGCCTGTGCCGGCCAGTTCATCTGCCGGCTGTGTTTGCCTGCAGCGGCCTTCTTCTGCGGGCTGTGTTTGCCTGCTCACATTTGCCATGCCATGCCCAATGCCCACGTTCACCAGCCCCGTTCAATTTTTGCTTTGCCCCCCCTGTTCATTTCCATGTGCGCCAGAATCAAGGCAACAGTTTGCAAGCCGCGAGAACTGCCCTGTTGGCAGCTACAACACGGGCCTGCAGTGGCGGCCCGTGCACCGTGTTTGTGTTCATCCATCCATTCGTTGTGCTCATTGCGTGTGCCACTTGAGCTGGCACGGAGACTGCGTTTGTGCAGCCCATGCACCGTTGTGGTTCACTGCGTTCAGTTCAAAAGGGAAGGCCTTGGACTGCGTGTGAGCAGCCAGCCACGTTCCCTGTCACCTGCATTGTTTTGAGCCAGAGACTGCATGTGGGCAGCCTGGCTCCCTGCTAACTGCTTTTCTTTTGCAGAGTTCAATGATCCTGGGCCATGGTTTAGTGTAAAATTTGTAAGTTAAGGTTAAGATGTACTGTAAATATGAGTGCGCCCCCGGCATGTCTGTCTAGCGCCGGCAATTTTATTTAAGTCGTCCGTGTGAGTGAGTTTGTTTAGATAGTTACGCAGCCCTCAGGTTATTTATTTTGGGGACACGAATACCATGAATGTCGCACTCAGGGATCCGTAGGTAAAATGTACTAGGGGAAAACTACACATGATGGCACACGAAAATTTGACGACTCGGGACGAGTCTGTAAAAAGGGGAGGGGTAGTGTTGTGGTTACCAAATTCGCAAACCACCATTCAGGTCCCTTAGGTGAGGTATCTCGGCAAGTATATGTGTAGTTAGGCCCAAACCCGTTGTCTAGTGGGAATACATGTCATTTATGCGAGCTGCGACTCTTCAGGATAGCCGTTTTTCTTTTACTATCTTTATTTTGGACCAACCGCCATGATTACCACCACAACCACAACATCAACCACCAACCACAACGCCGCTTCACCACAACCGCCACGACCTTCCCGTCACACCTCGCAACCGTAGCATCGCCACCGTTCTTGCCCCGCTGTGGGTACCGGTGTTGGACTCGTGCAGGGCGCACGTTGAACAGCGTGTACAAAATCACGGATTTTGTGCTTCAAAAACGGATCAAAAACGACACACGCCCACTTTTTGCCGTCCAATCGGTGAGCGAGGGCGATTTGGCCCCGCCTCCAGAACGATCGATATATGCAAATTTGTGGATCAAAAAGCCTTCACGCCCACTTTTTCTCGGGCCAATGGGGAGCGACGTGAAAGGTCAAAGCGACGGGGTCAAAGGCGAAGCTACGGGGGGATAAAAGGACCGTGTTCGTCAGTCAGAGCGGTGTGGAAGTCTGGAGCCCGAAGCCTGCAGTAGCTGGAGAAGCTGAAGAGAGTCGAACGAGGAGAGCCCAAAGAAGAGTCCAGGGTGGAGAGTCCAGAGGCGGAGAGGCGGCAGCGGCGAAGGCAGACGAGGGGGTGCTCGCGACGGTGCCGGGAGCTGCACGCCCGAGGAAGGCCGGCAGCGCGACCTGGCCGAGGTGGAGACGCACACCAGGGATAATAAAGATCCTCTATACCCCGAGCATCAGCAACCCCCTCCTGTTTCCCCCCGCGCTGAGATAGTGCGACCAAGGGGCCCCCTTTCCCACCCCCTGCCAGACACTGTCCGCGAGGCCCGCGGAGTGAGGCGCCATCGCCGCTCCGCGTCTCATCACCAGACGGGTAGGCGCGACCCGGTCTCGGCCTCAGGCCCGCCTCATCCTTGGGGGTATTTCTTTCCTTGGTTTTGGGTATGTGTTGTCGGCGCCGTCTGTGAGGTAGAATTGTATAAGTGTTGCCGTGTGCTCGGTAGTCGGTATTAGCTCTGCATTGTTTTCGCTTTTACATTTGCTTTTTGTGTAAATGGAATTGTGTTTTCTTTTTTTTGTGTGCTTTTGGTGGAATTGTATTTGTGTGCTTCCCGTGTGCCGCGAATAAATGTGCTTTATTGTTGAACTGTTCTCCCGCTTCGCTTCGTCTTTTCATCCATTGAATCCTCATCTTGCTTCACGTAAAGGGTTGGTAGTGGGCTGAATACGCCCGATAATTAATCGAACCGTCGAGGTCGACGATAACACCGCTCGGTTATTCTGATAGTACGGAACGGGTCGCTTAAGTGGCCCGTGTCCGAAGTCGACCTGCGGCGAGGTGCGATCGCCCGGTCCACCCTCCGCGTGGGTACTTAGGTAGGTCGAATTTGGCGAGCAACCCTATCCCACGCGGGGGCTGATTGGCTCGATCGCGGTGAGACCGAAAGGTCCACCCGTGACTGGTTCCTGGCGTTAGTCCGAGAGGGTCACGACTGGATTGTCCGTCCGGTGGGCGACGTGCCGCGATTCGAGTTACGTGGCCGTCAGCACGCCGGCGGAAGCGAAATCCGCAACAATATATATATATATATATATATATATATATATATATATATATATATATATATATATATATATATATATATATATATATATATATATATATATATATATATATATATATATATATATATATATATATATATATTCATCTTGTTATTTCTTCACTCACAACATCCGAGTGAAAAAATAAATTGCACAAATTTCATAAAATTAATTGAAAATGCATAACTCTATGTCTTGGGTGGATAAGTGTCCACCCCTCTGAGTTAATACTTGGTGGAAGCACCTTTGCAGCAAATGTGGCTGTGAGTCTGTTGGGTATGTCTCTCCCAACTTTGCACACCTGGATTGTGCAATATTTGCCCATTCTGTGCAAAACTATGCATTCAGAGGGTGGAGGAGCTCCTTGTGAGCCAACAGCCATCCGTATCTAGTTCCCAAATGTTTCTGTGGATGTGCTCCTGCGATCAGGTTACTTTTGATTCGGAGGTTGGTGGCAGGATTTGCACTCCGGCCACCATAAAACCTTTCATTCCACAAAACATTATAAAAGCAAAAATAAATCTGAAAACCCACTCCGTGGGAGTAGCTCCTGTGAGGCTGCTTTTCACAGGGCAGCTCACCGGATTACGGGATAGGGGCAATGCCTTCAGGACCCCCAATCTTTGATGAAAGGAGGGAAACCATGGGGTAACCTTCCCGGGTCAGATTGTTGTCGTGTGTGTTGGGGTGATGCTGACGTGTCGTCCACCAGACGGCGTCTCCTTGGGTTAACCTGGGGAGGTCCCTTTGTGTGGGTGCCTGGCATGTCCTTTCACTAAGCGAGGATGATCACGTGTCTCTGTTATCATCTGAGCTCAGCATTTGGACATCGGTGTTGCAGCACTCTCTGAGGTTTGGAGACCGGATTGTGGCGATATCATTGCGGGTGGTGATACCTTTTATTGATCTGGTCACTATGATGGTTACCATGCCCAAGGAGTTGCTGAAGCTGTGTCCAATAAGCTGACTCCAATGATAATTGAGGTAACACCTGTCAATAAGAGTATTATGAGACGAAGGATTCGTCACTCCTTGGGTGTCATTTCCCTGGATTGTGTAGATAATATGCTCCGCCTGAAGCGAGTGATCTCACCGTGAAGGACACATTCTATGCCATGCTCGAGTCTGTGGTTGATCAGTGCCCCAGGCGAGATACTCTTCTTGTCGAGGGGGATTTTGATGCATCAACTGGAACTGATAGGGATGGTTATGAGACATGTGTTGGTCCCCATGGGTCTGGAAATGTGAACCAGAATAGCACTAAGTTCCTTGACTTTGCAAGAATTCATGGACTTCGGGTGGCTGGTTCATGGTTTCAGCATCCACAGGCTCATTGCTGGACATGGTATTCCAACACTGATCATGTGGCAAAGGAGATTTACCATGTGTTCATTTATGGTCGCTGGAGGTTGACCTGAATGGTGTGCTGGAGTGCTCAGTTCCTCAATACTGACCACAGGCTTGTCGTGGCAACTCTGAAGTTTCAGCTGAAATCCAGGAGAATGGTATCATCCCAGCCTCTGCTGGATGTTGGCAAGCTCAAGGATAAGAGGGTAGCTGAGGAATTTGCGAACAGTCTGAGTGGAGATCTGGGAGGTCTGGGTGCTTTTGGAGATCCTGAAGAGTTGTGGAGTGCCTTCAAGACCACCATCCTTGATATTGCTGGTGGATGTCTTGGAACTCACCGTAGGGCGAAGAAGAATTTTGTTTCTCAAGGGACACTGGCTACCATTGATCAGAGTCACAGGGCCAGGCTGAATGGCAGAGCTAACTGTTCATGGAGCTGACGTGTAAAACTGCACGTGCATTAAGGGTGGGTGGGCAAGGAGGCCTGTGTGCGAGGAATCTGTGAGGACGTAGAGCATCACCTGTGATCAGGTGATTATCTTCCTGCTTAAAGGAGGATTCAGGCATTGTGTTCCTCCCTGCCCATCCTTTGTTGTACTGCAGTTAGAGCAGAGGGTGGGGGGTCTTGACAGAGGAGTCTGAAGTGAAGGCACGCTGGGTCGGTTACTTTGAGCGGCTGCACCAATCTGATCCACCAGCTGTCGAGTTGGATGTCAGGGTTGTTACAATCCCGATTGCTGACCCTCCAATCAACTGTGGTCCACCTTCGTTTGTTGAAACACAGGCTGCAGTAAACCGGTTGAAATGGGGTAAAGCTCCTGGGATATGTTGCATCCATGCTGAACTTCTCAAGGCTGGTGGAAATGCTGACTTTTCCGACTCGTGTCATTGCATGCAGTTCTGTGATCTGCCTGGAACACAGGCATCATCCCAACTGACTGGAAGAGGGGCCTTGTTGTTCCTCTCTGGAAAGGGAAGGGTGTTTGCCAAGACTGCAGCAACTACCAAGGGGTGACGCTGCTCTCAATGCCGGGCAAGGTCTTTGCTCGGATATTTCTTGAAAGGGTTCTCCATCATCTGCTTGAGTATCAGTGTCCCGAGCAGTCAGGCTTTACACCAAAGTGGTTAACGATTGACCATATCCTTGCTCCTTCGGGTCCTCACCAAATGCAGCCGAGAGCTTCGGCAGGGGCTGCTTGCATCCGATGTTGATCTCTGTGAAGCATTTGATCAAGCTGTAGTGCATCGTTTGGGAATGTCTCGATCTCTGACTTTGATTTCGCAGATGATGCAGCCATCATTGCGGAGACTCTAGATATCCTTTTGGGGTCCTTTGAGGTGCTGAATGAGTAGTTGGAGCCACTGGTATTATCGGTTTCCTGAGTCAAAACTAAGATCTCTGCTTTCAATGACATGTTGGATGCTGCTATCCTGTCAGTTACTGTTTGTGGTGAGGATGTTGAGGTCACAGAGCATTTCACTTACCTTGGCAGTGATATTCTTGTCTCTGCTGGCTGTGCTCCATTTTTCAAGGCTCTAGCGTTAATATTTAAAAAATTTTCAAGGCTCTAGCGTTAATATTTAAAAAGTTGTGGGAGTTTAAAACTAGCCGTTCATTTTGTGATGCTCGCAACCACCATAATAATAGGGCCACAACCACATGTTCAACCCTCAATATCTTGGAGTTGACCACATATATGGACCCAAAATTTTACGCAGCTTCATTTTGATAACTGGGAACTATTTTATGAAAGTTTAAAGTAAATCTGAGGGGGTCAACTGGGAACATTTTCTTAAATTTGGTGATTTCAGATGGAATGATTCCTGGTCGACGCCTAGTTGGTCAGGGGTTCATCGCACAGCAAGATAACGACCAAAAACATACCTCCAGGCTATGTCAGAACTACCTTAGAAGAAAAGAACAAGACGATAGGCTTCAAATCATGGAATGGCGAGCACAGTCTCCAGACTTAAACCCCATCGAGCTGGTTTGGGATGAACTGGACAGAAGGGTGAAAGCAAAGCAACCTCCAAGTGAAACACATTTGTGGTAACTTCTGCAACAGTGTTGGGAAGAACTTTCCAAACAATATTTGATTTCCATTGAAAAAAGAATGCCACGAGTATGTTCGGCTGTTATATCTGCAAAAGGTGGCTACTTTGATGAGTAAAAAATTTAAATTTAATTTTGTTCAACAAAACGATTCCATGATTTCTTTTTTATCTGCAATTGTTGATTTATTCTATGCTTTCATTTTAGAGTACATTGAAACATGAAACTGCTTAAATTTCAGTAAAAACTGGAAAAATGGGGGTGTTCTAAAACATTTCACCAGTGGAGTGTATATATATATATATATATATATATATATATATATATATATATATATATATATATATATATATATATATATATGTATATATTGTTGCGAATTCGCGCACGCCGGCGTGCGATCGGCTGCTCGACTCGAATGGCGACCGCCTCGCCCACCGGAACGGACAATTCAGTCGTGACCCTCTCGGACCAACGCCGGGAGCTCGTCACGGGTGGGGGTTTAACCTCACCATGATCGTGTCAATTGCCCACCCGCGCAGGATAGGGTCGCTCGCCAAATTCGATCGACCTAAGTACCTGCGCGAATGGTCGACCGGGCGATCGCACCTCGCCGCTGGTCGACTCCGGACACGAGCCGCTTGGGCAGTCCGTTCCATGCTATCGGGATAACCGAGCGGTGTTATCGCTGACCTGGACGGTTCAGGTTAATTACTGGGCGTATTAAGCCCACTACGAACCCTTTACGTGAAGCAGGATGGAGGGTCAATAAAGAAAAGACGAAGCAAAACGGGAAAACAGTTCACACGATGCACATTTATTACGCGACACACGGAAAGCACACATATACAGCCAAACAGTCAAAATGCACATGTAGCAGTTAAAACAAAAGAAACAACGACGCAGAGTTACTACCGACTACGCGCACACACGGCAACACTTATACAGCTCTACTTTACAGACGGCGTCAACACACATTTACTCAAAAGCAAAGGAAAGAAGCCACCCTCATAGACAAGGGGGCAGACGGGCCTGTAGGCTAATATGCGCGCGTGACCTGAAGGAGCGGCCAGGTCCGCGAGACCGGGGGGTCCTACCCGCGTCCTCGTGACGCGTTGGCGGACGAGCCGCAGATGTGGCCGCGTGGCTGTGCCCCGACTCCGTGCTCCTTGGCGGGTTTCGTTGGCATGACGTTTGGAGTGGGGTGGGAACGGGGCCCCCTTGTTGCACTATCTCAGCGCGGGGGAAAGGGGGAATTGTTTATGCCCTGAGGGAGGAGAATGGCTGGCTGGCTTGGGTCCTGCGACGAGCGATCTCACACCGCGACCTCGTCGCCGACCGCCTTCCTTCTCGCCTCGGACCCGAGCTCCTTTGCCTCTTCCCGCAACTCTCCTCACCCGACTGCAGAACCCAACTCGATGACTTCGCCAAGCAACTCCAGTCTCTGCCACACCGATGACTCGACTCACTCTGCCCTGCCGACACACACTGCCACTGCCACACTCTGCCCCAATTCGCCTTGCGCTCGCCATTTTATAAGACGGCAGGAGAAAACAATATGCAAATATCCAGATCAGGATGACCTCGGGGGCGGAGCCACGCTCGCCAATTGGACGGAGGAAAAGTGGGCGTGAACCTCCCCTGAACCTAGAATTTGCATATATCGATTTCACACAGACGCGCCTGGAGGCGGGGCCAAGCTGCTCCGCACTTGCTAATTGGATGAATCAAAAGTGGGCGTGTAGCGTTCTTGATCCGCATTCTCCCTCGGAAAGGCCGCTATTTGCACTCGCGGCTCGGTGCGTATCTTGAACGAGCCCAAGACAGCCCGACGCTCAGTGTTCACACGTGGTGCGGGAATGGCCATAGAAGGAGAGAGGTGAGGGTGGTGGAGGGTTTATCGGTGGTGGTTTGATGGTTATGGTGCCGTTTGGGAATGACGGTGATGCGATGTTTGCGGGATTGAGTTGTGAAGGTAAAGGTCGTGGCTGTTGGCATTGTTGTTGTCTAAGGGTTGGAGCGTGGTTGTAGTTGGTGACGATGGCTGGCGTGGTGGTTGTTGTGTGATGGCGGTTGAGACGTGGTTGGTTCAAAAGAAAGATAGAACAGAAAAACGGCTATCTCAAGCGTCGCAGCCCGAATGAATCACATAAATTCCCTCTATACAACGGGTGGGGCGAACTACACATGTACTTACAGAGATATCTCACCTGCGGGCCCTTTATGGTGGTTTGTGAATTTCCACAGTTGGAAATATCCATATATATATATATATAAATATATATATATATATATATATATATATATATATATATATATATATATATATATATATATATATATATATATATATATATATATATATATATATATATATGGATATTTCCAACTGTGGTGTCTGTCTGTGCACCCTTCCATCTCCCATTTATGGTGGACGTTTCCTGTGCTGTGTTTGAAAAGCTGTCACACTGGCAAAGCACAAAATTCACTTTTGAAATGACAGGAGAACAGGCATGAATAATGGTTTATATCGCCATAAATGTATGTATGTATGTATGTATGTATGTATGTATGTATGTATGTATATATATATATATATATATATATATATATATATATATACATACATACATACATACATACATACATACATACATACATACATACATACATACATATATATATAGTTGCGGATCCGGGGTGGCGGGATTCTCACCCGGTCCTCGGTGCCACCCTCACCACCACCGTCTCCGGGGTTTATAACGCCGGCTGGCTCAGCACAGGCCTTGGGTCACGCGCCTTCAATCGCGATACCAATGTAATCCTTGTACCTTGCCAGTTGGGGAAATAGAACCCCTGGTTACATACTGGATGTGTCAGATGCTGAGCGTTTTCTGCCAGTCTGTAACCATTTTGGTTTTATATGTCAATCGAACGGATCGTTCCTCGACGAGACACGAATTAATCCATAGCGGCAACTTCATACGAATTAACCAGATTTATTGGGGAACACCGGGGTTCACAACACAAGCAAAATTCACGACAATGGTTTTTTTTAACAATCCTCAACCCGTTCTTAACTTGAGAACCACGGCCTACAGGTTTTGAGGGGGTCGCTACCGAAA
Organism: Eptatretus burgeri; assembly: GCF_056783735.1. Classification (NCBI taxonomy): domain Eukaryota; kingdom Metazoa; phylum Chordata; class Myxini; order Myxiniformes; family Myxinidae; genus Eptatretus; species Eptatretus burgeri. The sequence goes on from NC_140970.1 coordinate 75,240,134, forward strand.
TATACCTTAAACAACGAGCAGACAAAGACAGATAGACA
>NC_140970.1:75245171-75247671 GCF_056783735.1 Eptatretus burgeri
GTGATTGGAGCAGATTTCAATGGACATGTTGGGGAAGGGAATAAAGAGGATGAGGAGGTGATGGGGAGGTACGGTCTCAACAAGAGAAATGTGGAAGGGCAAATGGTGGTAGAGTTTGCAAAAAGAATGGAAATGGCAGTGGTAAACACGTATTTCAAGAAGAAGGAGGAACACAGGGTGACATACAAGAGTGGAGGAAAGTGCACACAGGTGGATTACATCTTAAGTAGGAGATGCAACCTGAAAGAGATTAGTGACTGTAAGGTTGTGGCAGGGGAGAGTGTAGCTCGACAGCATCGATTGGTGGTCTGTAGGATGACTTTAGAGGTGAGGTTGAGGAAGAGAGTGAGGGCTGAACCAAGGACCAGATGGTGGAAGCTGAAGGAGGAAGACTGTTGCGTGAAATTTAGGGAGGAGGTGAGACAGGCGTTGGATGGTGGTAAAGATGGGTGGGATGATTGGGCAACGACAGCAGAAGTTGTGAGGGAGATAGCTAGGAAGGTACTTGGTGTGACATCTGGACAGAGGAAGGAAGATAAGGAGACTTGGTGGTGGAATGAGGAAGTACAAGAAAGTATAAGGAAGAAGGGGTTGGCTAAAAAGAAGTGGGATAGTCAGAGAGATGAAGAAAGTCGGCAGGAGTACAAGGAGTGGCGTCGAAAAGCAAAAAGAGAGGTGGCTAAGGCCAAGGAAAAGGCATATGACGAGCTGTATGAGAAGTTGGATACAAAAAGAAGGGGAAAAGGATTTGTACCGATTGGCAAGACAGAGGGACCGAGCTGGGAAGGATGTGCTGCAGGTTAGGGTGATAAAGGACGCAAATGGGAATGTGCTGACGAGCGAGGAGAGTGTGTTGAGAAGGTGGATGGAGTACTTTGAGGAGCTGATGAATGAAGAAAATGAGAGAGAGAGAAGGTTGGAAGAGGTGGAGATAGTGAATCTGGAAGTGGGGTGGATCAGTAAGGATGAAGTGAGGACTGCTATGAAGAAGATGAAAAGTGGAAAGGCGGTTGGCCCAGATGGAATACCAGTGGAGGCATGGAAGTGCTTAGGAGAGATGGCAGTGGGGTTGTTAACCAGATTGTTTAATAAAGTCTTGGAAAGTGAGAGGATGCCGGAGGAGTGGAGATTAAGTGTACTGATTCCGATTTTCAAGAATAAGGGTGATGTGCAGAGCTGTGGAAATTACAGAGGGATAAAGTTGTTAAGCCACACCATGAAGTTGTGGGAAAGAGTAGTGGAAGCTCGGTTGAGAGGAGAGGTGACGATCTGTGAGCAGCAATATGGGTTTATGCCAGGAAAGAGCACCACTGATGCGATGTTTGCTTTGAGAATGTTGATGGAGAAGTATAGGGAAGGCCAGAAAGAGTTACATTGTGTGTTTGTGGATTTAGAGAAAGCTTATGATAGGGTGCCAAGAGAGGAGTTGTGGCATTGTATGAGGAAGTCGGGAGTGGTGGAGAAGTATGTGAGGATCGTGCAGGATATGTATGAGGACAGTGTGACAGCGGTGAGGTGTGCGGTAGGAATGACGGACCGGTTTAAGGTTAAAGTGGGATTGCACCAAGGATCGACTCTGAGCCCTTTCCTGTTTGCAATGGTGATGGACAGGTTGACGGACGAGATCAGACTGGAGTCTCCATGGACCATGATGTTCGCGGATGACATCATGATCTGTAGGGAGAGTAGGGAGCAGGCTGAATCGAGCCTTGAGAGGTGGAGGTACGCACTGGAGAGAAGGGGAATGTTAGTCAGTAGGAGAAAGACGGAGTACATGTGCGTAAATGAGAGGGAGGGTGGTGGTATGGTGCGGTTGCAAGGAGTTGAGGTGGGGAAGGTGGATTGGTTTAAATACTTGGGATCAACTGTCCAAAGTAACGGAGAGTGTGGGAGAGAAGTGAAAAAGAGAGTGCAGGCAGGATGGAGTGGGTGGAGAAGAGTTGCAGGAGTGATTTGTGACAGAAGGGTAGCTGCAAGAGTGAAGGGGAAAGTATACAAGACGGTAGTGAGACCAGCTATGTTGTATGGTTTGGAGCGGTGGCGCTAACAAAAAGACAGGAAGCAGAGCTGGAGGTGGCAGAGTTAAAGATGCTGCGATTCTCGTTGGGAGTGACGAGGATGGATAGGATAAGAAATGAGTGTATTAGAGGGACAGGCGCAGGTAGGACGGTTTGGAGACAAAGTGAGAGAGGCGAGATTGCGATGGTTTGGACATGTGCACAGGAGGGAAACGGAGTATATCGGGAGAAGGATGTTGAAGATGGAGCCGCCAGGCAGGAGGAGGAGAAGAGGAAGGCCAAAGAAGAGGTTCATGGATGCGGTGAGGCGGACATGCGGGTGGTTGGAGTGTCAATGGAAGATGTGGAGGATAGAGCAAAATGGAGACAGTTGGTCCGCTGTGGCGACCCCTAGCGGGAGCAAGCCGAAAGAGGAAGAAGAAGAAGAAGATATATGTATATATATATGTATGTATGTATGTATGTATATATATATGTATATA
>NC_140970.1:75252671-75255042 GCF_056783735.1 Eptatretus burgeri
AACTCAACGGGAATGTGGTTATACCTTGAAGACTTGGAAAGTTGGGTTTATGTTGGACACTTGAAACTTTTTTGGGGGCTTTTATTTATTTATTTATTTATTTATTATTATTATTATTTTATTTATTTATATTTTGGAGACTTTTGGAGTTGCTATCACTCTTTGGGATCTAAACCTATCGATGTAGTTCTTTGTCGGATGGTGCTTGATGGGAGCAAGATCAAGAAAGTTCTGGGAAGAAAGTGCAGGCTTACTCCCTCTTTCTACGTCATCAAACCTGAAAGCCTTAAAAGACAGAATTGGAAGAAGAGAAAAAAAACAAAAAATATACATTGTTCGTTCTGGGAAGAAAGTGCAGGCTTACTCCCTCTTTCTACGTCATCAAACCTGAAAGCCTTAAAAGACAGAATTGGAAGAAGAGAAAAAAAAACAAAAAATATACATTGTTCGTTCTGGGAAGAAAGTGCAGGCTTACTCCCTCTTTCTACGTCATCAAACCTGAAAGCCTTAAAAGACAGAATTGGAAGAAGAAAAAAAAAAACGTAAAAATATATATATATAGGTGGAAATCTCATTTTGAAAAAAGACATTGTGTAGGGCGAGGATTGGGTTGGGGTTGAGATTGTGAATGTGAGGGTTGGGGTTGAGATTTTGAATGTGGAGGTTGGGCCACACACACATACACATCAACAAACAAAAGTTAAGCCTTGACTATTCAGTTGAGGATTCTGTGTTTGGGGTTCACAGATCTAAGAACGTCCCCTTGACACACATTATATACTGTTATACACCTCGGACTTGGCCCTCGAGTGTCCACAACGGTGTATAGTAGGAGGGAGTGAAAGCGCCAACCTATTGCTCCCATTGCACACACACACACAAACAAAAGTTAAGCCTTGACTATTCAGTTGAGGATTCTGTGTTTGGGGTTCTAGATCTAAGAACGTCCCCCTTGACACACATTATATACTGTAATACACCTCGGACTTGTCCCTCTAGTGTCCACAAAGGTGTATTATCTGCTTAGTTTTGTCTTTTGTAATTCCTGTGAATAAAATGAACCTAAAATCTCTTCCCCTTCCAAATCATATATTTTATAAGTCCAAGGAACTGTATCTATTACATCAACAATTTTAAAAAGTTCTTTCGTCCATCGTTCAGTAAAACCCTTTTCAAAATGAGATTTCCACCTATATATTCTTACGATATCACCAACTTTGAACTTAGGTTTTCTGACATTAATCTCTTTTTCATATTTTAATTTTGTAAATGTTTCTGATGGCTTCATATTCGTTGACGTGTGAATCGTGTCATTATACTTATCCACAATATCCTGAATAAAAGATGACCATTGTTGTGAACCGAGTTGTGTGAATTTTTTATATAGTCTCTCTTTTAAGGTACGATTAAAACGTTCAACAACAACTGCCTTCCCTTCATTAAAGGTACTGTATAATGTAATACTGTTACTTTTTAGAAAATTCATAAATGTCTTGTTATAAAACTCTCTACCCTCATCAGTCCACAATTTCTTAGATTTTCTCTTACTTTTATTAAATATCTGTTGAAAAGCTAACATAAGAGTATTACCTGTTTTGTTTTTTAAAGGGACAACCCACGCATATCTACTCCTCAAATCAATAACGGTTAAAGCATACTTGTACCCCTTATCATTATTGAGTTCAATCAAATCAGCAGACCAGATATAATCAACTTCCTTGGAATAAACTTTCCTTCTCTGAAACTTTGTGAATATTGGTTTATGTAATTCATCAGCTAATTGCTCTTCAGTCTTAATGGCATCATTAGAGCCTATAAGTTTTTTGAATTTCCAAGTCCAAGTTTCAATTTTGCACTAATCATCTTCTTCCAGATGAACCTATCAACTTTTTCTCTCAAGGTTGGATTTTGTATCAGAGACAAATTATACAACATTTCTCTATCGGCTTCATGCTTTTCTTCCAACGTTGTGGTATTCCCATAATCAATATCGTGTCTCATGCACACTTCATCAACTCTATTGATTGGTTTACTCCAGGATTTAGGATTGTCTGCCTCATCTAATCTTTTATCTAAGTTTGTGCCTGGACCACAGAAAGAATAACCTGGAAGATGTAATTCCCCTGGTATTCCAGTAGTTGTAAATTTACTTCCTGATAAAAACTTTTGTATATCTCCTCCGAGTTTGTGTTTGGAGATAAATTGATTTTTTTTGAACCACACACCGAACATATACCTTTTTGTATAACCCTGTTATTTTTACTTTTAATATATGAAATATTTTTAGTATTAGTTTTCTTTTTACATTTGAGACAATAACTCATTTATTTATGAGGAAAAATTCCTGCAGAGTGCAAAAACCTTTTTAGTT
>NC_140970.1:75255542-75260542 GCF_056783735.1 Eptatretus burgeri
AAACCCTGCGTGATGAACCAAAGATTCCAAATTTTGATTCATCGGTCCATTAGACCTGTTTCCAGTTTTCATTAGTCCACTGGCGGTACTTCATGGCCCAGGCAAGCCTCTTTTTCTTATTTTGCCATCTTAGCAATGGCTTTCTTACCACCACTCGACCTGTCAAACCTGCAGCTCGAAGTTTTCTCTTCACAGTTGAAACTGAGACTTCCTTACTTTGACCAGTGTGAAGCTGTGCTTGAAGCTGCTGTCCTGTGAGCCGCCTATCACACAAGCTGTTGACCCTCAGAAACTTGTCTTCTGATTGTGTTGTGGCTTTGGGTCTGCCGGACCTCTTCCTGTTAGAGTTTCCTCGAGTTTCTAAGTGCCTTTTGATGGTGTGGGAAACTGTACTCACTGACACCTTGGCTTCTTTGCAATTTCTCTAAAGGAAAGACCTACACTTTTAAGGGTTATAATGGTTTGTCTGTCTTCCTTTGTTAATTGTCTTTTTCTCGCCATTATGACAGCAATGTACTACTTCCTGCAGTGCAATATTGTCCAAATAATGCTTCAGAGGATGCAGCAACACAGTCTGTTCCAACACTGCATTTATACAGACGAGGGTTTGCAGCTAATCAACAAAAGTTGGGACACCTGTAGGAATTGTTTGCATAAACTTTCAAGGCTTAATTTACTTCCTTTGCTGCAGAACAGCTGCAGTTGCAAACCCCATTACTTGTTCCCGGAAAAGGGCAATTTGCATTATTTTTCAGTTATTGGTAACCTAAACTTTTTGTTTTTTTAACCTCTGCCAGTTTACCGATTGAATTTGTACCATTTCAGGTTATTCACTGAACTTGAACTGCTTAAATTTCAGTGTAAATTGAAAAATGGGGGTGTTGCAAATCTTTTGACCAGTAGTTTCCATACACATATACATGGACATATACATATACAATATATGTATATGTATATTATGTATATGTATATATATATATATATATATATATATATATATATATATATATATATATATATATATATCTTCTTCTTCTTCTTTCGGCTGCTCCTGTTAGGGGTCGCCACAGCGGATCATCCGTATGATCCGCATAGTGATTTGGCACATGTTTTACGCCGGATGCCCTTCCTGACGCAACCCTGGTCGCCTCTTACGACACAGGGATATGGTACACCTATTTTAACCGGGGTATACACCGGCCCAGTATACTGGTACTCATTTTGCCGACCTCAGAAGGATGACAGGCTGAGTCAACCCCCCTGGTGTATTAATTCAGTGGCTCAACGGGTCTTGAACTCAGGACCTTTTGGATCCCAAGCCGCTGCTCTAACCACTGCGCCAACACCAGGCTATATATATATATATATATATATATATATATATATATATATATATATATATATATATATATATATATATATATATATATATATATATATATATATATATATATATATATATGTATATATATATATATATATATATATATATATATATATATATATATATATATATATATATATATATGCATATATATCTTCTTCTTCTTTCGGCTGCTCCCATTAGGGGTCGCCACAGCGGATTATCCGTATGATCCGCATCGTGATTTGGCACAGGTTTTACGCAGGATGCCCTTCCTGACGCAACCCTGGTCGCCTCTTATGACACAGGGATATGGTACACCTATTTTAACAGGGGCATACACCGGGCCCAGTACACTGGTACTCACATCGCCGACCTCGGAAGGATGACAGGCTGAGTCAACGTCATGGTGTGTATTAATTCAAGCGGCCAACGGGGCTTGAACTCAGGACCTTTTGGATACCAAGCCGCTACCCTAAGCACTACGCCAACACCAGGCTCATATATATATATATATATATATATATATATATATATATATATATATATATATATATATATATATATATATATATATATATATATATATATATATATTTATACATACATATATATATATATATTTATACACATATACATGTATATATATACATGTATATGCGCTAACACTAGGCTCATATATATATATATATATATATATATATATATATATATATATATATATATATATATATATATATTTATACATACATATATATATATATATATATATATATATATATATATATATATTTATACATACATATATATATATATATATACATATATATATATATATATATATATATATATATACATATATATATATATATATATATATATATATATATATATATATATATATATATATATATATGTAGTCTGGGGTTGGCACAGTGGTTAGGGCAGTGGCTTGGGATCCAAGATGTCCTGAGTTCAAGCCCCGTTGGGCCAGTGAATTAATACACCAGGGGGTTGACTCAGCCTGTCATCCTTCCGAGGTCGGTGAAATGAGTACCAGTATACTGGGCCGGTGTATACCCCGGTTAAAATAGGTGTACCTTATCCCTGTGTCGTAAGAGGTGACCAGGGTTGCGTCAGGAAGGGCATCCGGTGTAAAACATGTGCCAAATCACTATGCGGATCATACGGATGATCCGCTGTGGCGATTTCTCACGAGAGCAGCAGAAAGAAGAAGAAGAAGATATATATATATATATATATATATATATATATATATATATATATATATATATGTATAAATATATATATATGTATGTATATCTATATATATGTATGTATATCTATATATATATATATATATATATATATATATATATATATATATATATATATATATATATATATATATATATATATATTAGAGTTCCATAACAGAGTATGGAAAATTTGAGGGAACATGAACCAAAAGCACTCACTGAAAACATTGATGTATCTCCTGCTCACGTACGACCTAATGATCCCATCAAGTGGGAACATCATAAACAAAGCATTATGACCAGGTATCACACTTAGGTAAAAAAAAAAAAAATTAGAAGGCATTGCTGATTGAGGTGTTAATATCAGTAATTTTGAAATAAACAATGCAGAAATCAAGAAACTGAACAAATACCAAGACCTCAAGAATGAAGTGAAAAGATTCAGGAAGCTGAGGAATGCCAAGGTTGTACCAGTGATAGCTGCAGCTGCAGGAATGATGACAAAGAACCTCAAAGAGATATTAAACATAGGAGCAATACCTCTCGGCACTTCGAATGGTGGGATTGGGATCCTTGCGTCCTGAGTTCAAATCCCGCTCAGCTTTTGAATTAATACCAGGTGGGGTTAACTCAGCCTGTCATCCTTCCGAGGTCAGCAAAATGAGTGCCAGCTTGCTGGTATACTGTGTTGGAGTGGCGACTCGTCCAGGATTGTGCCTAATAGCCAAGTAGACTTCTTTGGCAGCACCAACGCTCTGCCCAGAGTATGCTCCCAATGGATATATGTATATATATATATATACATATATGAATATGTATATATGGTGACACCACAAAAGTCAAGGAATCGCAATAAGGCTCGATGAGGCTCGCGAGTTCTGCAGGGAATACCTTGGCCACGTCATGGTCCTTGGAGACACACTCCCCTTCGAGCTTGACGTTGCACAAATTATATCGCAGCTTGAACTGCTGGAACCTCACCCTACTCGCTGTCAACCCGTCACTTCGCTGGTTTGGGTATTAAGTGGGGGGGGGGGGCAGAGGAAGGAGGTGAGTGAGAGAGACAAAGAGAGGAGAGAGTGAGGGAAGATAGAGGAGGCAGGAGGGTGGGGAATCGTGGAAGGGGGGAAGTGCGATGAAGGGGGGGGTGAGGTGGGGAGAGCGATGCCTCACTAAATATTGCTATCCACTGTGGGAGGGAGGGGTGCGAGGAGGGTGTGTGTGTGTGTGTGTGTGTGTGTGTGTGTGTGTGTGTGTGAGGGTGTGTGTGAGAGAGAGAGAGAGAGAGAGAGAGAGAGAGAGAGAGAGAGAGAGAGAGAGAGAGAGAGAGAGAGAGAGAGAGAGAGAGAGAGAGAGAGAGAGAGAGAGAGAGAGAGAGAGAGAGAGAGAGAGAGAGAGAGAGAGAGAGAGAGAGAGAGAGAGAGAGAGAGAGAGAGAGAGAGAGAGAGAGAGAGAGAGAGAGAGAGAGAGAGAGAGAGAGAGAGAGAGAGAGAGAGAGAGAGAGAGAGAGAGAGAGAGATATGAAAAAACAAATGAAGAGAGAAAGGTGAGGGGTGGAGGTGGGGATAGCAAAGAGGGTTACCAGAGAGAAATAAAAAAATATATAAAAGAGATGCTTAATGACTGAACACGCACAAAAAACTCATGTCAGAACAGCTGTACACACAACGACACAACAGAGATTATAATGTAATCCACTGGAACATCTGCAAAAACTTTGATGTCCCAGTTCCAGAAAATTTGAGGGAACATGAACCAAAAGCACTCACTGAAAACATTGATGTACCTACTGCTCACGTAAGAGCTAATGATCCCATCGAGTGCGAACATCAAAAACAAAGCATTATGACCAGGTATCACACTTCGGTACAAAAAAGAAGGCATTGCTGATTGAGGTGTTAATATCAGTAATTTTGAAATAAACAATGCAGAAATCAAGAAACTGACCAAATACCAAGACCTCAAGAATGAAGCGAAAAGATCCAGGAAGCTGAAGAATGCTAAGGTTGTACCAGTGATAGCTGGAGCTACAGGAATGATGACAAAGAACCTCAAAGAGATATTAAACATAGGAGCAATACCTCTGGGCACTCACCTGGTCGCGGCTGGATCAGATAACCTGGCAACCACTGGTAGGCTTGGACAAGTTACAAAATATATAATGGAAAAGAAAGTAAATACCTTTGCATATTTTGTTTTAATGCCATTAATAAACCTTGGTACATCATGGGTGAAAAAGGTTTTGGTAAAGTTTCATCGAAATTGTGTGTGTGGTTTCAGAAAGGAAAGCAAATACATATTTTGGGAGGCAACTTCTCCCCCAGCCCCCCCCCCCCCGTAGAACCCCTGAGTCTCCAATTTTTTTAATGTCATGAACA
>NC_140970.1:75268042-75273042 GCF_056783735.1 Eptatretus burgeri
ATCTACGAGTGTAGCATCTGTGAGTCATTCTGAGAGATCTTTGGTTTAGGTCTTGACTTTTTTACACTACATTACACTTAATGAAGTTCAAAAACTGGTGAAACTTCGACCTTGAAGGTGTTTACGATTGAGTATCTCTGACATTGGCTTTATTTTCAACGTCGCCAGAGTTGCATCATTGTGTTATTGCATTCACTCCCCAAATTTGTGGAACATTAGCTTATTATTGACTATTGATTCCTGCATTGGATTGCATAATTATTTATTCATGCTGTTATGAGTGTGTGCACATTGGTTGGCCTGTCTGCATTCATGGCTCATTGGCTCATGAGGCAGGAGACCCAGGTTAAAATCCCATATCGTACATGCCGTGTGCTTGGCAATTGCATTCAAATATCCTTGTAATTCTCGTGTGCTGCCTTTTTGGCTGCTGGTTGAATCATTGGTGAGGGGTGCAGCTATGCCACTGATGCATTGCCCCTATTAGCAGTTTATTGGTGCTCATTTTGTCGACCTCGGAAAGATGACAGGCTGAGTCAACCCCCTGCTGTTAATTCAGTGGACAAGGGGCTCAAACTCAGGACCCGAGGATCCCCAGCCAACACCAGGCTAATTCCTTGTAATTAATGTAAAGTTACATTGATGTCGATGAATATCTTACATTTGATATACGTATGTAAGACACCCTGATAAGTCTTACATTGTTGTAAACGCCCCCCCCCCCACAAAAAGTTGGTCTAATCTATATGACTCAGATAATATCCAGTTATGGCTTTGGAGGCAAGCCTCACGATGTGGTCATACCAGAAGAGGCCACGCCTGATGGTGGTGCTGAGAAATTCAAGAGACTGAACCTTTTTGAGTGATTGACCATGGAAATTAACAGGTGGGTTTTTGACCATCTTTCTGGAGCAACAGGGATAAATCGAGAGATTTGCCAGGATTGAAAGACATGTTCCATTTTTCAGATCAACATCTAATCCACTCAAAGACAGCAGAGTGAAATAGATTCTGTCTGCCTGTCAGTGGGATGTGGGACTGTACCACACAATGTGGTGTCATTTGCAAAAAGGAAGGGAGGGTTTTCTGGGTATTATAGTAGTTGCTTATGTGGAATAGTAACAAAACTGGGTCCAAGACACTGCAGAGAACTCGAGATTCCACTGGGAGAGGAAGGGATAGGGTTCCATTGATAGTCATGTGTTGACTGCACGACTGGAGGAAATCAGAAAGCCTGGTATAGATGTGGCTCTGTATTTCAAAAGCAATGAGCTTGGCAAGCAGAGCAGGATGCCAGATTGTATCGATTGATCGAGATATATCCCAGGAGATGTTGCTTTTGTTTATTATTGCCATTACAGAGAGAGAAGCAGCATCATGTCCAGAGTTAAATAATTGAGATGGAATACAAACTGATGGTCAGTGTCGACTGTTTGAAAAGAGGAAGAACTTGACATCAGCAGCAATTATGGATTCCATGACAATGCTTGATTGACAAGTAAACTTACTGGCCTGTAGATGAGAGGATCCGTTTTTCACCCTTCTGGTGGATGGGTGTAATGTTTGCTGACTTCCAGCAAGACAGAAGGTGGCCAAAGGAGGACAGGCTGAAGAGCATAGAGAGAGGAGAAACGAGAGCAGCAGAGCAAGATTCGAGACCATGGGCACTGATGATATCTGCGCCTGTCACCAAAGCAGGATCGAGGCTGGACAGAGCTTTCTCTACCTTCTTGGGTGAGAAGGTCACAGTCGAGTAGACCATGGGATGAGGGGTTAAGATGGTGACGGTATGAAAGGAGTGGCGAACACAAGATTTAAAGGCAAACATTGAGTTGAGACATTCTGGCTTTGCTCAAAAAGATGCTGTGGTGATACCATTTAAGGTAAGTGAGAGGCTGGAGGGTGAGCTTATACTGGAAATGAACTTGACAAGACAAAACCTCGACTTTGACCAAGGAAACTAGTTGGAAAGTTCCATCTTGAGATTTCGAAGATGTGTTTCTAGCTTGCCTAAAGATGGCCACACACTTGTTACGAGCCTTATCAGTGACCGAAAGTTTCCTTCAGTCGGATTAGACTTCCATGTTGAGAATGCAAGCTGTTTGACCACAACAACCTTGGCACAGGACTTCGACCAATTGTGGGCAACTTATTGTGTTCCGATTTCGTTATCACGGGATTTCTTTTCGACCAATTGCAGTTTTTGAGCTGAGATAAGTCAGCGTTTATTTGCATCCATGTTAGTACAATGACCTCCCATTATGAGCCTTATGTTGTTTCTCATGTACCGTTTTTAATGAACCCAACCGTAAAGTGATGGACAAAGTTAGTTGTGCCAAAAGGCAGAGAAAGGTCATGACGTTTGGCAAAATATAGAGTTGTTTGATCAGTTGTGTCGCGGTGACAATGTGGCATCTGTGGGCCACCATTATGGGGTCAATGATTGCCGGTAGAACCTTCCCCATTGTACTCTTCCTCATTCCTAAACCTTCATTTTCCTTTAAACCTCATTCCCAAACCTTCGTTTTTCCAACTCCATATTTGAACTTCATTCCCAAACCCTCACTTTCCAACACCCATACTCAAATACCTGTTCTCAAACACCCATTCCCAAACCCCACTGTCCGACATTAGTGTATGGGGGTGGTTTTTTTTTAATCTTTGCCAGTGGTCACAGGGGTGGAAGGGGGCGGGGGGGGTTGAAGGGGAGGGAGACACAAGTTCTCGATGTAAATGTGTATCGTATAACACTGCCTACAGGTGGGGGGAGGGTATTACAAGTATCCACCATTTACAGTGCAGTATTCTTATCCCCACGTTTTCCAGTGCAGTGAGGTGTTTTGAATTATTAGCAGTTGGTAATGTTTTTGCTTCTGTGACCCGGGTTTTTTTACTTACGAAATCTAAAGATCTAAAGATTTCGTAAGTATATTGATGACTTCCGTCATCTGTTTGTGTGTTTGTTTGTTTGTGTGTATGTGTGTTTGTGTGTTTGTTTGTTGGCACGATAACTCGAGAACGGAAGAAGCTACCAATGCCAAATTACACCACGTGATTCAGGACGGTGATGGCTAGCGCTGTTTAGAGTTTGTTCAAAATCGGTCAAAGGTCAAGGTCACAGTGAGGTCAAACATTAGATTTTTGATGGTTTGGTACAGAATCATCGTAGAAACTTCTGGTTTGCGTCGCTACCTTCTCTCGAGACAGCTTTTATTAGACAAGGTCAGAGGTCAAGTTGACGATTTCGTAAGTACCAGTCTATGACTGTTTGTTTGTTTGTTTGTTTATTTTTGCCTATACAGAGCTGCTAGTTGCCTATACACCACCAAACTAAAGATGTGCATCAGAAGAACGTGTTGCATGCTTGGAACAAGATCGCCCATCGGGTGGGGATTCTTATAGTGTAAATGAAACACCAAAATATTTTTTCCTTAAAGGCAACTTATTTCCGTATTTAATTGTAAACATCAAATTTCAACATCAGCTCCTCCCTTCACAGCAAAAATAATAAGAAATAATAGTAATAAAAAATTCAATTGTTTGCCAACATTTTCATTCAACACTGTTTTCTGTTGATCTTGCTGTGGTATGTCTAATCGCCCTATGTCCTTGACTGAACAAGTTGTTATAAGCCGTTGGTGACAGTTTTTAATCATCTTTGGATCCAAAGTGGCATGTCTTCTCATTTTATGCCACCACCATCTTTAAAATGCAATTACAGACTGCCAAATCTCATATCATACAGCAATTCGTGCTCTTTGAGCAACAATCTATCAACCAGAGTGGATCAAACTGAAAGCAAAGAAAAAAAATAATATAAATGGAAATAAACTACTTTCAAACAACAACAAAATCTTCTTCCAAAAAAACAACAGAGGATTTTTTTTGGGGGGGGGCGGGGGGGTATACCATGTCGAGGCTCATGTAAGAGCTAATCCACAGAAATATATAACAAGGCAGGAGACATGAGGGGCGGGAGAGGGAAGCACAAAAATCGTGGGGAACAAAGATAATAGATCTGTGGAAGGGAGAGGGATGGGATGGGGTACATGGGGTAAACAAGATGGTACTACAGGGACTTTCAGGAAGGAAAATAGGGAATTTGAAGGAGGTGGGTTTGGGTTGGATTAACGGGGATAGTAAAGATCATGGTTTTGGATGGGGGAAGATAAGAGATGGTCATGAACAGCTGTTTTGAAGACCTGGAGGGATGAGTGGGATTGAAGAGAGTGTGGGAGTTTGTTCCAGAGGTGGAAAAAAAAGAGGAATGAAAGAGTGAAAGTGAGCAGTGATTCTTGATTTTTGCAATTTCTCCAGAAGGGTTTTTTTTTTAGCAGAATTTGAGAATTAGGAAATATATGGAGGAACAGATCACAGCCAGAGCAGGGGGAAGCAAGGCCGTTGAGGAGACAGTAGAGACAGAAAGACCACCGACCTGTCTCCGGTGAGAAAGCGATCTGGATCCGGACATCTAAAATCTAAGTGGCTTGTTGTTGTCCACCTAGTTAGATATGTTGTCCATATCTAACTCATCCACCAAGATTCATCTGACTCTGTCCACAACTTTTTGAAATATCATGCTCTATATTGTTTTGGTCTGATCTCTCAATGGTGAAGAATCACTTAAAAATTATAGTATCCAAATCTGGATCCGGATTCGGATCTTAAGGCCCAGTCACACCTTGACGTTTTAGCCAGCTTATGCTGATTTTTGGAAAATTTGTCTAAAACGCTGGTACACGTCGAATACGTTATGGGTAAGTTTTGATAACATTGAGAGCACGCTGAAAAACACTGCCATACGTCGTTGTACGCTGGCTTTAAACGTTGTACTTTTCGGTTGTCCTCAAATTTTCCATGCTTTAAATTTTAAGACATGCCAGCGTATGACTCACACATTCCGCATAACGCTGGACATTAGTTGTAGGCACGTCACACGATCGTTGACACACGTCGACACACGTTACTTGTGAGTTACTCATAAGTCGAAACACGTCGAG
>NC_140970.1:75278042-75280542 GCF_056783735.1 Eptatretus burgeri
ATACATACCCCTGATAGGATTGATTTACACTCTCCTCCAGGAATCATAAAATCAATAACTTTAGTCAATGCTCGAGCACTGTACGTAATATTATAGAATCACAAAAAACAGTAACTCGTACTTTATAAATACGAGCAATACACCAAACATATCGTACTTTTCAAATAAAATGAACAATGCAAATCATTTATCTGTACTTTACAAAAATATGGAAACAATACAAAACATTTACCTGTACCTTACAAATAAGAGCAACACAAAACTTTTACCTGTACTTTACAAATAGGAGCAATACAAATACATTTACCTGTTCTTTGCAAATAATATCGAAACATTACAAAACATTTTATTGTACTGTGCAAATAATACAGAAACAATACACAACATTTACCTGTTCTTCACAAATAATATGGAAACAATAAAAAGCATTTACTTGTACTGTGCAAATAATATAGAAACAATATGAAACATTTACCTGTTCTTCACAAATAATATGGAAACAATACAAAACATTTACCTGGACTCTGCAAATAATATAGAAACAATACAAAACATTTACTTGTACTCCTCAAATAATATACAAACAATACAAAACACTTACCTGTACTTTGCAAATAATATGGAAACAATACAAAACATTGACTTGTACTGTGCAAATAATATAGAAACAATATAAAACATTAACCTGTTATTCACAAATAATATAGAAACAATATAAAACATTTACCAGTTCTTCACAAATAATATGGAAACAACACAAAACATTTACCTGTACTGTGCAAATAATATAAACAACACAAAACATTTACCTGTACTTTACAAATAATAAGAACAATGCACAAAACTTTTACCTGCACTTTACAAATAATAAGAACAATGCACAAAACTTTTTCCTTTACTTTACAAATAAGAGGAACAATACACAATTAATTTACCTCAACTTTATGAACAATATCTGGAACAATACAAAACATTTACCTGTCTTTTATAAATAATAGGTACAAGAATACAAACCATTTACTGGTACCTTACAAATAAGAGGAACAAGACAAATGTTTTCCAAAACTATTCAAGTTTAACATATTTCATAAATATGCAAAGGAAATAAATTTTTTTGTTCATCTGTTCGCATCAATATGAACCCCTGGCTCAGGATGTGAGGAACCCAGGTTCAAATCACATACAGCATATTATGTTTATCCATTGTTTACTGATGACTTTGGGGCTAGCAGCATAGTTTAGAGATTATTCATACTCGCCTTTGAGCCGTCTAGCTTGGGTTTGAATCTCGATCCAGTTCTAAACTGTGATCCTTTTGTTTCACATGATAGGCAATTAATCGATCTTTTTGTGTCGTCCCTTGGATGGACGTTGAGTTTGGTATATCATCTGTTCGCATTTGTTGTTGAACGTTAAAGATCCAAAAGCGTCCTTCACGAAGAGTAGGTGAGTTATTGCCGGCACCTTGAACTGAACAAATGGCAAATTCCTGCTCAAACTGGGAGTAGCAAGCGGTCTAGTCTTCTCTGGTATCCTTTGACCGAGGATACCTCCACTTGCTATCTTAGAGTGTGGTTGCTCCGTGGGCAGCAGTTGCTTCACTCCAAAAAAATCCAGCCACTCAGGGGTTCACGTCACGTATGAAAGCGTTATCTTCGGCTACGAAAGGCAAACCATCATTAATGTCCTTGCAATACATTTTAAAACTATTATATTTATTTTAGAGTGTATATTTTTCAGTGCTGCATACAGCTTTTAATTTTTCGGCACTCCAGGAGAAAAACAATTCAGTACTGTACATGTTTACAGTTCTGTGTACAACTTTCTCTCATCACACGTTGTACAGTAATGAATTAGTGCTTTTCCAGTTGACCTTGACTGACCTAAGCTGAACCATCATGGTCCACAAAACACCAAATTTAAAAATTTTTAATCAATAATTATATATGCTTAGCAAGAAAATATGTATTTCCCACAAATTATATCAACTTATATTTGAAAAAAATATAATTGTTGACATTTCTCTATGATTGTGAGCGTTTGCTTCTTTGAACATTTTGAACACCCCTCCTCTCACATTGCACTTCATTCTCATTTGTACAAACATGATTACTTCACTTGAAAATTCCCAGTTAGCTCATGATTACTCTCTTCGAAAGGCTCGATTTACAAGAGAAACGGGTACGCGTCATGAACATCACATCGAGGCATGATAAGAATAATTGCTTATCGATAAACTTTTATCGTTTACTGTAAAAGGCAATCAATTTTTTCTCATCAAATGTAAAAAAAAAGAAAAAAAAGGAGAACTAAAACCCGATACTCTACTTCTGAGTGGTGTCACGATGACCTCAATCCCGAATCCATCATGAAAGACCCTTCCTCGACCCATTACAATTGGGCCATTTCGTTCAAGTGGTTATTCGGATCATCCGGAAGGCTTGTGGAAATGTAGTATCACAGTACATCGTCTTATTTAGACACTGTGAGGTCTCCAGCA
>NC_140970.1:75285542-75290542 GCF_056783735.1 Eptatretus burgeri
GAGCACAGAACATTAAAAAAAAGTTTTTTGACAGATACATTAGGAGAGGTTGATGACATCTGTCTATGCATAAGGTGATGCATATGTATTATCACCATTAAATTACCTCACACTTACTCTTACATTTAATATAGGAGATAACTGAACTATGCGAAGCAATGTTAACCCCTAAAAGACATTTCCAATGTATATATATATCAACAAGATCCATTCTGGATACTCCAACCTATAGTTTTACCCAATGGCTCTACGCTTTGACCAGCAATACGGTAAGCTGCACCTCCACTGGCATTACTCAAGAGCAAATTTTCCAGTTATTCTCCTCCCTTTTATATCCGGTTGGAGGGGGTGGGCCTGCTCAGTCGACAAATCACTGAGCTGCTTCTGCAAGATCATGTGATCCTCTGCTAATTCCAACACAAGCCCATGGAAGCCGTATTGTACCTCTCTCGCATGCATTAAAGAGGAACATAGATTACCTTTTACAACCTCGTTGTCCGTGTTGTTTTGAAGCTCCAATGAGAGCCATCACGTCCCATTTTGTCTTCGCCATTCTCCCCCTACCGGAGCATCTCGAGTGCGTTGATGTAGAAGAGGCCCACTCTCTCCACCCGGATATAAAAGGAAGGAGAATAACGGGGAAATTTGCTCTTGAGAAAGGCGAATGGAGGTACGCCTTTCTGTTTTTCTTGTCGAAACGTTGAGCCATTTGGTACAACTATAGGTTGGAGTACCCATTATGGATGTTGTTGACACGATCTCAAAACATATATATTGTATACAGACTACAGTGTACCTTAATAGTCGCTCTTATTCCCACCTTCTTGGTTGGGGATCATTTTTAGCCCAAGTCTTTCACGTACAGCTTGGCCAGGCCTGATGTTCGAATGAAGGTGATTTGGGAGTAGATTTTAAGTTATTCAGGATGCCAGTGATAGTTCACATACTCTTCACGGGAGACATTGTGGGGTCTTAAATGTCCACCAACAACCATTGCTGGCAGATGGATCCTTCCGATGGGCGGCATGCACAGGGATCCCTCTCCCTGCACGCGGAACACCAAGATGACAGTTTATAGCTGGGTTAGACAGCTAAAAGGTGAGTGTGCGTACCTCAAGGTCTAGGCTATCCTGTGAGCCTCAAATAAAAACACAGGGATCCTCAAATAAACACATCGATTCGTAAAAAAGAACGTCACGTCCTGGACTATGTTGTGGGTGCCTCATTCCCACAAACACCTATTTCACACGATTCATTCTCTGATCACCAATTAGCTTTTGTTACATTATCCTGTTGATCATTCATTGAGAATATAATACCAAAATCAAGATCATACGATCACTTAAGAGACCCCCATAATGGTGTTTTGACTCTCCGAAGGTAAAGGAGGAAATGTGTTTCTTATCTACAAAAACAAACTTTCAAACTCCAGCTTTCCTTCGAGCGCCTTTGAAGGCCCTGCGAAAAGCAAATAGTACCTATGCGTGGAAATGAAGATGATTATGACAATTACTCTCTGGCAAAAAAGGAGAAAATACACAGAAAAGGAAAGAGTTCAAAAGGACCTTGCTTTACCTAGCTGGTAAAAAGCTTTGAGAAAGCCAACTGTGCTCAAAGGGTCCAACATTCACACCCACTCCGAAGACCTTTACCCACAGCACACTGCGTTGACGTTCTCCCGATCGACTAATGGTCAGGAAGTGAAGAGCTGCAGGTGTGCGGGCGATGTGATAATAAGATCAAGATGTCTCAAGCTCAAAAGTGCAGACACCAACATCCAAGCACCCCCGATCAACCTCCGGGCATTGCGAGCTCCAGGCCAGGAGAACATTTGGCCGTCAGATGTGAACACCGTGCGTGGGTGCTGTCAGGGTCTCCGTCTAACATCTCTTGTACACATGGACAATATGTGGGCTTTTGTCGGAATACAATCTCGATGGGTTATCCCATTGGTTTGGTCAAAGCTACACATTTCACATCATGAGCTGATCACGCCATTGTTTTTTTGTTTTGTTTTGTTGGTTTTTACCTGTGAGTGGGTGACGTGAGGCTCCTGATAATATGACGCATTATATCGCCCCCTAGTGACTCATGACCCCATAAACAGAGTTTGAAACCTTCGTTTTGATTGATGTTTGGAAAAAAAAACATCACTTTCGACTTTGTCGCGAGAACAATGCGAGATCGAAAAAAAGTGTGCCCTCAAATGACGTCACAAGTCAGAGCAATGACGAATTGACTCGTGCTCATATTATCTCATTTAAGATAAGCAAGCAACTCACAGGTGTGATGCTCGAGTACACAGCTATTATAACCACATCTCCGAGAAGAACACACAACTGGCAAACCACTATTAGAATTTGTAATTTGTTTTGGGTGCCGGAGATAACTCGTCCAATCTTCACGAAAGACAATGTGGGTTCTATAATGTCCATCGGCTAATGTTAGCAGAGGTGACATCCGGCTTAACGACGACCCGAAGGACGGCACACTTTGTGAAGCACCGATTCGACAGCTTATCGTCGGGTCTGGAATCGAACCCGTGAGACTAGCCAGCTCAAAGTCGAGTGCAGCTGGTATGCGCACTTGCCTAAAAGCTATCTCGCTTGGGTTTGAATCACGATCCAGCTTATAAACTGTCAACCCAGTGTTTGACAGGCAGAGTGATTCATCAATGTGTGGACTGTCCTTCAGATCGGAATTAAGCTGGATGTCCCACCTGCCGACTTGAGTTGGTGGACATTAAAAATCCCACGATGTCCTTCGCAAAGAGTGGGCGAGCTCTCACCGGCAGTCCGGCACCATGGCGAAATTCCAAATTCCTTCCCGAACCAGCAGAGGGGATTGTATCAGCGGCATCGACACACTCTCAGCCAATGATGCTACCCCGCAGCCTTGCGATGCGTCGGAACGAAGAACGTGAATAACTATGTGTCTCGAGGCACAGGTCTTCTGCTGGCATGGAATCAGAAGAGAAGTTTTGAGTTGATTTTGACGCCGTCAGGGTGAACCTCGAGCATGTTATAACAATTCAGCTCTCATGAATGAGGTCACCACGTGACACCATATATAAAGGCAGTATATTTATGAATGAATAAATAATGAGTTTTGAAACTGTCAACCTTCCTGTTCCATATAATAAAACCTGTGCAAATTCTCAGGTACAAACTCACAATTCGTGGCGATGGCTGAATCTCTTTTATCTCGAAACAAGGGAGGAAATGAACATGAGATTGCACGTCGGGAAACAAACAGGTGGGTATTGGGGGTTGGGGGAACCTTTCCTGGTCTTTGAAGATCATGAGCTCTTGTGATCAGGAAATGACGAACCTCTCTTACTTGATTGTTCTCTGTCTCAGTGATGTCACGCACTTGCTGATGAACTCTGGTATATATGCTTATTACTCTGCACTCGTGAAGGGAAAAGCAGGGTTTACCATTCAGTTGCGTACGTGAGGCGTACATGCATGCGTGCGTGTCTGCATTTTAAAAATTCATTTTCTCGGCAAACATTGGTCTGATTGATGCGAAATTTTACCAAAGGAGTGCCTCCTCCTCCATAATTTTTATATTCATAATTATGACATCCTCGGTCACGTGGTAAGGACGCCATCTTGGAAAAATGTTGCACCTCCATATCTCCCAAACCGCTCAATGGGAAAAAAATTGAAACATGGCTCATTGTCAAGTCCTCCCAATGGGGAATAAAATATGTTGATGATGATTTCATCGGTATCTTAATTATAACGTCATAATTCAACAAGTACAACTCTTGATTTGATCAGTATGTATTGATAATCATGATGATAATTATGATGCCAGGTCATGTGGTACAGGCGCCATCTTGGAAAAACCGATAAACATTGCACCTCTATATCTCCAAAACCGTTGACTGCGCAGGCTAAGTATTCTTTGAATACCATCTCGTTGTTATATGGCCTTCCTCATATTTCTCTTCTGTTTTAGTAGTTTCATATGGAGGTGCCATTGTGAAATCAAGCATCTTGCCTCAATTATTCAACAACAAATCCGGTTCTCTCTCCATGTCTCTCTGTCTGAAGGAGCTCATTACATTGTCTCTCTGTTCTGTTGATTTCCATGATCGTATATAATTATCAATGGCACATGATACGTTAACCAAACACAAAACTGCAGTGCCGTTTTCTTTATATATTTTTACATTGAACTAAGAGTGCACCTTACAACAAAGAAAGAAAAAAAATATATATATATATATATATATATATATAAATATATACAAATATATATATACATACATATCTATATACAAATACATAATTATATTATATATATATATATATATATATATACACATACATATTATTCTGGGCTGGGTGACAGCTGCGAGCACGACCGCTATATGGAGCAGCAGGGTCGACTCCACCGAACACCTGGAATTCAGATTGTTACCCGCGGATAACTCCGAAGGTACGGGTCCCTTCCAGGACCGTGAATCGTCAAGAAATCAACCATGCAGTCCAGGGTTATTTGCCAAACTTCAAAATACCTAGAGGCCCACATGGCGAGCTACCGAGGAATTCACACCATCTACAGAACTCGAACGGGACAAGCTGTAACTGTGCTCAACCTGTGCGTAACCCGAGCGGATGGTTACTGAGGTCCCGTCGGTCCAAATGCACAACTACAGCAGCAATGGCCTTTTTAATTCTCCCAACACGCACCGTACTAAACCAATGAAGGAAAGGACAGAAACGAGCTGAAACATTCAATAAATGGATATTTATTTGCAATGGGGGGGGGGGGGGGGAAGGAACACGGAAGGACAGAGTTAAACTGACTATAAGAAATGAAATCAATGTACAAGCAAAAGCACTTAACAGTTCTACTTAGACAAGACAGGCCCGCACACAGACACACGCCCAAAGAAAAGAGATGGACCTCAATGGTCTTTATTCGGCTCTCCAGCCGCGGAGGATAGTTTGGCTGGGAGTCAGGACGGCTGGCTTCCTGGCCGCGAG
>NC_140970.1:75303042-75363042 GCF_056783735.1 Eptatretus burgeri
ATGCTTGGTGCATGTCGAGCTCAAATTGATGGAGGAAGATCTCAGGTTAGTGGAACAAGGTCATGGGTTGGTGGAGATAGAACTTGAGTTGGTGGAGCAAGATCTGGGGTTGGTGGGTGCAAGATATTGGGTTAGCAAGATCTTGGTGGGTGCAAGATCTGGAGCTCAGCTTGGTGGAGGTGTAGCTAAAGACTTGGTGGAGGTAGAGCTAGGCTTGGTGGAAGTAGAGCTAGACTCGGTAGGAGGTAAAGCTCGGGTCAGTGGAACAAAATCTAGGTTTGGTGGAGGTAGTGCTTGGGTATAGTAAGGCTTACATTATTCAGTACATCATGTTGAAATCCCATACATTATATAGTAGGCCCTATGTAGAGATCAGAGGAAGTCTTTTAGAATATGTTTTCTAATATGAAAGCAAATAAATAAATCAACAAGCAAAGGAATAAATAATTTGAGCAAATAATCGAATGAAAAATAATTGCTTATTATTTTTTCGCAAATAAATATCTTGTGAACCGAAAGATTGTTCTTTATAACAAGAGACTCTCCAAGTAGTGCAAGCATGTATGAAGGGTGTGATGATCGGTTCATACTTAGTTTTATTTATTTACTTATTTGGGACTTACTATCTTGGGGGTTGAAAAATCCGGAAAAAAACATCAAAATAATGTTTGTTTTTTATCTTTGTGGGAAAGTCCGTGTGGGCTCGACATTGGGACCTTTGAAGAATTCCACCATTTTTTGCTTCTGGAATATATGGAGATGGCTCCTTCGTGAAAACTTATCAATTTAACCAATTGCATTGGAGTTTATTTTCAAATTGATGGACAATATACGATCTGGGCTGATTGGTCTATAACATGTGGGAATATCAAAGAGTCGAACTGCCATCAATTTTGTGAGACCTTCCTGCACGGGTGTCTGCATGATCATTGAGGCATGTCGCCTGGATTGCTTCTGAGGCTGACAGTCATGCTGAAAGCAACCAACAGCGAACTCTTCATAAAAGGCATTTCGAATGTCAATGGCAAGGTAGGGAGAAAACATTTTCTTTAGGTTGTCACGCAAGATATAACACAAGGCCTTCCTGACAGTTAGCATGTGGGATCTCCACGTGTGAGTCAGAGGGCATGAGAGGGGTTAGTCGGGTAAAACGTCCCCACAACAGCTGTCAGTGGTTTTGAAGTCAAATTCATAACCGCCTGCTTTTTGTGATGTGTCAAGTGGGATTATCCCATCTGGGTGTGTAGCTCGAAAATATAATAAAAACTGGAAACATCATCTGTTTCACTGCTCAAGAATCATTTCCTAGTATTAGATTGCTGGCTTGTTGCTTATAATCTATTGTGCATTACAGGTCACTCTCGGAGGACTGCTCTGTTTTGTGTATAAGGAAAGTTGGAGGCAACACGTGTGTGTGTGTGTGTGTGTGTGTGTGTGTGTGTGTGTGTGTGTGTGTGTGTGTGTGTGTGTGTGTGTGTGTGTGTGTGTGTGTGTGTGTGTGTGTGTGTGTGTGTGTGTGTGTGTGTGTGTGTGCATCACTGTGACAAGTGAGGTAGACATTTGTTCCTCAATAATTCGTAAACTAAACAGGAATACAAGCATAACCTGTAATGCTGAATGTTGTCTTCTGAGAGATAATGATGTTCGTTTCTCCACTGGGTTGGTCTGCCGGGGAGTTTAACAAAGCGTTGCCGATTCGAACAGGCGTGGGGATTAAAGGATTTGTAGCCGCACCTTTGGGGAGGGAGGGAGGATGAGGGGAAGGCACAAGGCAGAGGAAGAATGTGATGGGCTGAAACACGGTGAGGAGGGAAATCGTGTGGTCTTCACTGTCTGCTTTGTTTCAGCTCACTAATCCCATGGGCCACCTTGGTCTTACGTCGGCCAAGAGCTTCCAGTCTGATAACCAGATGCCCGAAGGTCCCTTTTCCGTGGATCCTTCATCCTGGTTACACAATGGCTTTAAGGGAAGTGTTTCTCATCAGAGGAGCAGACCGCCCAGTCTATTGCTGCTCCTGGTGGTCGAATGTCAACCTTTAAGTACCAGGACACACACCATGAGCTTGCCTTCAGCTTTTATTGCAACAGCACTGATGCAATCAGTGATTGCCTTGAAGACAATGAAGAAGTCGAGTCTTGGAAGAATGTAACCTTAAAATGGAAGCTAATTTAGGATATGTTTTGTTCATCTAAGCCTGCACAAAACCATGCACCAGACATTTGGCCATGTTCATGCAACTTGTAGATTTTCTTTCCATTTAAAGCAAAAAAACAATATATTTATTGACCTCTGGTTAGCTTCAAGATCAAAGTTCATGGAAGAGAAAGATGATGGAGGTTATGAACTGACACAAGGGTAGCAGGAAGGCCCTTGGGTTTGCATTAACCGAAGGAAAGACTTGCAGAAACATCACTTCCACTGCCCAAGGTCTTGTACAGGGTGGGGCATTTATATCTGACGGTTTTATAATCCTGAAACTTTTTTGTTTCTCAACCAAATAAAATAAAATTTCTATACAACATAGGCACATACTTCCAGATTTTAAAAAATCAATTTTGATTCTTTATTTCTTAAAAATTACATCAGACAGATGGGCCCTTTTCAAATTCGTGCACTCACGACAGCGGATCATCATATTGTTCACGACCACAAACATTGTCTCTTGATCAATAGAGCGGATGGTTGCGGTGATGTTTGCCTTCAATTTATCGATCGATGTTGGATGTTCCTTATCAACTTTGCCCTTCAGAAATCCCTACAGGAAGAAATCTGCTGGAGTTAAATCTGCCAAATCAAAGTGTGCCTCATCTGTCATGATGACGTTGTTTGTGAAATTGGCATGCTCATTGCATTAAAAAAATAAAAATGCTCATTGCATTTAATGTGCTCCATCATTAAAAACCTTCAAGTATTATCTGTAAAGCAAAGAAAACAATAAATAGTTATGCCAAGACTGCTTCCAGCAGGAAAGATTGCAAATGTGTCAGATATAAATGGCCCACCCTGGATAAAAAAAATTTATTAATAATTATTTTATTCTCCAATTTATGGTGAAGAGCTCAGACAGGTATCATATAGGATGAGCAGATGACTCCAGCTACTAGGAATCGAACTTGAAAAACAAGACTGTGTCATATCTATACACACCTTACCCAGTGGGGAAAAAAGATGTAGGAAGAGTCTTTTCAACTCTTACTTTGCATTTCCAAGTATGATCTATATTTCCTTCAAGCTACCATTTTGTCTGAATCTTGATATTCCCCAATGCTGAGAGCACAAACGGCCAATTTGATTGATCGAGATGGCGTAAAATGGCATTATATTTTGTCCAAGTATTGCTAAACTGGAGGTTTTTGGAAGTGGCAAGAAAGGCGATTTGTGTTCTACATTGTTCAAGTGTATAATTCAATTCAAATAAAATATATCTTTGAAGGCTGAAAAAAATAATAAAAATTTCAGAAGTTTACCACCATTGATGCACCATCATATTTAACATGTTAAATTAGTTATTTGTGCCTGTTTGTTTGTGTCCTTTATCCATCCACCCATTGGGACCATACTCTGTGCAGAGCTTTGGTGTTGTTTAAGCAGTCTCCTTCGCTATTGGGCACGATCTTGGACAGGTCACCCCTCCAACACAGGATGCCAGCAAGCTGCCACTCATTTTGCCGACCTCAGAAGGATGACAGGCAGAGTCAACCCCACCTGGTGTTAATTCAACAGATGAGTGGGTTTGAACTCAGGATCCTAGGATCCAAAGCCTACCACCCTTACCATTAAGCCAACACCAGGCATTGTCCTTTATGGCATCCTTAAAAATATTAACTCAGGATCCTTGGATCCCAAACCTACCACCCTAACCATTAAGCCAACACGAGGCATCGTCCTTTATGACATCCTTAAAAAATATTAACTCAGGATCCTAGGATCCCAAGCCGACCACCCTAACCATTAAGCCAATACCAGGTATTGTCCTTTAGGACATCCTTATAAACATTACGTCTGCTGTTTGGAATGATTTTCAGTTTTGTTTGACTGCCAGACAGGCAGACAAAGTAAAACAATTACCATACACTGGGTGCATGCATGATCAGAATGAGATTCCATACAATTTGCCAAATTTAGAGCCAAAGTACTACTAAACTGCAGATTCATGTTCCAATTCATGTTCCAATTTGGGTTAGACAGCGTTCAAAATATGAAATTAAATTGAATGAACCAATTGCATCACCCCACTTTTCGCTTCGGGTGTAGGGTAAAAACCTTGTAAGCTGATGAAAGGCTGCTGTGCAGGGGAACGAGTGATGAGGAAGGTGATGCCAAATGGAAACCAGTGTAGAAGGCATGGTCCTATATATGGCCATTTTAGTGCTTGTTGCTATCGGTTTAAACTTGTCTTGTTCGAGACTTTGTCTTTGTTGTCTTCAAATATATTCAATCATAGGGAAAAGTTCCTCGAGTAATTGGTGACAGTTTCTGTATGCCATTTTTTTCATTCAAATGTCCATGCCCTGATCCAAACTAACAATGTTGGAGTCGATGTAGATGCAATATCTTCGACAATGGTCATCTCTCCTGCATGGTGATGATGTTAATCTCCATAATCTATGTCCTCTACAAAGTGCTGCAGTGGGTTTCACTGGTGGACATCTTGAGACAAAAGAACCAATTTCCTTGACAAACCAAATTTGTAGATTGTACACTGTTGTCTTTTTCGTTTCGTCTACATTGGATGCAAGTTTATGGCATGGTAAGAAACCTTTTTGTATACTAAGTCAAGGCTTATGGAAGAGCTAGAACAGAACACTGAACAGATCAGGGTGCAACAGAACAAAAGGAACAGAAGAGAAAGGGAGGAAACACAAAGTAGAGGGAGACTTGGACAAACAAGAGCGAGTATTGCTTTGCAATACACGTCCCCTAAAGGTCACAGATAATTTTTGGGAGATAAAAAAAAATAGTTTGCACTTAACACACACCAGAGCCGATACCGGAACAAAAATGAAGAAGAAGAAACTCTCTATAGCACCGTTTTTGGTTCTATTCGGCAAAATAAAAGGAAAAGCGATTTTCATTTTCTGATATCTTTAGTCAACGATAAACCGACAGAGACAACTACAATAACCAATCAGAGATTAAAAAACAAAAAAAAAAATTAGGTTGCTTGAATGCAACAAAAATGAAGAAAAGGAAATTCTAACCCACCATGTTTACTTCGTTTCCAGGCTTTGCCGATATCTATCTATAATTCCAGCAATCTGTGTGTGTGTCTGTGTGTCTGTGTGTGTGTGTGTGTGTCTGACCGCTGTTTCTCGACAACCACTGGTCCGATCTAATTGAAAATTGCCAGCTGTATTGCTGGGGACCTGAGTATGTGCCTTTTCAAGGTTTGATATCAATCGGACAAGTGCTTCCCAAGTTATGGCCATTTATTTACCAACCAATGACAGGACACATTGCTGCGTAGGCGTGGCCCATGCGCCATTTAGTTACCAATCACAGGACACGTTGCTGCGCAGGCGTGGCCGTTGGGGAAGAGACCCTCAGCCACGTTCCCCATTACGGGTTACAACGTACGGAGGTCCGGATAGTGATAACACTGTATTCTAATAATTTCTCGATTTCTTACGCGCATTTATAGATAAACACAATGCCCAAATCCAGTCTTCGTTTAGGCCTAAGCCACATTTGCTCTACGGCGAGGATACGGCGGCTGTACGCCCTCTGAATTGACAGAAACGTACGGCGGCCGCAGAGTTTCTGAGGTGGCCTCAGGGTGGCCCTACGCCGTATGGCTATATTTTACAGGCCGTAGGGTCGCCGTGGAATTATAACGCGGAGTTATAACTTTTTTCATTTCTATGTTCGCTGTAGAAATTCGACAAGCCGAAACAAAAGAACTGGTGAAACAAAAAAAGAAAAAAAAGAACCCACTCGTTACCGTCCGTCTGGCCGCACGTTCACCTTAAGGCCCCCTGCGGTCCCCCTGCGGTCGCCTTGCATCTGCCTTGAAAATTATATGGCCGGCGCAGGTACGCCCTCAGGTCACCGTGCGACATCAAATCAAAGACCGTACGGCACCCCCACGTTTTCGGTCTCCACAATTTATAAATACTCCGTGCGGCTCCCCGAAAAATAAAAACATATGTGACTGCTACATTGTGTGACCGTGGAAATACTGCGGCCGCTGTATAATTGCTAGTGGCCGTAGATTTTGGAGACCCCACGGCCGCCATGGCAAATGTGACTTAGGCCTTACGAGAGCGAAGGAACGGCCTGTGTGGTTGTTCGAAAGATTTTTAATTTTTTTGCTTTTTTATTCTACTTTATTTTTGGTTTGCACGTGCGGCCACGCACATATGGCCACGCGAGAGTGAAGTAACGGCCTGTGTGGTTGTTTCTGGCACGCGGTTTGAAGGTTTTTTTTTTTTGCACGTACGGCCACGTATGTATGGGCACGTACAAGTAATATTAAAAAAAAACTAGAAGGGCACTCGGTAGAGCGCACACATCTGCCACATAACGCCTGATCCACAAGAACATATCAGGCCCAATAATTTTTGATATATCATGCTATACAGTACTACTGTATATCGTTTTTGGCCCAATCTCTCAATGGTGAAGAATCACTTTAGAAATTAAATAATTCTCGTATTCGGATCAGGATTCAGATCTTCACCAAAATCGACTTCAATTCAATCAACATCCAACCGGTTCACCAAGTTTCGTCCGAATCCATCCACAACTTTTTGAGATATCATGCTTCATATAATTTTTCGCCCTATCTCTCAAAGGTGAAGAATCACTCAAAAAATTAGAGTCGTCGGATCTGGATCTGGATGTTCACCAAAATCTAATCAGTTCATCCTTGTGACACACCCAACCTGTCCACCAAGTTTCATCCGAATCTGTCCACAATTTTTTTTGAGATATCGTGCTATATATCGTTTTTAGCCCTATATCTCAATGGTGAAGAATCACTCAAAAAAAAAAAAATACACCCGTGCGGGAAAAAAATACAGTGACGGTCATCTCTGCGAGAAACAAGCATGAGTTACCCTTATTAGGGTGTAGTGTTCTCGGGTCAGGAGGGATTTTTGGCCAACTTTGAAGTCACCTGACGCGAAAAGGAAAGCGAATATCGAAAATCCGGCCTGAGCAAATCTAGATATTGTCCCATAGATTCATATGCCACAATCAAATTCAAGATAACTTAAGAAATGTAGGAGATAGATTTTGAAAATCGTCATTTTGCAACTACATGAAGCAGTTTTCGCAAAATTCAGTCACGTGACGTGTACGTATTCGAAGATATCGGTATTCTTTCGAATGGACATGAAAGACAAGGTCAGCTGCTATGCAATGACACTATTCACTAACTTTTACCATGCCCAGTAGAGAATATATAGCCTCCTGAAGGTAGGGCAGTTTTTGCAAACTTTGAAGTCACGTGCCGCGAAAACGAAAGCGAAATTCGAAAATCCGTCCTGACCAAATTTAGATATTGTCCCATACATTCATATGCCACAATCAAATTCAAGATCGCTTGAGAAATGTAGGAGGAGATAGATTTTGAAAATAGTCATTTTTGCATTTTTTGCCAACTTTTAAGTCACGTGACATGAAAACAAAAGCGAATATCGAAAATCTGGCCCGACGAAATTTAGATATTGTCCCATAGATCCACATGCTACAATCAAATTCAAGATCGCTTGAGAAATGGCGGAGGAGATAGAATTTGAAAATCGTCATTTTCGCAACTTCAAAGGCCTCGTGACTTTGACCTTGACCTTCGGTGACCTTGAAAGTCATACCATCGTGTATGTCTCATCGACATCTATCAGGATCACTAATGACCAGATCTCTCGCTTCAACTTCATTGTGAACGGACGGACGGATCGAAGGACATCGACACCCATATTATTAGGTCATGCTCGAAGAGATGACTTAAAAAAAAAATTAGGTTGCTTCAATGCAAGAAAAATGAAGAAAAGGAAATTCTAACCCACCATGTTCACTTCGTTTCCATTCCACTCGCAAGGATTCACCCACAGAGTGACAGATCTGAAGCGATCGCCATCTGCAAGGTACCACTCTAATCTGAGTTCATTGCCTGGGTGACGTCATGAGCTTTACCCAACCAACCAATTCCCTCAATTCTCATCTGTTCGTACAGTCACTTCCTCTGGTCTATCATTTGTCATCACCCCGAATCAGTCAGTCGGCCAATTTGCCTTCCAATTCACTCTTCGACTTCTTACTATGATATTTATCGGTACTTTCGACTATTTTGAATGGTAGGATTCGATTCGGATTGTTTTCATTCCTATATAGGGTGTCCACAAATTACTGTTCCAAATTCAAACCGTAATAAAAGAAAATGAATTAAATGAGATACAATGATGTGGTTTGATGCTTGTGAATGAACGAACATTTCTCAAAGTTTTATTGTCAAGATTTATTAAGATCATCACATCGCATTCATCACCATTTATCATCACTTGGTCTTTATAAACCGGCAACACTGCTCTTTATTGTGGGGATGCTATTTGCTGTAACTTGAAGCAAAACGATATACAAAGGATATTCAAAGGTATTTAAATTAGTGGATGAAATTGGCAGAAGATTGATTGAGGTATGCCACACTTGAGAAGCTGATGTTGCACTTTTGTTCAGACGACGGGTTAACGTCCGAAACGTCAACTTCACTTTGCTTCCCACAGTGGTTAGCATACCTCAGTCAATGTCCTGGTCATTTCCTCAATTGTTCTACCTGTCCACCGATGCAGATAGACACTAGCCTTCATCAGCAAGCAAATATCTTACTTCTACATTTTAGACAATGTTTCTCAAATTCTTGATGACATACGGTTATTAAGTAAAGTGGATACATATGTGCATTTTGTGGTCTGTACCGAGGGCAGGTTCGTGTGTGATACTGAAGCAGCCTCATGGCAAGGATTGAACTCGGTGGTTTGCCATTGCCTTCTCAGTGGAAGTCAAGGCAGGAATTTGTAATTTGAGCAGAGCACCGGCAAACAATGGCTTACAATTTGCGAGTCACTATGGGGTCTTTAACGTCCATCAGCAGCAAATGCTGCTCGACAGGACTCGAGCTTAACATCTCATCTGACTGATGGTGTACTCATTGGTTAAAACAGCCTGACTGTGAAAAATAACAGTGACAGTTTATTTTTGGGTCTGGAAGTGAAGTCAAAGGTGAGGACATTACATCTGAGCTATTCTGCCATCCCGGAGGATACATCAAGGAATATTAATTCAGAAGTGTTGAGATTGGCTTAGCGGAGGTTCGCACCAGGGATTCATGAATACAGAGATCTGTGTTGGTTGTCTTTTCATAACCGAAGATGGTCATTAACATGAAGTATGCGAACCACCTGGTCAATTTGTTTATACTGCAGAAGTCGCTGCCCAGACAGCAACCATACTGTGAGATAGCAAATAGTATAACCTGGTGTCAATGAACCTCCATAAATATCGGCCTACTTGCTACCTCCAGTCCAGGCAGGAATTTGAGATTTGTTCAGGATGTCGGCGATAGCTCACCTACTCTCCACGAAGGACACCATGGGATCTTTATCCTCCACCAGATAATTCCGGCTAATAGGAACGCACAGTTTAACGTCCATCTGCAGTACTGCACTCGCCTATCGATACCTCCCACTGCCTGCAAAAAACCAGGATGGTAGTTTATACCTGGGCCAATATTCAAACCCAAGCTAGACAGTTCAAAGACGATGTGAAAGGATGATCCAGTCATGTAATATTGGACAAAACATATCTGTATCCTTGGAAATTCATGGAAATTTCACCCATTCAGATTCGCTTCTTGATGGTGAATTTATTGTTTAAAAAAAAAAAAAACCCACGAAATTAAAACTCAATTAAATGATGATCATGATGTAGTTGTTCAGTTTTTTTGAGATCCAAATCAAGTTTCCTTTTATTAAGTGCAAACATCGAGTTTTGTTTATTAACTAAATATATGGTTTCAGTCTGAAAATATATTCCAAAAAGGTCATGGCTCACGCAAGAGAACAACAACGAATCACGACAAATATGCCCTTCATGCCCTGAAATGGTGATATGTAAGAAATCAAAACGAGATCTTATGCATGCTCTATTTTTGCTCCATAATGTCCAGCTTTTTATGATTCCAAATTTACTGCCCCTTCTAATTTAATATACCTATTTCTTTTCCATATGCCAATTCTGTTTATTTTGTGTGACAGTGTTTAAATCTTCCTTTAGTCATTATTTTTTTTGCCGTTGCTGTGTAATTATTTATGATCCGCATCAGTTCGACCATGATGTACAACTCCACAACTGTCAATTTGTTATGTCCACAAGCTTTGAAAATACGAACAGCAGTTTACGTTACCTTTACACTGGGCAGCTCCAACAAGCTAGGGTTTCTATGATAGGAGATGTTCAATTGGATTGAGGAAATTGACTCTGTATGTGAATCAGAAAATAGGGCTGGGAGGATAGCCTGGACCTGCATGCATGCACACAATACATTCAGTTTGATCCTGCTTAGTTGTGTCTCATAGGATTACATTTTTGATGACATATCAGATGGAATATATCTTTAAGCATAACCAAGAGGAATGTGAGCAAAGAGTATCTCGTGGATATTAAATTGGCCACTGATCAATCTTCAGTCGCCCATGTGAATTGCGTGTGTTGTGCGATTGTCTTTGAGGTGTTGGAACTGTTTCAAAGCTGTTAGTACTTTTTGATATACTCAAGACAGACGGACGGGGGTTGAGAGGGCGGATAAAGGAAACCGAGATTGCTTTGTCGTTTGTGATTCTCGCAGGCCAGGTTTGTGACATTCGAACTGCGTGTGTGGGTTGAAAGGCCCACCCGGTAATTGTTAGCCCATCATAATTGACAGTCAGTGACATCACTGACCCATCCTGCCCTGAAAGTTGTGCCCTCTGTCCTCGGCTCTCACGTGATACAACGAACAACACGTGGAAGCAATTTTTCTTTGGCTGTGTTGCTGTCATTTAGCAAGTGCATCCGACAATAAAGAAGACTATCACAGTAGAAAGGAGAGGGGTAATCACTCAAGAGTATTAAAAAAAAACATGAAAGAAAATCAAACTTCTTGCTAACTTTCTTAAAAACCAAAGTTCCAGAACTGAGCAACCAACCAACAATCTTGCATACTTACTTCAAACAACTTCACCAGATAATTTGCATTTGGATGAACACCATAATATATTTTCTCATGACCGGGGTCGAATAAAACACCCCCAGTGCCACCGGGCATTTTACCCCTGAAGACGAAACAAGCGGTGAAAGGTCACCTGAATTTCGAAACACCTGCATTCATGCAATTACTTTCAGCATGAGATTATAATTTAAGCTCACACAGTCATGCCATGGGCAGAAAACATGCTGTGGTGAATTAAGAGTTGAAAATTCGCTAAATCCCTCCTTTTTGGTATTCAGTCAAGGATAGATGATGTATTGTTACGAATCTGGCAGCCATGAGCACTCAACATTCAGGTCCCCATAGCTCAGATATTTTGTTAGGTATATGTGTTTAGTTAGAATCCATCCCAGGCTGTGTCTAATAGGAATTAAGTGTGCGTGCGCTATGGGTTATTTTCTAGTTAGGATTTTTACACCACCAACAACAACGGCATCCTCCCTGGCTTCCTTCCACCATCGGCCCTTCTGACACACATATGTGTCGAGCGCCTGTGGGCGGAGTTCCATTGCCAACCAACGCATTGGCTCGGCTCCAGGGTCGAGCAAGACGTGTTGCCTTCAATCAATGGGCAAAGCGCGAGCGACGTACGCCGTGTTCTGGCCAATGCGGAGGCACATTGCCCGAAGAAGGAGGAATGCCTCTCAGTGGGACGGGCAGCGAGGATGCTCGCCACGCCACCCCCCCCCCCCGGACGAATCACAAACGGTGAGAGGATCGCCTGACACCAACCGGCCAATCCAGAGGTGATTTGCGTCGGGGGAGGGGGGCATGGTAAAGAGAAGAGCGGGTGTGCGCGAGGAGGTCTGGTCTGTTTCCCTTGAACCTGTCCTGCGAAGGATCACCTTCCTGCGAGTCTGTCCCACGAAGAAACGCCTGCCTGTGAGTCTGTCAGGACGAGAATCGCTTGCCTGTCTCCTCTGCTGGCACTCACTGCCTTATTACGTGACGGAGGAGTGTGCTGGAGCCCAACGCTGCCCTCCGTATCCGGTGCTTGCAGTGGCATCGAGTTGCGGGTTCGAGTCCCGCCGAGCCGGATCGTCAAGGGCCGCACGAGGCGGGAAGGTCCAAGCTATCATCCTTACCTCCAGCTCACCTTCCCTCTGAGCTGGAGTATCAATAAAGGCCATGGCCATGGCCATCATTTCTTTTGGGGGGTGTGTGTCTGTGTGTGGGCCCGTCTTCAAGTAGAATTGTGTAAGTGCTTTCTTTTGCTCATTGAACATTACATTTCTTATTCGGATAACTCTGCCCTTTGTCTGATTCCCTTCCCCCCCCATTGCAAATAAATCCCCTCTTCTTGAATGTCCCAGCTCGTCCTTGTCCTTTCTATCATTGATTTGCTGCACTGTGAACGGGAATTAGGAGGCCTCATTGTTGCCGTAATCGTGCAATTGGCCGGCAGGGTTCTGGTACTCTCCGTTCGGCGTACGACTCGGATCCGGCTCGGTAACAGCCCGGATCGCGCAGATCCTGCTGAGGGTGAATTTCCCCGGTAGTTTAATGATGTGGGTAATTAGGTATATTGAAATTGGTAATTGACCCTACCCCACGTGGTCGACCTATTGGCGATATTCGGACCGATAAGGGACCCGTGACCTTTCGGATTTATCTGAAAGGTATGACCTAAATTCCAGGTGTTCGGTGGAGCCGACTCTACCGCTCCCCTAGCGGTCGTGCTCGCCACCGAGACCCGGCCCCACAACAGTATTACCAGAAGACAGTTGTAGACCATTTCATTGACAAAGTACAACGACATTCTTCGACGTCGTGAGGTCGACTGATATGCCTCCGCCCACATTAGTACATCATTGTACATACTTGTACCAAGTTTGATTTAAATTCCTTCAGCTGTTCTCAAGTATCACATTTTAATGTAACATGACCTCTGACCTTCGACTTCTTGATGCCAAAAATCTAATCGGTTCATCTTTGCATCATTATATAAACTTGTATCAAGTTTGGTGAAAATACAATTGCTGGTTCACAAGTTAGTGCAGTAATGGAATTTGTACCTTACATGACCTCTGACCTTTGCCAATTGACCTTGAGCACCCAAAAATCGAATCAGTTCATCTTGGCCACATTATATATACAGTGGAAAATCGATATAACGCTAAGCGTTATAGCGCTTGTACTGATATAACGCTCATACACCCTGGACCCCAAAAATACTACGATTTCATGTTTAAAGGCAAAAAAGTAAGAAAATAGAGACAAAGTTAGTTTTGTGATTAAGGAAGCGTAAAATATTTTACCGATTTATGTGATAATGTACATTTTGTATTTTTTCTTTTGTAAGTAATGTTTGATTGTACATAAAAAAATAAAATATATTCTATATGCATTCAATTCCTGTGTTTATTTCTTGTTTAAAAAAAAAGAAAAGAAAATAACTTGACCGCTTCGTCATCAACCCCAACAATCCAAAATGGTGGATGTACATGTCCACGTGTTTTGGCTCTGGTTTGTATGTAATATAAAATATTTTTCACTGCATCAGTATAACGCTGTATCATTTATAACGCCCTAGTCGCTTTGGACCCCACCGGTGAGCGTTGTATCGATTTTACACTGTATTTATACCAAGTTCGGCCAAAATCCCATCACTGGTTCACAAATTAGCGCATTAACAGTATTTTTTTCACCTAAAGGGACCTCTGACCTTTGACCTTTGACCTCTTGACCCCATAATCTAATCAGTTCATCTTTGTATCATTATACATAGGCCAACTTTTACCAAGTTTGACTTGGATCCCTTCAGCCGTTCTTCAGTTATTGCGGCAACAAAAACTTTGTCAGCAGAGGCATAAAAATGCCACAGGAAAGTGGAGGGGGGAGGGGGGGAGGGAGGACGAATCACACTTAACCTGGACAGTTGTAGACTGGCTGCTGACTTCACGCTATACTTCAATGACACTGATGCACACAGAAGAAGATAGACGAAGAAAAGGCTGCCTCAAGCGAGGTGATGTCATGGGGGCTTGCGTCACATGTGGCACACTCGAGAATGACTTTAAAGAAGAGGAAGAATAAAAACAGGAATAACTAGACTAGCACTCGGTAGAGCACATACCTCTGACAGGCTGAACAGTTTACGCTTTGCATCCCACTGATAGGCTAGATCTGGATTCGGAACTGAACCAAAATCTAATCAGCTTGCTCTTGTCACCGAACCAACTCATACACAACTTTTTGAAATATCACACGATTATATATAGTTTTTGGCCTTGTCTCTCAATGGTGAAGAATCCGGATCTGGATCTTCATCAAAATCTCATCAATTCATCTTTGTCACACACCAAACCCCTCCACCAAATTTCGTACGAAACCGTCCACAACGTTTTGAGATATCCTGTTCACAGACAAACAAACAGACAGGGGTGAAAACATAACAGACATATTAAAAGGCAATTGCAAAGGAATTAGAGGAATGATGAGCAGCAAACTATACAGTGATCTCTGGCACACTCATGGGAAGTTGACACAATTAATAACTTGGCTAAACTAATCACATAAGCTCGAGAGTTTCATCTTATCCTAATTCCACATCCGGTACATCGGCTATCCACCATTGTAGAGGTCAATGGCCCAGAGGCAAGACTTCATTTGTCGAAGGAAAATAAACTCTTATTCAATCAGCAATGGTAAACTACTGCGCTTTCATGGGCTGTCCAAAACAAGCTCAAATGAGCAAAGATCCTCGTCCTCTTAATGATGACGTCATAAAAACGAATATGACGTCATTGTGATGTATCAGGTTTGCGATAAATTATCTGTGCTAATGCCTGGCTTTATTCCCGTAAAACAAAATTCAAACAGCTTGCCTAGTTTCGGAGATAATGGTATCAGCGATTTCCATTAGCGGCGATATTATGATGTCAACTTTTTTTCTAGGAAGAATTTCCAAAATCGGAGATGGTTACTGCCTGTGCGTGGGCTTTCTGCATATGCATGGCAATTTTCACGAAGATCCGATGAAAACTCTGGGTTGTGAAACAAAAAATGTCAAAAAATAGGAATGAAGTCATAAAAATTGATATGACGTCATAGTGATGTATCATATGTGCGGTAATTCATCTCTTCTAATGCCCTGTTTGATTCCAGCAAACAGAATTCAAAAAGCTTGCCTGGTTTCGGAGATAATTTTTTCGGCGATTTCCATTAGCAGAGATATTTTGACGTCATAACTTTTTTTCTTGGAGGAATTTTCAAAATCGGAGATGGTTACTGTCTGCGCAGGGTATTTCTACATATATATGCCAAGTTTCAGGAAGTTTCGATGAAAACTGTAGGCTGTGAAACAAAAAAGTCCACATGAAGAAGATGAAGAACAACAACGTGAGTGAGACCTAGAGATCCTCCACGAGGATCTAAAAAATGTGCAAAGGACCGAGTTTCGTTCTTTTGTCTGCCGGCAGTTACTACCACCCAGGGAAAAAAGACATCTGAATTGTCCGATAAAACAACATCAGACTCGGTTGCCCCAAATCAGCAGAGATATCAGTCTTCCTCATATCGATATGTAATTGTGTGTGTGTGTGTGTGTGTGTGTGTTCCATCCATTTCGTGAAAGGCGATTATATATTTATGCAGCATTTTATGTTTTCCCCACACTTGCCTCTCAGATGTCTCGCCTAGGTTCGAATCCCAACCCAGCTATAAATGTCATCCTGGTGTTTCACAGGCAGGGTGATTCCCTGGTGATTCCCTGGTTTCTGCAGGGTGATTCGTAAATGTGTGTGCCGTCCCTCTGATGGACGTTAAACTGGGCATCCCATCTGCCGGCATTAGTTGGTGGACGTTAAAGATACCATGGTGTTCTTCACGAAGAGTCAATGAGCAACACCGGTACCCTGAACAAATTACAAATTGCTGCGCTAACTACTACTGGGAAGGAAATGGCAAACCACCTGGTGTAATCCTTTCTGTGGGGCTGCCTTTGCAGCACTGAACCTGCCTTCGGGCAGAGTACCACAGAATCAGAATGTTTTCCTCAAAAAAATATTTCACCTGTTATATTTGTATTTTTGCAGTCATTTCAACAGCACAACACAGTTTAATACACACGAAGGCTTCACCCAAGACCTAAAGCCCAAGTTCATGCCTTCACCGCCTTCAAGCTATAAAAACTAGGTCCCTTCTGACTGTTATTAATCCTCCCCCCATAGGATAGAGGGAGGCTTATACCTGTTGTCAGATTTGTTTCTACAATTAGTGCCTCAAATTTTAATGGTCCCTCAGAGTTTATTAGACCCCGCGGAGGACCAAACCACCATTTAGGCTTTTTTTTCTTCTTGTTTTTTTTTCTGCCAATGCCCGAGCTGTATCACGGTGCCGGCTGAGATTTTCGGAATGAAATATTGCATGAATAATGGGAATATAATATGCGGGTATGTAATTTTATTTGACCTTGACTTATTTTAAGGTCATGACTTAATTAAACATTTTTTATATTTTTCACCATAACTCGACTATGGTTTGTCTGATTTGAACGAAATTTACCTCTCTCCATAGCCTAGACTCTAGAGCAAGTAGATTTATACTTACATCATACCCCTCTGAGTTAAAGGTTAAGGCCAAATGGTGGTCTGAAAAAAACCACGTTTTTTTTTGTAATCACTCAATTTTGCCAATGTGGATTCTCAAGGACCACTCGGCCTTCCAAGATGTTTTTGCATCATCATAGTGTACCTGCACTGGAGTTGTGTACCTGATACTTGATTGGTGTCCTTGACCTACTTTTTTCCGATTATGACCTAATTAACGAAAAACACCTTTTTTATAATAAGTTGAATAATATCCCTCTGATTGTCATAATGTTGAGTTTTCTGGATAGAATGTAGATGGGAACACATTTTATTTATTAATGCTCTATCCCTAAATGATGAAGGTCATAAGGTAATATAGCATCCAAAGAAAATATGGCCATTATTAGATTATAGATTTGTGGGTGCTGGGGGGAGGCTTTCCCTTGGGAATCGCTTTGTGATTCCAGATACCTGGTTTTGACTGATGCAAACAATGTTCTGTTCAAATGATTAGTTTAGCTACATGTAGAAATATTTGAAAAAAATTGAAGTCTTTGGTTGAACTTTGTGTACACACAGCAAGAGTAAACACTGTACTACAATGTAGTGCAGTAGTCACCATTGCTGTGTACACACAAAGTTCATTGACCACACACACGGTTATACATTCCGAACCCACCCACAAAGGAATTGATTATATGCCTCCAGTCCTTTGTATCATTTGAGTTACTCTAAGGTATGCATGAGCACTCGTTGAATATAACAGAACGTTCATAATATTCAGATTTGTGACACCTACCTACTTCTCAATATCATCAGACAACTCGGTTCTGTCATTCTTTTAGGGATCTGTGTTGTTGATTAGATTAGTCTTGTCCTGGTATCTCTCTATTGACTTTATCCATTGTATAATTAGCACAGTTGGAAGACGTTATAGACGTCATTGTCGCACATTTCACAAAAAATACACCAATTATCATTTTTGTGCAATATTTTGCAGCTAAGACGTCATCAAAATCTATCAACAACTGACCACACTAAATAGTTATCCCACCACCTGTCATAAAATATTCCCCACACTTGCCCACATATGGGGAGGGAAAAGGCTGCTGCCTGTCTGTCTGAAGGATCATTGGTGGTAATTTAATTACAACTTTAGTCATTATTGGATAATCCTGTATATATGATAAATACATGTAGCATTTTAAAATGATAATACTCAGACCCCACTATTTGCGGATTCGCTATTCGTGGACCACACATATTCACGGTTTATAAAATGTGACCCGCTTCGACATTCGCAGCTCTGTGCTTCACGTACTCATGGTTTTTGCAGGCATATTTGCGGTTTTTCACGGGATTTTTGATTTTCCCTCATGAATTACGAACCGCCTGGAACCTATCCCCCATTTTTATATTGAAACAATTCCCTGACATTGATGGATTCGACATTCATTGTAATTTGCAGGAAAGTATCCCCCACAAATAGTGGGGTCTTACAAAAATATTCATAAAGTCACTTTGAATGAAAAATAAAATTACAAAATTAAATCAGAGAGAATATTTGTTTCCGTTCAGTAGATTCCAATCAATTCAATAAACTCCAGTTCATCGGTGAGTTATATAAGCTGTACAAAAGTAATAATCAAATTGAATTATGAATGAAAGCTTGGTTAAAAGGAATGAAACAATAGGAATGAAAGCTTGGTTAAAAGGAATGAAACAATAGGAATGAAAGCTTGGTTAAAAGGAATGAAACAATAGGAATGAAAGCTTGATTTTGCTCGTTGATGCACAATGCATGCCATTTTTAAAACCTCCAAGATACTTTCCTCATTTCCATAAATCGTTTGATGTTGAAATGCTTCTGCTGATGTAACGAGCATGGGACTGTGTATGACTGTACTGGAATGCATCCAGTACATTGTGAAGGAAAACAGCTCGATGCTGCACTGACAGGACTGAACACATGCACAAAGGGAATTATACACGTTGTAACATCACATGAAAGTTCAAACTAATCTACAGTACTTTTCAGATCAATGAGGAATCGAGGGAAAGGTTACATGGATATGAGTACATACCTGCAAATACGTGGGATGATGAAAAACTAGATAAAGGGATAAAGTGGCGATTGTTCAGTAAAAAGATAAAAATTGCTCCAAAACAATAATGCAGAAAACTTAGATTAATGCTTTTCATTTACTAATGTCATGCTATAATTTATTGATCAGTCCTCCATTGTTTAACTTTTCACCAAAAGTTGCA
This sequence comes from Eptatretus burgeri, assembly GCF_056783735.1. Classification (NCBI taxonomy): domain Eukaryota; kingdom Metazoa; phylum Chordata; class Myxini; order Myxiniformes; family Myxinidae; genus Eptatretus; species Eptatretus burgeri. The sequence continues at coordinate 75,322,088 of NC_140970.1, forward strand.
ATATGTGCAAAAAATAAATAACTAGAGACTCTTAACAGATTAATAAACATGATGATAATATCATTTTGGAATTTATTTGAACATCAAAATAATGATTATATAAAGGATAATATTTTTGAGTCTTCTTAATCATTGTCATTATCCTCTGCATCATGAGATTCTTTCATGTAACTTTTGTCAAAATGTGCTCAACATCACCTTGGATGGATAATTGTTTTACATCTTCAAGTATATGTGTCAGAATTAAAATGAGAATGCAAAGCAAAAATCTTTCCCATGTCAATTGTGATGGTCTGTGCATTTTCTTGTTTGTTTACTATCTTTCTTCAGTTTTTAGCTGATTTTGACTTTGTATTCATTCTCAGGAGTTCCCAGGTGTGTAGTGAAGTGTATGAAACGTCATTATCCACAAGCAAGGGGATATTCATCAAAAAAAAACATCAAACTCCAACTGAAATACATGAGGGTATAATGCACAGGTGTAGCAAGGACTCTGAGCAGTGAGGAGATGAAACAATAATGTGGATAGGATTAAGGTATCCATGTCGAAAGGAATAAAGCCATGGATAATGCAAAGTGATGAAAAATTAATACATGATGGCATGCTGAAAAGCAATGCCTCCTATTCTTTTTCTCCAGGGGCATGTCCCATTGGCATGCGGCCTTCTATCACTTGCCAAGCCAGCCGTTCGGTATCAACCACTTCATGGCAAGTAGAGAAAGTGATTAATCGTCCTGGATCCAGCCTAAAGTGTCGCAAAAAAGTTGATGTGCAGGGATTTTCAAATAGTTTTTGCAATCTATGAACATAAAATGTCAAAATTATTTTGGTTAGACATTTGCACGATGGGACATTTTCAAGATGGCAGCCATTTTGGAAAAAGGCTGTTTCCAACACTCAAATCACCAACATTTCAACATTTTATTGTATGAAAAGGACTGATAAAGTGATATTTTGCCTTTTCAAGCTGCAGGACAAAGGAAATGCATAAATGATTAGACTCTCGCATTATGCAATTTCCAATATAACCGCCGCCAGTTCAGCAATGTGATGGTTTAACCAAACCGGTGCTTAAGAACTCAACAATATTTTGATTTAACAATTTTCAATTGAATTATTTATGTACAGATACATTTGTATTGTTATCTCTACAGAGAAGTTGTTGTCAACTTGAACTTTTCAATGTCTTTTATGTATTATCACATGAAGTAGAACATTTGCAAAATACACAACAATTGAGGTTTGCCTTTCTACATTTACACCATTTGGTTTTGCAGCGTTTACAGCCGCAAACAGTTAGTAGGACATCTGGAAGTGGTTTTCGGTGTTTTGATGGTAGAAGTACTCCATCAGATTCTTCCCAGCCATAGTCAGTAGGCTCAAGGGAAACTCTCTGGTCCAAAAGAGTAACAGCTTCATGAACAGCAAGGAATGTTCTTTGTATATGTCCCTCTATGACACTGGATGTTGGTGGAAGAGTCGCCAGTGACTTATTTAGGTTTTTGTGATAGTCTTCATATCGAAGTTCATCAAACGTGTCAACTTGTGCCTTACTTGACCAGACCTTAACAAGATATTTCTCGAGATTCTGTACATCAGTATCAGAAAGGTTATCTGTCTCACCAAAGTCGGTTAGGAATGATACCGGATCAGAAGCTAATGCTCCATGCTTCGTGCCTATCTTGCTGAGAGCATCATTCCCAGAGGCTAAGTGAGCTTTGACTAACACACGACTTAAATCAGGGCCAAGTCTTTTCTGGAGAATATGGAGTGGTAGTAATCGTTGTTTCTCGCCAGTTCTGAACTGTATCCAAAGTTCTGACAGCCCGTTAGATTTGAATGTCTCAATATACAGCAGCATGATGGCGATGACATCTGTGTCATTCGAAAGCAGGACAACCCTCTTAGTGTTGTGCTGAGCTGCCCAGTTATCATGTGGTACAAGCCGATAATCTGCCTCCTCAATGGAATTCTTCAGTTCCATGAGGGATTGGGCTTCTCAGTTTGTAAACCTCTGAGCTGGAAGAACCTCACCATTCACTATAACCCCACTCACTACAAGTGGTGTACTAGTCTGTGCTGAATACATCTTGGCTTTAGTGATGGTGAGGCTCTGTAGATTCTGTTTGTTAGTTGACGATGCCCAGAATTTCTCCAACTGGACAGGCACTGGTGTTTCTGAACAGATTGATACCAAGTCCATGTTTCCCGAGGACAATGCCCTTCGGATTCTTTCTGACTCTGGTTGATTTATCTAAGTAACGGTCTAAGATGATGTGGATTTCTTAAGTAGAACATACAGACTGTGCCTTTCGGAAGATGGTCTTTATTGACTGGCCAAATGTTTTCTGTGTTGTCATCTTTATCATACGTATTTGTGTCATGAAGTCGACAAGTACAGTTGTTTTAGAGCAGGATACAGGTTCAAATAAACAGTCCTCTGTTGAGAGATTCTTCTCCAGTTCTACTATAAGAATGTGCTTACAGCTTCTTTGGAACTTCACCATCAAATAATGGGCTTGTCTGTAGTAGATCATGAGATAATATATCCTTCTTGGTCTCTCCACGTTGTCTGGCTATCTCACGTCTGTTTTGTGTTAAGCCAAGTTCCTTTGTTGTCACTGGTACAGTACTAGTTTGTTTACTTGGTCCCTTAGAGAAGTTGAAATTCCGTAGGTTAACTCGAGATATTCTATCTCCCAGTTTCTTCTCTTTGGTGATATATCTCTCCTGGCGAAATGATGCACAAGCGTCTTCTCCGTGATCCATTACATTGAGAAGCCGTTCTTTTACATGTTCAGCAACACTGTACATTGTGACAAGGTTGTGAAGGCCTACGTTTTGAGTGACATCGAAGGGATTGCCCTTGGTTTCTAGGAACTGAAGTAACCGAGTGACATTTTGGTCAAACAGTTCCGACTTTCTCCGAGTCAGTTCATGGTGGTAGGTCTCCATATGCTCTATAATGTGAGAGTCTAATCATTTATGCATTCCCTTTGTCCTGCAGCTTGAAAAGGCAAAATATCACTTTATCAGTCCTTTTCATACAATAAAATGTTGAAATTTTGATGATTTGAGTGGTGGAAACAGCCTTTTTCCAAAATGGCTGCCATCTTGAAAATGTCCCATCGTGCAAATGTCTAACCAAAATAATTTTGACATTTTATGTTCATAGATTGCAAAAACTATTTGAAAATCCCTGCATATCAACTTTTTTGCGACAATTTAGGCTGGATCCAGGACGATAAGGGGGGTGTTTGCGAGCAGGTTGCGAATGGAACACTTCTGTATCTTCGCAAAAATGGCCGCCGTAGTCAAATTCAAAACGATTGGTGGCTATTTCTTCAATTTTGCTATCACAGAGGACAGTATTGAAATGTGTATTTCAAACTTGTATTGTTACTTCTACTTTTCACAGCAGAGTAAAAGTGAGAGTGAATCAAGGGGTGGGTGAGAAGGACACATATGGGGATGAACAACCTGCACCTAAGCTGAATGAAACATAGCATTTTAAAAGGAGAGAGAAAGAGAGAAAGAGAGAAAGAGAGAAAGAAAGAGAGAAAGAGAGAAAGAGAGAGAGAAAGAGAGAAAGAGAGAAAGAGAGAAAGAGAGAAAGAGAGAAAGAGAGAAAGAGAGAAAGAGAGAAAGAGAAAGAGAGAGAAAGAGAAAGAGAGAGAGAAAGAGAGAAAGAGAGAAAGAGAAAGAGAGAAAGAGAGAAAGAGAAAGAGAAAGAGAAAGAAGAAGAGAAAGAGAAAGAGAAAGAAGAAGAGAAAGAGAAAGAGAAAGAGAGAGAGAGAGAGAGAGAGAGAGATATTAAATCACTATAACTTAGAAAAATGTAGTGGTTGAGAATGGGGTGCTGAGTACAGAACAGATCCTGAGTCAAAATATCAGAATTGCCAAGGAAAGTCCGCACACAACTCAAGAGGCCGAGTCGATGGGTGGCTTTGGATGCCATGGTGGAAACATTATCTGCCCAAGAAAGATCATGGTTGATGGTGAGGCCCAAAATTTTTAGTGACAACCTCTTCAAGTGGTATATTTTGGAAGTATAGTACGAGGGTTTGCCTCATGTTTCTTACAGAGAGATTTGTCAGATTAGTTGTATAGGATTTGTCAGAGTTGAAAGACATATCCCAAGGGATGAACCAGCTCCATATTCTATCAATATATGCAAAGAGGGAAAAGGCTGCTGCCGGTCTGTTTGAAGGATGAGAAATGATATGGCAAAGGGTGTAATCATCTGTTAAGAGATAGTCAGGATTTTCCATAAAATCATATATAATTTATGTCGATGAACAAGACTAGGCACAAGACACTGGTTTTTGGGTCAATCTTGCCTTGACAGGGAGAGCAGATGATAGGATCCTTATCAGAGTGACACGCTGAACAAGGGAATGGAGGAAGTCAGTGATCCCCAAGAGAAGTTGGCCTTGGATGGCATAAGCAGAGAGTTTGGAGACCAAGCATCAACTTCTATTCTGCTGTTGTGGCAGACTGTATCACATGCTTAAGATACAGTTTGTCCAGAGAGACTGACTTGATCTCATGTTTGAGATTGAGCTCTTCCATCCATTGTTGGGAGACGAAAAACAGTATGTCCAAGGTGGAATGACTGGGTCTGAAACCAAATGGATGATCAGAGATCAAGCTGTGGGAGAAAAGGAATGATTTGATGTCAACTTCAATGATAGGTTACATGACTTTGCTTATAACTGGTGGCAAGCTATTAGACTCATAGTTAAGAGGATCCATTTTTGCACTATGTTTGTGTATTGCAGTGATGTTGGTTATCATCCAGGTAGACAGAAACTGCTCCAGAGATAATAGTCAAGTGAGCAGAGCAGAAAGGCTATGAGCAAGAGCACGAGAGCTGTTTTTTTTTTTTAAGAAAAAATGCACTGATGCTGTCTGAGCCGGTCATAGAATTGGAGTCGAGGTTTGCCATAAATCTCTTCACCTTCTCAATAGAAAAGACACATTATCCAGGAGCAGTTGGGTGTGACTGGGTCAGGTGGATACAGAGATTGAGGGGTTCGGTACACAATATTTGGAGGCAAACACAGAATCGACACCTTCAGCCTTCTTTCGAGCAGAGTCATTTGGTGGTGTCATTTGAAGTGAGGAAAGAGATGGAAGGGTAGCATACTCCAGAGACAGACTAAACATCACACCACCAGGTCTTTGAAGAAGGAGAACGGTTTGAGAGAGAAGCCTTGAGGTTGACCAGATGTTGTTTTCTGGCTTTCCTAAAAATAGACATTTGTTGAGAGTTTTGCAGAATGATCTGAAGTTATCTTTCATCGGATTTGCCTCCCAGGAAGAGAATGCAAGTTGTTTGAAGGCAACTGCCTCACCACAGGATTCTGTGTACCAGGGGTGAGAGGAGATGAAATAAATCCATAGAGAAGGGAAAGCAAGATTGTATGGAAGCATTTGCAGGCAGTATATATATATATATATATATATATATATATATATATATATATATATATATATATATATATATATATATATATATATATATATATATATATATATATATATATATATATCAGGAGAGGTGGAAAGGAAAGACCAATCTTGACATGAGAGGGTAGCTTACAGTCCGTGGCAGTCAGCTTGAGTGAACTGTCAGACTCCACATCACTGATACAGCTCTCCGAGAACAGTCAGAGAGATATTGACTCTCACAAGGATATCACCAGATTAATCTTTTGGAGCAGCAGAAGAACAGGAGACATTTGTAGAAAGATTTGTCACCAGTTCCTAGTCACCATTGCAGTGATGAGGTAGTGTTAGATATCTAAACGGCAGCGGTTGATTATTTTAGAAGATAAACAGCAGGGTGTACTGGAGATGGGTAAGAATACTTAAAATAGGGACTTTATAGTGCAAGGGGCAGTCTTGGAAGATGAGAAAGGAGAAAGATCTGAGGGTGGTTGCAGATATTTGGGATAAGCAGTCAGCAGAGTTATGGACTGCAAGAGGTAAAGATAATAGGGTTTTGGTTATATTTGCAGGGGGTAAATTCTGAATCCAAAAAGGTAATGTTTAATGTGTCGGAATTTAGTGAAGCCTCACCTGAAACATTGTATCCAGTCTTGGCTGCTATCTATGAGGAAGGACATAGCTGTCAGAGAAAGGGGTCAGTGTGAAGTGTATATTGTTACTGGCCGGGGGTCAGCCGCCAACCGACCGCTCTGAATGGAGCCACAAGTCGAGTCGGCCCGACCGATCGCCTGGAATATAGATCGCCGCCCGGATAACTCCGAGCGACGGGTCCTTGTACAAGAACCGAAATACGCCAATCGGCAGATCACGTGGGGTAGGGTTGATTGCCAATCTTCAATGTACCTAAATACCCACATGATCCAACTACCGGGGTATTCCACCCGCGATGGAACTCGTACGGAACAAACCGCCGAGGCAAGCCTGTCCGTGCGCGATTCCGAGCGGCGTAACCGCCGAGAACCTTCGGTCCAAATGTCCCCCTATTACGGCAAACCAACGGCTAACTCCCAACACACGAAATGTTCAGTCAATGAGGGAATGGAAGCAACGAGCAGGTTTACATTCACACAAGGACATTTATTATAATGAAACACGTATGCAATTAAATAAGGCAAAACAGGTATGCAATTATGCAAGCAACAAAAGCACGACAAAAGAACTACAACCTTCTACTTATTATGTACAGTCATTTACACTTAACAGCAGTTCCTAACTAATAAGACGGGCCCACGGACACACATACGCGCGCGCGCACGTGCACACACACACACACACACACACACACACACACACACACACACACACACACACACACACACACACACACACAAGAAACGGTGGCTGAGGCCTTTAATCACGAGCTCCAGCTCGGAGGACAGGTGAGCTGGAATTCAGAGCTCGATTCGAACCTTTCCACCTTGTGTGGTCTTCAACTTGTCCGGACCCGGGCTCCAGCGAGAGCGAGCTGGATCCAATCGCCATGAGCCGCGTTTCTTCCGAGTTCCCGCGAATCCTCCGGCATTTCTCAACACGTGCCGGTGAGATGAGGCGCCGATCCTTCCTGTCGATGCGTCGCTTCCCCGAGGAACCAACTCCAAGAAGAGGCCGACGCGTCGCACCAAGCCGGGAAACAAAATGGAGAACGAAAAGCTCCACGAACCAAGAGGAAGAGGAAGAAGAGGAAGAAGCCTCCACTCGCAGCTCGAGCCGAACAACCGGCTCAAGTTCCTTCCAAAACAAAGCAGCAGCCGAAGCTCACTGAGCCAGCCGAAGCAAAAAGCTTCCGAAGGCCTCAAGCCAAGCAGGACCCGATGGCTGAACGACTACTCTCTCCGAAGCAAAAAAGCTTACTCCTCCCACGGGACTCAGCACACGAACTTTGCCCACGGGACTCAGAACGAGACTCCCACGAACTCAGCCCTACCACGGGACTCCCACAAACTCAGCCCTACCACGGGACTCCCACGAACTCTTTTTAAACAAAGAAAAGATGTCCTCTTTATCCCTCGCACCCCCTCCCCCGCACCCGGTGTGACTCATGCCCTCGTGATCCACCCCCCACTCAACCACGGGTGAGCGGGAGTTGTTGACGTCACGGGATGGTAGGGTTCTTCTTCCTCTTTCCAGAAGAGGGGTACGGACGTCTCCATTGTTTCATTCCCTAACAATTAAATCAATCTCTGAACATTTAAACAATGGAAGGTGAGCTATCTAGGGAACATGCACTTATCGACATAGCTGACTAAGGGAACCTGTATGTTGTGTGCAATTGAATTCCAAATTCGCAACAATATATTGATTCCAGGGCTAGCGAATAGAGGTGGCTGAAGGAGACAGGAGTTTATAAATCAGAAAAGAGGCGATTATGAGGGAATATGATGGAAATGTTTGAGTTAATAAGGGGTGTGGGCAAAATAAATTCAGAAGTTTTTCAACAGAATGGACAGAGATAGGACCAAGGGCTACAGTCTTAGAATAATAAGAGGAGAGTTAAGATGGTATTAAGGCAGAGTTCTTTCCACCCCCAACCGCTCCTCCAAGTGAAATTATGTTGATTAACTGATATATTGAATAAACGTGGCATTGATGTAGCGCATGCATGATGGGCCAAATGGCTGCCTCCTGCATTAATCCTCGTATTTCCATGTAAACTGCAGCAGAGGGAATGTTTAACAGGTACAAGTGGCTAGAACAGTTTAGGCAGAGAGCAGGTAATGCCTGGAATGGTTTCCTTGGAAAGGTAGTGGCAGCAGAAACAGTAGATATATTTAAACTGGGATTAGAGAGGCATTTAGAAGCGTGGGGATGGAGGATTAGATGGACATTGGGAGTACCAAGATTTAGCTTCATTATGGATGGATGATTGTATACATGTCGGGTGATTGTAATGTCTGTAAGAGGGCCTTATCAAAAGATAAACGAGACAGCATCTCAAAATGCAAAGCCTGATGGCATCTTTTTTGTACTGGAACTAAACGTGAAAAAACACAACTGAAAGTTATGTCACACACACACACACACACACACACACACACACACACACACACACACACACACACACACACACACACACACACACACACACACACACACACACACACACACACACACACACACACACACGATTGCAAAACCCCGCCTCCCACTGCGTGGGGGACAGGTTAACTATACATAAGCACTGCTAGTTTAGCAGCTGATGTGAAGAGTACAAGAAAATATATAAAAGCCTTTGCACGGCAGTGTATAACGGAGTTTTTTACCCACCAATAACTTCGCAAGCAGATATGGACTCAAAATCACAAAATACCTGCCCAACCTGTTCCAGCCACCTGCACTCGTTGAACCTTCCCTCTGCTACAAGTTACTTGGAAATACAAGGATTAATGCAGGACGCAGCCATTTGGCCCATCATGCATGCGCTACATCAATGCCACATTAATTCAATGTATCAGTTCATCAATATAATATCACTTGGAGGAGGGGTTGGGGTCAGAAGAGTGGGTAGGAAAAACAATGTAGCAGCACAGGGACATCACCAGGGTATTTATATATAGGAATACACCAAAAATTTAATTTTTAAAATTGGGAGCAAGGTTGCATAAAATCATCAATATCCATCTGATTGACTTGAAATTTGAGCAGGTTTGCATGTTGGGTCAATGAAGCCTCTTGGTTTTGTGGTCAAAAGGTGAAGGTCGCCTAAAATCGTCAATTTTTGAGGTATTTTTTCAGCTATTTTCGCGGAAGAAGTCCGGATACAAAGCGGACATGGGTGGGCTTTGAATTTTCAGATGCTTTCCAGTTTACTTGAGTTGTGATCGCAAGTTTTTGAATATTCTGATCAATGTGAAATAAAGATTGCTAAATGACAAGCTTAGTTTCTTCTTACCCAAACTGAGCTGTATTAGTAAAAATGAACATTGTTATAATTGTAGAAAACACTCGTGGAGGCTTTGAGTAAATTGTTGATGTTCATACTATTAAGCTGGGTGACGGCTTAGTGGTTAGGGTGGTTGGTTTGGGATCTTTGGCTCCCAAGTTCAATCCTTGTTTCTCTGTTGGCTGCTGAATTAACACCAGGTGGATTGACTCAGCTTGTGATAAGTCATCCTTCTGAGGTTGGTGAAATGAATACCAATGTAATGGTACTTGTATCGGAGCACAGCATCATTGGCATAGTTGTTCCCAGCAACATGATAGCTGCCAAGCTACCATATGCAAGAAGAAGTTCATAACATGCATACATTGTAACTCCTGAATGTGTAAATGACTTTTCCACAGCTGTGTGAAATTTGTATAGTTTTTATCACCTGGGAATTCTGAAGTGTATATTCAGTCACCATCATCTCCAATGATTTATCATGAGGAATGACAAAAATCTGATGAAAATTTCATGAGATGTCATGAAAGATTTTGGAAGGGATATTTTAACTCAATGCATTTTAAGCTTTAAAGTTATTGTTTTAAGAAGTTCAGCCCCAAATAACTCAACTCAACTATTTATACTTCGTCTGATGCAAAAAACAGGTGTACAAGAACGTGGATTTCTTCGTGCTACGTCAAAATGTGCAACTTGTGAATATTCTTCTTCCTTTTTAACAAGGGCAGTCATGAAAGGGAGCAAGTTTCTTCCATCGATTCTTCATCTTCTCAAAAAACCAATTGAAAAAAACTAATTACCAACAAGCAAATTAAATTAAACAATGGAGATGTCAAACATATCAGCTGGACAGGCCTTCAGCAGCTCAGCTTTCAGACGTTGGGACTTTGACTTGCCTCTCCAGAATTATGTCCCTGCTCTAACAGGTGGCTGGTTGGAAATTTGTTACATTCGAAGGACATACAAAACAACGAGCTGCTACGAGTGTGCACTGTTTGTTGAAAGAGAAAAGAGGAACAAATATTATTATAATTAACCAACTGATTAAGTCATCAGTTTCGGCCCGGTCATACCACAATCTGCAGCATTATACAACCATTTATGATTGGCAGTGCAGGTGAGCTCTTCCACACAAACAGGGAAGTAGAAATAATTATATCTGGAGGTGATCATGAAAAACAAACTTTAAAGTATCAATAACAATATCGGTGTAAATACAATGGGCCTATCAGTGTAAACTGCATGTAAGCATGGCCGCGCCATGGAGCACAATGTGCGCTACCATCATGTTAACATCGCCAGGGGCGAGTTAATTTTGTGGAAGTCCCCAGGCTTCCCAGGATGGTTCTAAACAAACCAGGCTCACAGCAGGCATTACAGCCTGCCAAGCAGGTGACCTGAGCTATAGGAGGTACAGCGGTGAGACAAAGCGCTCAATCATTGTGTCCGCCTCTCGAACCTGCCTGCGCTGGCGGGAGTGCCTTGTACGCATGTGCCGTCGCTGTGCTGGCCGGGCCTGCCACGATGATAGATGACTCTATTACGCGCTGTGGTGCGCTAGCAAAATGGAAGCGTTGCGTTCATTTCGAGGTGCCCGGATAGCTGAATATTAAAATCGTGTTTAGGCGCAGGCGACCCGTAAGGTCGTGGCGTGACGGGGAGTTGGGCGGTCAAGCCGCCGCACTGCGCGTTAGCCGCTTAGGCGAGCAGGGCCGCACAGGGCTCTCCTGGGGGGGGGGGCATGATAAAAGAAAGAAGACTGGGAAATAACAAGGAAAGAAGGAGGAAGAAGCACCGTGTAAATAGTTTTGACTTTGACAACTGCAGCTTCCTTTTTAAATATGTTCTATTTGCCCATGCCTTTGAAATAAATTTTAAAATCCCTTGATTTCAAAGACCACTGTTGTGATTTGTAAATGTATTCTGACTAAGTTAGTTAGGCCTGATCAATAAATGAACATCTATATAAAATTTGACAGTTGGACGATTAAAAGATGGCGACAATTACATGATCTGGGAAAACACGAAACAAAAGGCAAAAATGAACAGTGCACTTACAATGATGAAATTTTTGGTAATTTGAGGCTCTATGACCATCAGTTGAATATAAAGAATAATCAAACTGTGGACATACATTGTTCCGTACCATTCAGCCAATATAATATGTGTGAAATAGGTTCCCAAATGGAGGGGTGTGGAGGTGTGGAGGAAAGGTGATGAGTTTATGACATGGGTTTCAGTCTTTCAGTAATGCCCCCTCTCCTCCCATAAACTTCCGCTCCTTCCTTCCCCATCATTATCACCTTGTCTTTGCTGGAGAATATTCCACACTTGGCACACTTTTCCTCTGTAGTGTACCTGGTGGTTACTCCTTGAGATTGGTGTCGACATGAGAGTACCTTTTTATCCTTGAGTCAGGATTCTCCCAACTACACAAGTTGTTCTTCGTGAACTCTGGAGAAGTTTCCCTGCAATGACCTTAAGTAAGCTGACTTAAGGAACAAACAGTACAAATGTCAAACCAAAGGAAAAGAGGTTTAACCTTGTACAATAATGACAATAGATGAACTTGAAACGGCACACGTTTTAAGTTGTTTGAACAATTGCATTTGTTTCACATCCTCTTGCTTTTTTAATTGTTTTAATTACCCCAATGTTCTCTTTCGCAAAATAATAATTAAATCGGTACAGATCTTAAAAGTAACTTGAAAACAACTCCATATGAACAATTGGCGTGATGTCACAAACAGATCGGGGACATCAAAAGAATGTCAACTTTCCTTTGAAGAGAACATGTTTCTGACCATGCAGCTTGTGAGTCCAACCCTAACTCAAATGGCGATCCCTCGACCTCTGGCGGCCACTAACTACACGTCTGATGAACTGGAGACTTTTCCTGCTGTGGCTCAAATAACAGCCGGCAGCAACATCGCGCCACGCTGATGAGACAAGCTCGCATGCCATGCCTCATGAGTTTGCTCTGAGAGACCCTTCTCCTCGCAGGCATAATCCATCACACTGGTAATCAACTTCATTGGTATGCCGTTCTCTCTCTCTCTGTGCATGTATTGCATTACATCTGTTAAATTGGGGAGACCAAAAGGACATCCATTTGTGACAATCTTGGCATTCATGTCCTTTTATGAGTTGTGAGATGGTTTGATTCAGAGAGATGCACCTGCTTACAAGTACACCTGCGTGCTTCAGTGGAAGGAACAGGTGTATGTATATTAGTGTCAGGGATGTATAAGTACGTGATGGGAAACGGAGCGGGAAAGGTATGTGGTGGGAGGGAGCAGTCTGCACCTGCACACATGTTGTCACAAAGGAACGGAGCTAATCAATTTAATGAAGGATCTTATAAAACCAGAAGATATCATTCCAGGGGAAATAAAAATAATGAAGAAAGATCTCCTGGAACGAGTAGCACTCATTCGTGCATTGATCCAGTACACCGACAGGTCTTGATGGCATATCTCAAGGTATAATGGGGACGATGGTGCTTATAAGCCCGAGACAGCAGTTTCGGGATGTGCCGGCTTTGCGGCGATGAGCAATGGAAAGAGAAGACGCCCGGCTGAGCAGAGCTGTTCTCAGCACAGTGCCGCCTGTAGGTCCATAAAAGGGGCAACCGCAGATGGATTGGTGGAGGTTATGTACGCGGCGCACCCTGTCCAAATCGTGTGTAAATCTATCAGGCAGAATGATTGCAGCCTTTCACACGCCTGATGGCTTCATAATGGATGAATCGCCCTGAGTCAAACTGTCTTTCTCTCCTCTGGGCGCTTTTTGTGGGTTGTGGGACTGGTGTGTATGGGGAGGAGCTATGGAGGAAAAGGTAGAGTTGATGACAGGAGAGAGTTTTATTTAAAAAGACAATTGAATGCACAAAGCAAAGAGCCTTTATTTTCTTCCCAAAGTTATTCACAAACAAAACAAAAACAAAATATATATGTAGTATATAAAGCTCTTTCTAACCACTGACTCACCCATTCACTCACACTGATATAAATGTTCAGTACCTTCTAGATGGGGTATAGAGCTGAAATTTTGCATACTGATCCAACTTGAAGCCAATATCCCAGGAAAAAAAATGACATAACAGTCAGAAAATGTCCATGAGCAAAAGTATTCATGAATATAGTCAGCTGGTGCAGCCTCCGCCTGCTCACTGTGGGTCACAACACCCAAGACTATGGACAGAGAAATGTAATGTTTTGCAGAATATTGCAATGTCAGCGATTTATATATTCAGCTGCTTGTGCCAAACATTTTATTTTGCTTTCAGCAGCCGCTGTGGTATGTTCTGCAGTTGTTTTCTTACTCAAGTTAATTATTTGCTATTTAAAAATTACTTAACAAATAATTATCATTATCCACTTAAGTTATTTCGCAGCTTACAGAATGTGACCACAATCCACTCCATAAAATAAATAAAGATCTTTCACAATCCACCTCATCTAATAGATAAAGCTTATATCTATTTTGTACTGTATACACACAGGATGCACTCAAATCGTTTCTTGCAATATGCAAGCATACCCCACTGGTATGTATGTATATATATATATATATATATATATATATATATATATATATATATATATATATATATATATATCTTCTTCTTCTTCTTTCGGCTGCTCCCGTTAGGGGTCGCCACAGCGGATCATCCGTATGATCCGCATAGTGATTTGGCACAGGTTTTACGCCGCATGCCCTTCCTGACGCAACCCTGGTCGCCTCTTACGACACAGGGATATGGTACACCTATTTTAACCGGGGTATACACCGGCCCAGTATTCTGGTACTCATTTCGCCGACCTCGGAAGGATGACAGGCTGAGTCAACCCCCTGGTATATTAATTCAGTGGCCTAACGGGGCTTGAACTCAGGACCTTTTGGATCCCAAGCCGCTGCCCTAACCACTGCGCCAACACCAGGCATTACATATATATATATATATATATATATATATATATATATATATATATACATATACATATATATACATACATATACATATATATACATACATATATATATATATATATATATATATATATATATATATATATATATATATATACATATATATATATATATATACATATATGTATATATATGTGTATATATATATATATATATATATATGTATATATATATATATATATATATATATATATATATATATATATATATATATATATATATATATATATATTCCCCATTTATATCGACAATCCCTTGGTTGCACATGGGGGGGGGGGGCGTTCAAAATTTTATCGGAAAGAGGTTCTCAGAATTATCTGACTCTGATTCCTCCACACGAGGAATCAGAGTCATGAATCCACCTTTTGGTGGCATCTCACTCGCCTTTCATATATATATATATATATATATATATATATATATATATATATATATATATATATATATATATATATATATATATATATATATATATATATATATATATATATATATATATATATATGTACCCTCTTACCTTTGTGCTTCGTGTGGGTTTGATTCCTGACCCAACTAAAAATTGCCACATTGATGCTTCACAGGCAAGGCGTTGCATTACAAAATACTCTACCCCTCAGATGAATGTTAAGCCGGGTGTCCCATCTGCGAGCATTATTTGGTGGATGTTCATGATCCCACCTTCTTTCGAGAAGGCTATAGTTGAGTTATCATCGGCACCCTGAACAAATTAAAAATTCCAACCCAAATCACCTTCAGTCAAAAACCATGCTGAGCTAGCCGGTTCGTGAACGTCTTGGCCAAAAACTTTTTCTAACTGTGAATGTGAATCCATGAAGGTGTGAAAAAGTACTAGGAATACCATTGTGATTATTTTCTCGTCCCATCTGCACTTATACTCCTGCTATTCCCAACCTGTTTTACGCAACAAACAATGTACACTAGTATATATCTTTCAAGGTATCCAAGTAAATCTCTCAAGTGTATACAAAGCTAAAAATGCTTCGTTTATACCTGAATTTGTTTTTTGTGTTCTGCCATGGACCAATGATGTTATCCAGATACATTCGTTATTTCGCCGATGCACGACGCGTAGTGCCTCCGCTTACCTGATGACGCCATTGATACGAAAACCAGACACGACAATACTGCGTGCAAGTAAAGAAACATGAGTCTCAGCCAGACTTGCACATTTTTCCTCCACACGAGGAATCAGAGTCATGAATCCACCTTTTGGTGGCATCTCACTCGCTTTTCATTTACCAATGACACGCTGTATGGGTTATTGCAAAGTGATATGAAAAACTCAATATCTGAGGAGATCCCACAAGGCCAGGGTTAACTATCCTGAGCAATAAATCTCACGCCACTGACCGGAAAAATGCACACAAAGCTCTTTTGGTTCAATAAATGCCTTGTGGGGTGCAATCGAAATCTGGAAATTCATATTCTTTAATTACAGGCATGCAATTAATTAAGAGGACAACGATTACTCCTCAGGAAGGGTGTGGATCCGCAACGGGCTGCAAGAGCATGCCAAGGCACACAGCTGGAGGCCTATATCTGGCAAGGCAGACATACGATTCGTATTAGAGTACTCACAAATGAATTGTACCGTTATTGAAACAACCTGTAACAAGAATAGGATGTAACCATTTTTTGTATTTTTTTTTTTGGCCAATTCAATAAAGCCCCTCACACTACATTGTACATGACTGTGTAATGTGCCCCCGGTCAGTGTAAGCATGTTCAGCGTATCAGCGTTTTGAACGTGGTGTCACGATCGTTCTCTCTTTAGCGAATAAAGTTCACAGTAAGGTTTTTATTATTGTTTTTTCCTGCACACGTTGTAGGTCCCCCTCCTCCCCTCTGTTCCCTGTGTGGGCAGCTGTGGTTTTTGCGGCTTTTAAAAGTATTGGTGGGTTTTTGTAACACAGCGCGAATGCCACGTGTTCCGCCTGGAGCATTTTGCGTGCTCTTGTGTCCTCGCTTAACTCGACTGTTCTTCCCCATTTATATCGACAATCCCTTGGTTGCACATGGGGGGGGGGCGTTCAAAATTTTATCGGAAAGAGGTTCTCAGAATTATCCAACATACGCCAATGTTTTATATTTTCAAATACGTCACGATGTATCACTTATAAGGGGAAAAAAAAATCACTGACTTTTATGGAGGACCACTTCAACGGTATGCTGAATAAAAAGGAAACAATGGTATTGCTTGCATTTGTTAATAATTATTTTATTGAAGGAATGACGTGATGCACCTGCACCTGTCTGCAGCCAGGGTGCCCTCAACTGTGCGTCGATAACTGATGTGATTGGATGAAATGCAGCTTCAAACGGATACTGATACTCCCCTATGCTTCACTGCAAATATTGTCCATGACTATGGTGATATCATTGTCCTCCGCATTCAACTGATTGTTGGTGAACAATTTGAGCTTGAATTCATCCGTAAAGAGCATTTGGCTTCAACTTTGCACATCGCACTGGTTGTGGTTCATTGCCTACTTCAGATTATTGATTGGGCTGCCTCTTCTGATATGCAATGCTTTTCTTGCAGCTACACATCCCATGAGACCACTTGTACGAATGTGTATCTTAGGGTTGTTGAGATAACATTCACACCGATATTTATCATAAGGTCGTTATTAAAATATGAACTCTGCTTTTGTCTATCATGTAAAGAACACATCCTGTGACACCGAGCACCACTTTTGGAGAATTTTGGCTTTTACATTGCCCCCTTCTATTATTAACGGTGCTCGTTTGATTGATGGCACCCTCATAATACAAGTTTTGACAAAGTTGTTTGAATGGGATATCCTTCATCAGGCAAAACTTGCATTTCTAGCTTTTGTCAGGTGCTGTTTTTGTTACGGAAGCTGGCTCTGGATTTGTACAACTGCTGGGTAGAGTATGAATACAGTATTTGTAATATTGTTATGGCTTCATATCAGTGTGGAACTTTTTGAGTGGTTTGATTAGTGGTGTGCAAGAGTATTCACCCCCTCCCAATGATGCCACATTTGGATGAATCACGAATTATGCAGAAAAAATTTTTTCCAAATGAACTTTTTTATTAACAACTGAAGAGATGAAACTAAACACTGTTATACGAGTAGTTGAAGGAGGTTAAATGTCGAGAACACCGACAAAAAACATGTACAAATCAAAATTCAATGGATGCAAAAGTATTCAGCCCTTAAGGGTCAGTACTTTGTGGAAGAACCTTTTGCAGCAATAACTGCTGCGAGTCTATTTGAGGAGGTCTCCACCAGCTTTGCATAGAGAGATGGTAAAATTTTTGCATAATCTTCACGTGAAAATTGCTCTTGTTCTGCCAAGTTTGATGGGATCGTTGATGGAATGCAATCTTCAAGTCTCGCCATCAATGTTCAATGGGGTTCAAGTCAGGACTTTGACTGGGCCACTCAAGAACATTAATTTTCTTCTTATTCATCCATTCCAGTGTAGCTTTAGCTGTGTGCTTCAGATAATTGTCCTGTTGAAATGTGAATCTCCTACCCAGTTTCAGATTCATGGCTGGCTCAAGCAGGTTTTCATCAAGGATTCTCCTATACTTTGCACCATCCATTGTCCCTTCAATCCTGACAAGTTTGCCATTCCCTGCTGATAGAAAGCAGCCCCATAACATGATGCTGCCACCAAATGCTTGACAGTAGGGATGGTGTTAACTGGGTGATGTGCAGTGTTAGGCTTGTGCCAGAATTAACACTTTCAATTTAGACCAAAAAGTTCAATTTTTTTTCTCGTCTGACCACAAACCTTTTCTTCACATGCCTATAGTATCATTAAGATGCTTTTTTGCAAACTCCATATGAGCTTTTAGATGTGTCTTTCAGTAATGGCTTCTTTCTTGCCACCTGTCCATCCAGGCCAGCTTGGCGAAGGGAACGCGCTGTTGTTGATTGATCAACACTGACCCCCATCTCGGACATAGAGCCTTGCAGATCTTTCAAAGTCATTGTTGGATTTACAGTGACATCCCAAACCAGTTTCCTGCTTGTCAAGCTGCTGAGTTTTGATGGGCGAGCTGATCGGGGTTGAGTCTGGGTGGTATGTGACACGTCTTCCACTTAATGATGGATTTCACTGTGCTCAAAGGGATAATGAGGGACTTTGAAATATTCTGATATCCCTCCCCTGAATGGTGTTTCTCCACCACTATATTTCTGACTTATTTGTGAAGCTTCTTGGTCTTCATGTTTGCCTTGTTGGTTAACCAAATGAGTTGCACCTTAAAACTCCTTAGATAAGTGGGGGAGATTAACTTTAAGTGAAACCACTGATTACATACAGGTGAAACCTATTACACTTACTTTGTAACAAATAATTTGCTCCTCAGGTGATTTAGGGTAAATTAGGCAAAAGATTTGAATACTTATGCAACTCTCGAATCATCTGATTTTCTCTGTTAATCGAACTTATTCACATTTTAAGGCCCGGTCACACCTTGACGTTTTAGCCAACGTATGCTGATTTTTGAATTTTTTTTCTAAAACGCTGGCACACGTGGAATACGTTATGGGTAAGTTTTGATAACATTGAGAGCACGCTGAAAAACACTGCCATACGTCGTTGTACGCTGGCTTTAAACGTTGTACTTTTTGGTTGTCCTCAAATTTTTTCATGCTTGAAATTTCACGACGTATGCCGGCGTATGACTCACACGTTCCGCTACGCTGGCCACAAGTTGTATGCACGGTCTGCGATCGTTGACAGACGTCAACACATGCTAGTTGTAAGTTAATCATAAGTTTAGACAAGCCGAGGTAATGTTTAGCGTACCCGAAACTTATTTCTAACCTATGATTAACGTGTTGTTGGCACGTTACGCGATCGTTGCCACACATCGACAGACGTTACTTTTAAGTTACGCCTAGGCTGAAACACGTCGCTATAATGGATCGTCCTTGCATCAGCGTCCACGGCCACGGCCAGGACACTTATTTGCAGCATTCTTCAAACTTTTCTTCGGCATGACGAGGATGTTCACACTTTGATGTCTAGCTTGGCTATGATTCCAATTGTCCATCGGCAGCGTCTATTTAAAATAGTCGAGTTTGAGCGTTTAAACACGTTCAGAAGAAACGCTTCAAATTTCAAAACCCCAGCGTCAAAAAACAAAGGTGAGTGACAGCAATTTAAATCGTTCATTGTAAACAATGAAACTAGCTGAGTGGTACCATTTAAAAGTCGTTGAGTGTAAAAACAATCCAATTGTTGAGCGCAAGCGTCTACTTTCAATAGTGGAGATGCATCCATTTAAATCGTTGAGTGGCAGCCTATGAAGAGCAAACCCTACGTCACCGGCAAAGATAAACTGCCGCACGATATGGATAAGTTAGGCTATCGTTGGGCATAGTTTGTGAACGCCGGCTTCACGATAATTATTCGTTGGTATATCGTATCTATAAGTAATCAAAGCGCTCTATGCACATTATTAGTTCATTGTGAATTTGTCCAACCCGTTATGAATAGACCTAAATCGTAAAAACAAGCTATAGCTCATTGTTGAAAAAGCCCCATAAAAATTAGCCGCAAAGAACTTCGAACAATGGTGAAAAGATGTCTCCTACCCGTGGACACGCGGACGCAAGGACGATCCATCATAACCCACACCCTCCCCCTCACACCCACCTACTACTGCCAACATGAACAAACTACTACTAATACTAATACTAATACTGATACTGCTGACATGGACATCGACTCAAAAAGGACTCAAAAACACTGTTGGGTTCCCCTTTTATGAGCAGCATTTTTATATACCAATTCCCAAAACCGCTGGGAACACGTCTTTATATGGTAGTTGTAAGCTAGAAACACGTTCATTTATTTTTTTTTGTCGAACGGAAGACGTCATTGGAATACGTCTACATACGTCGATGTGTGTTGGAACTACGTAAATAATTGGTTCAAAGCACGTCAAACATAAGTTAGAAATAAGTTTCGCGTAAAAAAGACATTACCGCGACGTGTTTCGACTTATGAGTAGCTTAGAAGTAGCGTTTGTGGACGTGTGTAAGCCTTATCCCCATCGCTTGCGGAACGTGTGTCATACGCCGAGTACATCCAAAAATTTTGAACATGTTTAAAATTTCTTGACGTACTCTACTTACTATGACGTATGATAGCGTACTTTAGCGTTCCACTCACGTATACCAAACTTACTCATACCGTATTGGACGTGCCCCAACGTTTTAGACACATTTTTCTTAGGT
The DNA here is from genome assembly GCF_056783735.1 of Eptatretus burgeri. Lineage (NCBI taxonomy): Eukaryota > Metazoa > Chordata > Myxini > Myxiniformes > Myxinidae > Eptatretus > Eptatretus burgeri. The sequence goes on from NC_140970.1 coordinate 75,342,723, forward strand.
CGGCATACGCTGGCAAGATCGCCAAGGTGTGACCGCGATGTTGTCACTTCCATTTCTCGGCAGTTATGATTCGAATCGTTGTGCGTCAGCCTTTTAATAGGCTACGTCACGACATCGTCGGCGATGCGTGCAACGTGCTATGCCTAAGTTAGACTATCGTTGGGCATCGGTTGTGTAGGCTGACAACAGGTTCAGCATTCGTTGGTATAAGTTATCTATAACACAACGAAACGTTCTGTGTCCGTTACCAATGCGTTATACATAAGACCCAGTCGCTATGAATACGTCCGAATCTTAAAAAAAAAAACATCAAAAGTTCAACGTAAGCCAGCGTTTTACATACATTTTAATACGTTGCCATCGCTGGCTAAAACGTCAAGGTGTGACCGGGCCTTTATCTGCATTTTAAAAATCTTTATCACTTTGGAGTAGTTTGGGAAGACTCTATATATTGTTGCGGTTTTGGAAATTCACAAAACACCATTCAGGTTCCCCAAAGATCAGTTATTTTTATAAGTAAGTGTTTCAGGTCAGAATCCCCACTAATGTGTAAAGGGATTTATTCGTGTACCGGGCTGTGAATCTTTGAGGTAGCCGTTATTCTTTCTCTGTCTTTAATTTCGAAACATCCTACAAAAACTCCTCACCATCGACAAGCAACGCTCCCCAATGCCATCACTGCTCAAGCTGCCATTGTGCGCCGCAGTGCGATCCTAATTTGCATAACTGGATCACAGAGCGACTTCCCCGAAACCCACGGTGATGTCAGACTTGGGGTTTCCCACAAGGCTTACAAGGGGTGAGAGGTCGGAGGTGAAAAGTGGGCGGAGCCTGGCCTCGGGTTGAGATATCAAAGAGCGGCTCGCCTCGGGCCAATATAAGGTAGGAGCTCGAACAAGTTTGAGGCTGATTCGGGGATATTCATCGCACCTCCAGAGGAGAGATCAGTGGAGATTCATCGCTCTCGGGAGACGGGCAGTCGCAGAGAAGGAGGGAGCACCAGACGATCGCCGGAGAAGCATCGGTGAATGGCCGAGGAGGAGACGAGCGTCGGGCAAGCTACGTCGCGGTCCGGGCGAACGGCCTTGAGACGGTTGAGCGGCGCTGAGGCAGTGGACGGGTCATAAAAGGGCATCAACTCTAAAAGAGCAAAGACCCGTTCACTCTTCCAAGCACGTCGCCAGCCAGGCCCGATCGTCTAGGCCGCAGTGAAGGCCGGACGACCAAGGAGAACTGAGCAAGCAGCTCGCCAAGTTGCTCAAGCCACCCGGCCGCTCAAGCGACTGGCGAGTGTTACACGAGGGCCAAGCCAGGGACAGCAGGGGTCACTGACCCGAAGACCTTCGAGCCGTCACAGTGGGCGGCACGGTAACCTGCCCGGCCTCTCGTGAGCCTCCGGTCATCCTGGCTCCGACTGGAAATAAAGGCTCAGGAGCCCTGTTGTTTTCTAGGGGTTTTGTATGAAAGTGTTCTGTGACGCCTTGTCTGGTTAACTAGAACTGAATTAAGTGTATGCCTGTACATAATAGATAGACATCGGCTGTAGGCTTTTCTCGTGTCTTGTCCCCTTCCCCCATTGATTGCTTGCCTGGTTGAAATGAATGTCCCCATTGTTTGAATGTTAATCTGCTCGTTGCGTCATTTCCTCCCATTTACTTCCATGGCACGTTCGGGAAATCAGCCGGCTATGAAAGCCAAATTAAAGTGGTAATTGGTCCGACGGAACTTGGTGATTAAAACCGCTCGGCATTGCACATGGAAGGAGCGTGCTTAGCGGCTCGTTTCCGTCCAAGTTCTGTCGAGGTATAAATTATCGGTACTTCTGTCTGCGTGGATAATTAGGTATATCGAGATTCGGCGATTAACCCTGTACCGCATGGACAGAATATTGGCAGTTTATGATGCGTTAAGGCATCCGTAGCAGGTTTCCGGAGTTGGCCGGAAGCTATGACTGAATTCCGGGTTTCGGTGGACTTGCGACTGCGGTTGGACCTTTACCGGTCGTGTGTGGCTGTCCGAACTGGCTAATTTGTAACACTGGTGTCAGAAGTGGGACGACAAACTCTCCACTTCCACCTCCGTAAATGTGCAGAACACTAATTCATAACACTGGTGTTCAGGAGTGGGACGAGAACTCTTCCGCCTCCACACAAAATTCACGGAAATCGGATCAAGCGTGTGCGAATCAACCCTCCCTTTCCACTAAATTGCAAGCATTTAATTATTTTTTTCCCGATATGCAAAATGGCAGCTCAAGACGAACCGTGGCAGGAGGGAATAGTTATAGATGTAGAATCTATGGTCCAGGACACTCCCCAGCAGGAACTTTCCCCACAACCGAACTCAGAATGCGTAATGGATGCGGCGGCGAGGCAGCGGCGCGTGAACACCCCCAACAACAAGCGCCCCTCCATATCCCCAGCGAAACCGCAACCGATCGTGGCAAATCAGCTTTGTCGGGGTCGGCTGACATCAACCGGTTGGGGGAAATGTTAAGGGGGATGATGCAGGAAATGAACGACAACATGATGCAAAAAATGGATGACATAAAGGGCGATTTACAAGCCATGAATGGCAAGATGAAAACGAGTGCGCAAAGCATCAGAGATGATATGCAAACCCAACGGGGTGAAATGCAGAGCATGGAATTGAACCTCCGGGCAGGGCAAAAGGCAGTGAGTGTGGGCATAAGAGGCATAATGGCGGCGCCACATGGCAGAGGGACTGAACCAACGGGAGGGAGTGTAACGGCTGTCCGGCGCATGATGGAGACGGGTGAGGTCGTGACGAGGGACACCGTCACCACGTGTAGGGTGAGACACGTGGAGGTGACGACGACGGAGAAATTGATGGTGACGGAGACGCGGATAATAAAAGGAGAAACTAATAAATATGAGGAGACGACGAAGGGAGATTTAAAGAAGTGACTGAGAAATTAACAAAGACACAAATAATAAAAGAGACAACGGAAATAAAAACAGAGATATGGGAGATAGAGGGTGAATTGGACAGGGTGAAAGATGAGCACACATATTGGGGGACAATGGGGGTGAGCTGGGGGAATGTGTCGTGACCCTGCGTGAGAATTAGGATGGCCTCCTCCAGGAACAGAAGGAGACGCTATGCTCCCTTGAGGCAGATCGTGACGAGGTGAGTCCAGGTCAGGTCAGGTATTGGAGCATGTGCCAGAACAGCACGTCGCTGCGTCCACTTTCCGCCGGTACTCCAGGGGCCTCCGTCTGGCCATCCTCCAGGCAGATGCCAGGCCCATCCCCATCTCCTTGAGATGATGGTCAAGGATACGGTCAATCGTTGACCTCTTTGGTGTAAAGCCTGACTGCTCTGGACGCTGGTGCTCAAGCAGATGGTGGCGAACCCTATCGAGAATTATCCGAGCAAAGACCTTGCCCGGCACTGAGAGCAGCATCACCCCTCGGTAGTTGTTGCAGTCTTGGCGATCACCCTTCCCTTTCCAGAGAGGGACAACAAGGCCCCTCTTCCAGTCAGTTGGGATGATGCCTGTGTTCCAGGCAGAGCACAAAACTGCATGCAACGACACGAGTGCAGCATTTCCACCAGCCTTGAGAAGTTCGGCATGGATGCCACAGATCCCTGGAGCTTTGCCCCGTTTCAACTGGTTCACCGCAGCCTGTGTTTCCACAAGCGTAGGTGGACCACAGTTGATTCGAGGGTCAGCAACAGGGATTGTAACACCCTTGACGTCCAACTCGACAGTTGGGGGATCAGCCTGGTACAACCGCTCAAAGTAACCGGCCCAGCGGGCCTTCACTTCAGACTCCTCTGTCAAGAGCCTACCACTCTCTGCTCGAACTGTAGTGCTCCGAGGGATGGGCTTGGATGAACGTAATGCGCAAATTCCCCTGTAAGCGGGACGAGAATCACCTGTCCACAGGTGATGCTCTACCCCCTCACAGATTCCTCGCACATAGGCCTCCTTGTCCACCCTCAGTGCACTACAGTTTTACGCCTCAGCTCCCTGAACAGCTCAGCTCTGCCATTCAGCCTGGCCCTGCGACTCTGGTCAATGGTATCCAGTGTCCCTTGAGAGACAAAATTCTTCTTTGCCCTGCGGTGAGCTCCAAGGCATCCACCGGCAACATCAAGGACGGTGGTCTTGAAGGCGCTCCACAACTCTGCAGGACCCCCCAAAGCACCCAGACCCCCCAAGTGTCCATCAGCCTGTTTGCAAACTCCTCAGCTACTCTCTCATCCCTGAGCTTGGCAACATCCAGTCTCAGCTGGGATGATACCATTCTCCAGGATTTAAGGTGCAGCTTTAGAGTTGCTACAACAAGCCTGTGGTCAGTATTGAGGAACTGAGCACTCCGGTAGACCCTGCAGTTCTGGATCATCCTCCAACGACCGTCAATGAGGACATGGTCAATCTCCTTTGCCACACCGCCAGCGTTGGAATACCAAGTCCAGCGATGAGCTTGTGGGCACTGAAACCATGAACCAGCCACCCTAAGTCCATGACTTCTTGCAAAGTCAAGGAACTTAGTGCTATTCTGGTTCATAGTTCCTGACCCATGGGGACCAACACACACCTCATAACCGTCCCTATCAGTTCCAGTCGATGCATTGAAATCCCCCAAGACTAGAAGTGTATCTCGTCTGGGGCACTGATCAACCACAGACTCGAGTGTGGCGTAGAATGCATCCTTCACGGTGAGATCACTCGCCTCAGTCGGAGCATAAACAGAGACCAGGGAAATGACACCTAAGGAGTGACGAATCCTTAATGTCATAATACGCTCGTTGACCGGTGTTACCTCAATTATCATTGGGGTCAGCTTATTGGACACAGCTACAGCAACTCCTTGGGTATGGTAACCATCAGAGCGACCAGACCAATAGTAGGTGTAACCACCCACCATATCTCGCCGCAATCCGGTCTCCGAACCTCAGAGAGAGCTGCAATCCCGATGTCCAAACGCTTGAGCTCAGATGATAACAGAGACAGGTGATCATCCTCTCGTAGGGATAGGACATTCTAGGCACCCACCCGAAGGGACCGCCTCAGGTTAACCCAAGGAGACCGCCGTCTGGTGGACGACACCTGGTGGACGCTGGTGGACGCCGTCTGGTGGACGACGACGAGGTGAGTCCGGTCGAGCCGAATGGGGTAGAGGGGGTGCATGGTGTGGATGGGTGCACGCAGAGCTTGGGGGGGGGGGTATAGAAACCACGGTACCCTCGTGGTAGCGCGAATCCCCAACGTGATTGTCCCGGTGCATGTGGTTTCGAATGTGTCAAAATGCGTGTTGAAACGTACGCATAGCTTGAGTGAAAAGACGTGTATTACACCGTGTGTGAGAGGAACCGCGTGTGTGAGGGTGCAGTATGAAAAGGAAATGGCGGTTGGTATGCGGGAAACTGCAACTGCGTGTCCGAGTGTCATGGCACGAGGAGTGCGTGCATGGAATTGCGACGAAGACGGCGCCAGACGAGAGACAAGGGCCGTGTTGCGGCCGTAGCTATTTTGGTAACTGCGCCGGATTCGCACAGCGGCGCACGCGAGGTCCGTGCCGTGCTTCGCACGAGGCCACCACGTGCGTGCCTATGCAAGTGAAATCCGGTCCGGAAACGCCCGCGGTGGATACAAGCCAACCCCGCGGACGGACAGAAGTTCGGCTGGAAATTATTGAATTGGGATCGGACGGGTTTTCCAGGCGAGCGTGTGTGTAGAGCTCCGTGTGGCCTATGCCGCACGTTCTGCTCGCAGAGCACACGAAGCGGTTTCCCCGATACATTGTGCGTGCCCCGGCTTGCGCGAGAAATCGCGCGGTTTCGGCGTGCGAGTGACGTCATCGGGAATTCCGTGGCGGGGGTTACGGGCGGGCAGAGCACACGGGCTCGCGTGGAGAACCCCTCGGAACGCGAGGCTTGCTTGTGATGCGCAGGGTGACGTCATGGCTGCACGCATGGTTGGAATCCGGCAGGAGGGAAATCCCTGCCGGATGTTACCGTCCGAGAGGAAGGGGCGAGGAGCACGAAGCTCGAACAGCTGCTATGACGTCAAGGGAAAAGTGCGCGGGTTGTGAATTGCCGTGCTGGTGCGCAAAGAAAAAAAAAGAGAGAAGAGAAAAATGGGCCTCGCCGTTTCGGGTATACAGGATTCCCAGGCAGGGGGTAGGAGACCCCCTTGTTTTTGGGCAAAGGAAGCACTAGTTAGCAGGATGGGTTAGAGATAGTTAAACTGGCTTCATGGGGCATGCGTTGTTCCTCATGGGGCACGTGGAATGGTTAGTTAGTGGAATTTTAGGATAGCATAGAAAATGGATTTTTGAAGACACTGACAGACATTGAATGTGTAGAGGGGACGTAGTTTAGCTACGTAGTGTTAAAAGGATGTGCTATAGAGTAAGGAATGACTGGGAGCACGAGATAGCTGGGGGATTCAGTTCGTAGAATGGCAGTGTTCAGTGATGTGAGCGATGAAATTAAACGAATAGAAAATGAGTGAGGAATGAGTGAGGGCCAGCGGGCTTGTGTGAATGGGGGGAATGTGGTATGCAAGGTGGGATGAGTGATTGGGGGGGAGGAGTGATTCCCACCCAAGGGACCCTGGGGTCAGAGTAAAGTCTGTTAGTGGGTTAGCCAAATTTACAAAATGGAAGTCGTTTTACTGTTGGTGCGAGTGTAGGCCCGAAACCCGTTTGGAGGGATGCAGGAGTCCTGTTGACGGGCTGGGAGCGTGGCTGCGAACGGTGACTATCGCTTAGTGGGCACTCAGGGCACCGGACTAGTCGGCCGCGGTTGGCCAAGGTCCCAAGAGGGGCCGGGATAGCGTAGTGGGCACTGGTGGGCCTGCATGAAGTGGGACTCGTAGTGCCAATGGCCGCGTGGGCAGTGTCGTGGGCACGGGCACCAGGGAAAAGGGGCCCGTGGTGCCAGCCTACCATGTGAGTGGTGAGGGGGAGTAGCCATGGAGGGCACTCCCCATATCTTAGGGAGCTGATAGGCTCGGAGACAGCCTCAGGGCCCGGGGGTACTGTAGTTTGAGATTCGGCAGAGGGTAGTTCCTGCCAAGTGAGCCACGCTGCCCAGCTACGAAACCGTGCAAGGGCACAAGGGAAAATTTGAGGGCAAGGCCCAAATTTGGAAGGACACCAACATGCGGTGGGAATCTTGGTTGGTAGACCAATAGTTTAAGTGAGAGGTGTGTTTGGAAAGCCCCGGGGTAGTTTAAGGATTAATAAATGTTTGGGTAGATAGGGAAATATACCCCTTCGCACCATCCATCCCTTCGCTCTCGGTAGGCTGCTGGACTCACCGTGGTAAAAGATCGCTGAGATCTGAGGGAGGCCATTCTGAGGCTTCTTTGGGCCTCGAGACAGGATGCTAGCCTCTCCCTTATTCCCCTCCAGGAAGGGAACATAGCGGTTGGGAGTAGGCGAGCTGACATGATAGGTTAGCCAGACAAGGACGATAAAGGGGGTTTGGGAGACGATTTATAAAGGAAAAATAAAAAGGAAAAAAATAAAATAATATAAAAAAATAAGATGGGGCTAAATTTGGTTTTGTTGTGCAAATTAATGGAGTGGGTATGGACAGAGACAGGCAAAGGTGATAGGTTGGTGGGAGACTGTAGGCTAGGTCCGAGCCCGCCTTCAGAGCGGCCGGCACCACCGCACTCCTTCCCAGAACGAGAGAGGCCGGCCAGCTTCACATGCAGGCCTGTTTGTGCCACAGCAGCCTGTTCCGGCCTTGCCTCGCCATTCCTTGTCTGCCTGCCTCTGCCATGACCCCATGCCTGCTACCCTTGTTTACGTTTGCCCCTGTGCCCATCCATCACCATGTGCGCCAGGATCATCACGAAAGTTGCGGGGACTGCCCTGCAGGCAACCCCGTCGACCATTGTGTTCTGCTTGCGTCCATGTCCATCCAGTTAATCGCAGGGAGGAGCCAGGGACTGCATTGGGCAGCCGGCTACCTCCCTGTACTTGTGTTCACTGCTCAACTGCATTCATTTCATGAGCCAGAGACGGCATTTGGGCAGCCTGGCTCCCTACTTCATAAATGGCCTGTGGGATGGCGCATAGCTGCCAGGTTAGGGTGAGTTGCCTTCAACAGCTGAAGAAACAAACAAAAATAAGGAAGAATGTACCAGAATGGGGCCGTTTTGAACACGGCCCCGAAGACGTCTTGCCTTCAAGCTGCTGAGCACTCACCCACCTGAGTAACTGTTGACATTTGCTATGCGTTTTTTCCCCACAGAGTCCATCAGTCCTGGGCCATGGTTTAGTGTAAAATTATTAGGCTAAGGTAAAATTGTAAATGAGTTTTGCTCCCCCTGCATGTTGTCGTAGCGCCGGCAATGTAAATTAGTCGTCCGAATGAGTTAGTTTGTTTAGTTAGTATCGCAGCCCATAGGTTATTTATTTTTGGGACACAGATACACCAAATGTCGCACTCAGGGATCTGTAGGTAAAATGTATTAGGGGAGAACTTACACATGAAGGCACACAAAAATTTAACGACTCGGGACGAGTCTCTAAAAAGGGGAGGGGGTAGTGTTGGGGTTTTGTAAATTCACAAAACACCATTCAGGTTCCCCGAAGATCAGTTATTTTGATAAGTAAGTGTTTCAGGTCAGAATCCCCACCGATCTGTAAAGGGAATTATTCGTGTACCAGGCTGTGAATCTTTGAGGGAGCCGTTATTCTTTCTGTCTTTAATTTTGAAACATCCTCCAAAAACTCCTCACCATCGACAAGCAACGCTCCCCAATGCCACCACTGCTCAAGCCGCCATTGTGCGCTGCGGCACGAACCTAATTTGCATAACTGGATCACAGAGCGACTTCCCCGAAACCCACGGGTGACATCAGACTTGGGGTTTCCCGCGAGGCTTACCAAGGGTGAGAGGTCGGAAGTGAAAAGTGGGTGGAGCCCGGCCTCGGGTTGAGAGATCAAAGAGTGGCTCGCTTTGGGCCAATATAAGGGAGGAGCTTGAACGAGTTCGAGGCTGATTCGGGAGACAGGCGGCAGCGCTGATTCGGAGATATTAATCGCACCTCCAGAGGAGAGATCAGCGGAGATTCATCACTCTCGGGAGACGGGCAGTCGCAGAGAAGGAGGGAGCACCAGACGAGAGCTGGAGAAGCATCAGTGAACGGCCGAGGAGGAGACGAGCGCCGGGCAAGCTACATTGCGGTCCGGGCGAACGGCCTTGAGACGGTCGAGCGGCGTTGAGGCAGTGGACGGGTCATAATAGGGCATCAACTCTAAAAGAGCAAAGACGCGTTCACTCCTCCAAGCACGTCGCCGGCCAGGCCCGAGCGCCCAGGCCGCAGTGAAGACCCGACGACCAAGGAGAACCGAGCAAGCCGCTCACCAAGCTGCTCAAGCCGCCCAGCCGCTCAAGTGACCGGCGCGTGACACGAGGGCTAAGCCAGGGACAGCAGTGGTCACTGACCCGAAGACCTTCGAGCCGTCACAAGGGGTGGCAAGGTAACCTGCCCGGCCTCTTGTGAGCCTCCGATCATCCAGGCTCAGAGTGGAAATAAAGGCTCACGAGCGCTGTTCTTTTCTGGGGGTTTTGTATGAAAGTGTTCTGTGGCGCCTTGTCTGGTTAACTAGAACTGAATTAAGTGCATGCCTGTACAGTGTACATAATAGATAGACATCGGCTGTAGGCTTTTCTCGTGTCTTGTCCCCTTCCCCCATTGATTGCTTGCCTGGTTGAAATAAATGTCCCCATTGTTTGAATGTCAATCTGCTCGTTGCGTCATTTCCTACCATTGACTTCCACGGTGCGTTCGGGAAATCAGCCGGCTACTAAAGCCAAACAAAAGTGGTAATTGGTCCGACGGAACTTGGCGATTAAAACCGCTTGGCATTGCACACGGAATGAGTGCACTTAGCGGCTCGTTTCCGTACAAGTTCTGTTGAGGTATAAATTCTCGGTACTTCTGTCTGTGCAGATAATTAGGTATATCGAGATTCGGCGATTAACCCTGTACCGGTTGAACAGAATATTGGCAATTTATGGTGCGTTAAGGCACCCGTAGCTGGTTTCTGGAGTTGTCCGGAAGCTATGACTGAATTCCGGGTTTCGGCGGACGCGCGACTGCGGTTGGGCCTTAAGCGGTCGTGCGTGGCTGTCCAAACTGGCAAATTCGTAACAATATGTTATTTGATTTGAAAGAATCATGAAATCTGTTCAGGTGGCATCAAAATGTGAAAACTTCAATCATGAAATATGTTGAGGTGGCATCAAAATGTGAAAACTTTGGAGGGGAGGGGGAGAAGTGCATACTTTTGTAGGCCACTGTATACTGTAAATAGGCTGACATTCTGGCCTGGAGATACACACATTCACGTTTAAACTATGAAGTCTCGGTTTGAATCTCGACCGAGCTATATACCATCATCCCGGTGTTTCACAAGCAGGTTGATTCATCAATGTGTGCGCCGTCCCTTGGATGGACGTCAAACTGGGTGTCCCAGCTGCCGGTATTAGTTGGTGGAAGTTAAAGATCCCATGTTATTCCTTGCAGAGTATGCGAGTTTTTGCCGGCACTCTGAACAAATTACAAATTCCTTCCCTGACTTCCTGAGTTGGAGTGGCGACCCGACCAGGATTGTAGCCTAATAACTGCTTCGACACAACCCACGGTCTGCATATGTCATGGTGCATGATGAAGTTCTTCCTGTAAATTATTGGAATGTGACTGTCCTTTCCATGGCACAGTTAGTCTTCATACATAAAGGGATATTATATGTTTTGTATATCTCATTTCCACAGCATTTCAATAATTGTGTGCAGTACTGCACATAGATTTGTAAGTATTTACTTTATAAGTGCTATAAACTGGACGTGGTGCAGGATTGATGGCACTAGTGTTCCTTTTCAACATCTGGTTTTCTTTGTTCACAAAACGGATTCGGAGGGTAATCCTAATAGTTATGTCACCTTGTATATAACTTTTAAAGTAAAAAAATCGAGGTGATGGGAAATTTGGATGCATGCTTTACACACATTATTTAAAGGTCATAATCATGTATCATGCCCTGTGTAGAGTGTTGGTGTTGCCAAAGCAGTTATGAGGCTACAGCCCCAGTCGGGTTACAACTCCGACTCAGAAAGTCAGAGCAGGAATTTGTTATTTGTTCATGGTGCCGGCAATAGCTTGCCTGCTGCTCGTGAAGGATACCATGGGGTCTTTAACATCCACCAACGAATGTTGGCAGATGGGACGCCCAGTTTAACGTCCACCCAAGGGACGACGCACACTTTGAACAATCACCCAGCATGTGAAACAACAGGATGACAGTTCACAGTTGGGTCGGGATTTGAACCCAGGCTAGACCACAGAGGTGAATGGACAAACCTCAAGGTCTTCCAGCCAGTCCTATTTTTTGATGGTGTTTAACCATATGTCTCATAAATATCAAGCTTCTCACACCATTTGTTTCAGGAATTAATGAAATGGATTGAGTACCAAGGACGTGGTTGTGCTAGAAAGCTCCAGCAATGAATAATTCGGAGTTATTTGGCCAAGGTTGAGCGAAGCGTGGTTGTGGTTGAGCGAAGTGTGGTTGATGCCATTTATTCCTGATGTGTGAAACATCCTGCAACCCATGCCTACAGAAAACAGACTTTATGGAACGCCGGCCACATTTTCCATGCAATCATTATGTAACTTTGTTTAAAAAATATGCATGGGTATGCGCTACTATGTTGAAAGTTTTCTGTCAATCACTCAAGCAGTTGTGGAGAAAACAAATTTAAAATCGAGTAAAGGTGAAAAAGTGAGGGTGAAAAAAAATGACCAAAAAATGCCTCGGTCACCATTGCACAACATGGTTAAGGATGGTTGTAGATGCCCACTACTAGTTAAGTTAATAGTGTTGCCAAAGACAAATGCACTTGCTACCCACAAAAAGGTTTTAGAAAACAAAATCCACCAATATTTTGGGAAAACGTTTAATGGCATCTGCCGAGGTAGTTAACACAGCTACATCCACTGCATTTAGGTCACTTCAGAAGGAAGATTTGTTTCAGTCAGGTTAGTTGACCACTGGACGATGTGCATTGAACAAGGTGATGTAAACTTACAGCAAGAGTGGGGATTGCTTTTCAATACATGTCCCTCCTGATGTGAAATTTTCTAAGTCTAAAAGCACATAACTCTGTGAAAAATTAACGAAACGCCCTGAAACTCGAACTTGTTCTGCAACTTATCATAATAAAGCCGTGTACCAAGTTTCAGTTGAATATGTTAAAAGGTTTGGGGAAAAAGTCTGAAAAACCACATCTGGGACGGACAGATGGATGGATGGAGAGCAAACCTGGAGTCCCCTCCAGTGAAACCGGTATGGGACTAATAATGGGAATGGAATGTATCCATAGGATTAAATCTCGCAGGTGGTTCTTGGGTGAACAAACGTTTTGGGAAGACTATTGCAGAACGTTAATTTATCCGAATACAACTGTCTCAATCACCACGCAGTGATACAACCACTGTAGATTATACTCAAGCTATGATTGCAAAGTTTTATAGAGACAGGACAAAAGAAAAGAATACAACTCACAGATTAATCACTATTTGGTGAATAAACTTCAGGCAGTACTTCATTACATCTTTAATTCCATCGACGTGTTGGTAATGTGATGCAGGTGTGCAGACAGTCAAATTGTGTGCAGGTGTGAGACACCAATGAACTTTCCATCAATAAGCTCGTAGAGCAATGAGAAGGTTATTCATACAGATAATTACCAAGGAAAAGCATCTTTCTCTGGTCTCTAGGGCACGTGCTGGTGTATGAATAAAGTATAGCAGGAAAGGTTGATGTAAATTACTGCAATCAATGTCGACAGTATATGACAAAAAGTCGCTGAGATTCGATCTCGGTTGCATGTGTTGTCACTCTTGTAACGTAATCAAGTCTCTAGGTTAAGTAGCTATCTGGAATGAGTTTATGATGGTTCCCATTGTGCAAGAATGGAGTCCTGTGATATGAGAGTAACATGAGACCTAAATGATCCTCCCCAAAACGAGCCACCAACTTAAGCAGACATTTATAGGAGAGTAGTTGAGCAGTGATTGTCACTCGGGATATGAGAGTTCAAACTCCAGACCTCATAATCACAAGTTCATGTCATAAGTAATTCATTCGAACAGAAAGGAAGGAAGCTGTGTGTCCTACAAAAATGGAGACGATTTAACAATGGACAAAGCACCATGCATGACAATAGATAAATGCAATAGGATGTTTATTACATTTAATACCAATGTGTGTGCACAGTCCGCATGCTCTGTGATGTGAAGACGGTAAGCCCGACGTCACAATCGCTGCAAGCACAGTATAGGCCCTATAGGGTTCAATGTTGCTCGTTCGGCATCAGACGAATGGTAATTACAGTGGGCGCTTGGCACTCAGCAAACTCCCTGGGGCATCTCGGTTGGAATGAGCTTTGGCCTATAGTGTTGTACTGGGCCTAGGAGCCAAGCGCAAGAGAGGGGGTCGTGGGGCTGGGAGGGAAGGTTCGAGGGAGGGCTCAGGAGGAGTGGGGGTGAAAGTGGGGCTTTTGAAGGTGCAATGTTGAAATATCACTCACATACCAGTGAGACAAAAGAGTATTATGGACTTCCACACAAAGTATACAACATCTGTGACGTCACAAATGCATTCATTACAAACATTTATTTTATTCATTTTCATTTGACAATCACGCTTCCTTTAACAACATCTAATCGGTTTTAACATGAAGGAAGATAGTCTTATACCTTTCCAAATAAATTATACTCAAATTTTTGGATGAAAGGAATGTTTTTGTGACATGCGAGATAGTAAGTTCCAATATCTGCCATCCCATAATACGTCACATACTGTACCACATGTTCTGCTTCACCACAACACATTGGTATCTTCGGCAAATAGGGAAACACCATAAACGTTATTGACCAATGGTGTGTAGAGGGTGGAGCTCAGCTGCGAGAAAGTTCAGGAGGCGGAGCAAATCTGTTTAAGTTTGGTAATTTATGGAAGATGTCCTCTGGGCTCCAGAGAACCAAATTTATTCAGCACGACCAGAAAATGGATGACACATCAGCCAGCATATGCCCACCTTGCGGAACTTCTCGGACATCTCATTTGAGGATTTCTTCCCTCCGAGTTGACTACACAGGATATTTGCTATTTAACCTCCGGGTTCAACATCTGTTTTTTTAAAACTGTTCGATTTGGCCCTTGAACGAATATGATGCAGCATTTTGACGCGTGTCGTCATACCGATTCGGAAATTAACTGGCTTGTAGCAATAATAGAAATAAATTGTCATTTGTATTTCCAAATAAATCACCTGCTCATGGTGCAGGGCCGACTACTATTAAGACTAATACTACTACCACTACTACTACTACTACTACTACTACTACTACTACTACTACTACTACTACTACTACTACTACTACTACTACTACAAAGGCTCAATTATTCTAACTTTCTTGTGAGGTCAGTTGAGGAATGTTGTTTGCCCAACTCTTTCAGGAACCAGCTGACTATTTTTCTCGTTCGACTGGAACCGATTGGGGCAGGAATTTATCATTTGTTCTTGTCACCTAATCAAGTTACATAAATCAAGTTTTATCATAATCAGTCCAAAACTTTTTGTACTATCATGCCATGTATGTTTTTGGCCCCCTCTCTCAATGGGGAAGAATCACTTCAAAAATAACAAATTCTCGTATCCATATCTGGAAATGGATCTTCACTGAAATCGAATCAATTCGTCCTTGTCACATAAGCAACCTGCCCACCAAATTTATCTGAATCTGTCCTCAACTTTTTAGATATCTTGTTCACAAACAAGCAGACAGACAGAAAAACAGGGGTGAAAACATAACCTCCATCCACCTTCGGTGGCGGAGGTAATAAAAAATTATCGTATCCGCGTCTGGATTCGGATCTTCACCAAAATCTAATCAATACATCCTTGTCACACACCCACCTATCAACAAATTTTAATCCGAATCTGTCCATAACCTTTTGAGACATCATTCCTCGCATCGTTTTTGGCTCCATCTCTCAAACGTGAAGAATCACTTTTAAAATATTCCAGTATCCGGATCCAGATTTGGAGCTTCACAAAAATTGAAGCAATTTTAGTTGGGTCATCTGGAGAACTTCCGTGACAGTGGAGAGCGAAGGTTGGTTTCTCAATGGATTTGTCTTCTATGAGGGTTATTTTGAAAAAAATAGCGGGGGTGACCCTCACGAAAGTGTGGGCTAACTCCGCAGGGGGCCAAAAACCAAAATGGCCGCCACCCACCATCTTGATAATTGGTTTTTCAATGGTTTGGCCTAAAGTGCTGATCAGCATATGCTTTCTGGGTTTTTTGGGGTCGAGGAATTCATATTTAATATCAGTTTTATGATCCGACCTCATTATGGCCTCCAAATCAAAGATGGCCGCCGCCCGCCATATTGTAAATTGGTTTTTCAATGGCTTGGCATACAGTGCTGATCAGCATGTGCTTTCTGGGGTTTTTGGGGTCGAGGAATTCATATTTAATATCAGTTTTATGATCCGGCCTCGTTATGGCCTCCAAATCAAAGATGGCCGCCGTCCGCCATATTGTAAATTGGTGTTTCAATGGTCAGGCCTACAGTGCTGATCAGTATATATGCTTTCTGGGGTTGTTTGGATCAAATATTTCATATTTAATATCAGTTATGTGTCTGATCTCGTTATGAGCAGCAATACCAAGATGGCCACCGTCGGCCATCTTGAAAAAATAGTTTGTGCCAACAGCAATGAGCTGCATATGCCTCATACTTTTATTAAATAACATGCATGTACTTCTGTATTTTTCAGGTCTACCTGCATGTGTGCTGTTGGATACTACTGCATCTGAGGATAAAAACATAAAAGCATCTGAGGATAAAAGCCTGGCATGTCATTTCAAATTAGACGTTGGTTTTATACTTTCAGGTCTGCATGCATCTTGCTCTGCATTTCTGAGTATAAAGGATAAACGCTACTTCAAAGCCGTTTCCTGTTACCAGTAATGTCTTATGAATGCATGCTAAAATGTGGAAAGCCTTGCAATGCTGCTGATACTATTACGCAAGCTAAATTGGAACGTTTACAAGCGAAATAAAAAAAACTGGAAAGGACTGGACAAAGTTGGTGATATTCATAACAACACTGCATGGGATAAAGGGCCAACTGGTTACTATGTGCACGATTCATGTTATGTCACACTATAATCATCGTCCAACCTCGGGAAAGCCATAAAACGCAAAGAGAAAGAAAGTGACATTGCCCAGAGTTTGTCAAAGTCTTGGTTCAGAACGGTGTGATGATGATCCAGAGACCCTTTTATCACCCAAGCGTCTGCGTTCCTCAATGGGTGGACCTCTCCATGATAAAACGAAGTGTGTTTGGTGTATGAAAGGTGAGGACACCTAGCACCCAAACAGATCACGCAGCAAGCTCTTTAGAATCAATACTAAAGCAGCATGGTGAGCCTTCAGACGCCATCCTATCCTGATCGAAGAAGATAGGCAGATGAGAGATCGTTTGACTCGGCTTATTGAATCAACACTGGCACTGGCAGATCCTTTTGCAAATGATATCATGTACCACCATACCTGTTGGCAGAAGTATATCAGTCACAGACAGTTGAAGCCTGAAGATGCGATGCACCTGCAGAGTGTGTCTCTTCCAGAAGCCAGGAGTATGTTTTTCAGACATGTGGACTTGGTCATCTTTAATGAGCATGAAATCCGTTCTTTTCAGTCTCTTCTAGAAGATTACAAACGTATTGTAAGTGACTATGGATATCCAGAAGGTGATGTCAAATCTTCCTATATCAAGGAATTGCTAATTAAGGAGAATCTACACAGTATTGGTTTAAAAGAGAGAAGTGAAAGGAACAAGAGTGAGTTGGTCTATGATGTTTGTGGTGGAGGTGACTACATTGAGGCAGTAATGTCATCCCTTGGCATCAGTGATGAGCAGCTCCTGCAGAACATGGCCCGAAGAATTTCCAAGAAGGTAAAGAATACATCTTCTGTCCACTGGCCACCCCGAGTAGATAAGCTAGAAGAAGCTGAAGAGGTATGTGAGTTGCTGGTACAGCTGTTGACCTGGCTGAAGCAACCTGACAGAATAACTCCCAACATCAGCCCCAGTACTCTCAGTCTCGCCTCTATGATCTCATACTACATCATGGGACATGGCACCACAGCAGTTATAAACATGGGGGTAACTGTATATGGTATGACCAGAAGTAAAGAGCTGGTAGATACTTCACACAAGAGTGGTGTTTGCATCAGCTATGCAGACACTCTGCTCCTCTATGATCACTGGGCTTGAATGGATGTTAACGTATCGGGAACCTGTCCACAGGAGATCGCAGATGGCAAACCAGCCATCGTGGTTGTTGACAATGATGACTTCAACATTGATACCATGACAGGCAATGCATCAGGGCTCATCGAACAAACGTCATGTTTGTACAGCCACAGGACTATGAGAAGAAACCTAAGAAGTATCCTCCTTCAAAGCTTGTGAAGAAAGAACTTTCTGCACAACTGACGCAAAAGTGCGCCAATCTAACACAGGTCCAGCAATACAGGTGTCCTCCTGGTAGTACGAGTGAACCACCAGCTCGTGAGGTTGATCCACCTGTGGATGACTTGAACCCGCAATGTGCTCGTTCTGTGATACATGCACTATCTCGAGCAGAAAATCATGGAACAAGTCCACCTCCTGATAAGCAATGTGTTCCAGCATACAGCGGTACCCAGTCCTGCCATCATCCACCACTCAAAAGGAGCAAACCATACTATCACACTACCTACAATGAAACTCCAAGCAAATCAGTCGTGCATGATATTATGGTGAAACTACTTGCAGCTATGCGGGAGAAGAGTATTCCATTCTCCTTTCTCGTAGGTGACATGCCAACCTATAAGACAATTGTGCAGCTGAAAGCAGAGAATCCAGAATTGTTTAAGAACATCATCCCAATTCTTGGTGCATTTTACCAGCAGATGTCCTACATCTATGCTGTCTATAAGAGATTTGAGGGATCTGGTATGGCAGATACTCTGGTTGCAGCTGGGGTAGTAGTGGAGGGATCTGTTGACCAGGCACTATGAGGAAAGCACTTCAGGTGGGGAATGCGCTGCATTATGCTCTTAAGAGAGGTCCTTATCCATAAACGTCTGTGTAAACTCCTGGAGCAAGGAGAACTCTCTGAAGACATCAAATCCAATGTGGACATTCTTCGCAATGCACTTACTGAAACACAAGAGGCCCTTCAAAAGGCACACAGTGATCTCCAGGAGGAGGATGAGATAAAGGAGCTGATTTTAAAAGTTTATGAGAAGACTGGTACCGACATGGGTGACTTCTGGCTCTCGTTCATAGAAATGACTGATCCTCCAGTTCAAAGTATTGATGCATATCATGCACGAAATGGCCCGCAATACTTAACATCAACAAACCACATGTTGCCTGGACTGATGGCGTACGATAACCATGATTATGCGCGGTGGTTGCCCGATTAATGGGCAATGCTGTCTTCACTGTCAGATGAACAAATGGCCTTCTTCAATGAGCATTTTGCACAGTCAATGACAGGGCTACCCTATTCTTGCCAGACAATGAACTTTTGGATTGAAACGACTATGAATCTCAACTCGAAGTTGAAATCAGGGTGGCTTCAACTCCTGCAGAATGAGAAGCAACTCTTTTCAACAACAAGGAATGCAAACAATGTTGCAAGGGTAAAAGCTGCTGTTAATCAGAATCTCAAGTGCAAGCGTCGAAATAGGAAACATGCTGAGGGTCAACCAGCTAGAATGAAAAAAGATGAGCAGGCAGTTCAGGATCTACAAGTGTGCTTGACTGAGTTTGAAGCCGATTCATTTGATGAATCAAAACCAACACAAAGATCGCTACAGTCCGGTCTGGTTGCCTCACCACAGCTAGTCAATGACCTCAAGACAGCACTACAAGATGGTCAGATGCAGGTTGAAACTTTCCTACAGGAGCGTGTTTTTACGAAGATCCAGCCTCTCACTGCAACAATTCACAGGAATAAATGCCTGAATTTTGCAAGGGACCAGGTCTGTATCCCATCTGGTACAGCCATGAAAGTGGCCCAAATGGAGAAGTCTGGGTTGACGACCTTGATAGACCTTACAGTGGGATCTGGTATGGTCAAACTTGAGTCGGTTCGAGAATGGCGAGTTACTGATAAGTGCTTTTCAGTCTGCAATGTAGATGGCTCAATGCGAAAAACCTGTAAGAGCAAGCTGTTGTACAAATTCAAGCTACACCCGGTTCCTGAGAAACCACAGGACCACATCAGCCTGATGGATATGGGACTGATCTGGCGGTTAGCCACCCCCACATTGGATGATCGTGAGCCCATAGAAAGGGATGGTTTGCAATATCGCTGGAATGACTATTGAGATAAGATCTGCAATATTGTCATCTCACGCCACGCTGATGCATGTCTGATCATTCTAGTCAATGACAGGTATGACCTTCAGTTCAGCATCAAGGATGATGAGCACGAGCGATGGGCAGCCAAACATCAACACATCCCAAATGTTTTCCCCAAGCCTGAAGACATATTTCCAGGATCTGTTGAGTTCAACAAACTAATGGTCAATTTGGATAACAAGGTCAGATTGCAAAAACTTGTGATGGAACAGATGAAAACACATGTTGGTCAAGTGAAAGGTAGCATCATATATACTGCAAGGGTGAGAAGTCAATCGACTTGAGCACATGCATGCCGACCACAGACTTTGGATTCAAGCATCCTGAGGCAGATACAATGCTACTATCTGTCTATGCCAGACTACGGACCAACAACGTCACTGGAGCAGTTGTTATAGACAGTGAGGACACAGATGTGTATGTCCAAGCGGCATATGTCTCACATCAACTTCATGGTGATCTGCTGATTAAACGCAAGGATGGTTTCGTCAATTATCATGCCATGCTCTCAGAGGATGTCGAAAATATTATAATACCTCTCAATGTGATAACCGGTAGTGATCACACATCAGGTTTCTATGGTCATGGGAAAAAGAAACTGCTGGAGAAGTGTGTGAATGATCCTGAAGCTGGAGAGCTTTTGGGTGAGTTGGGAAGAGTCTTGAATTACAGGACGATATTAAAGCTGATATGAAAGCATTTGTCCTTTCAAAGGTCTATGATGAGAATGCAGATGGTACTTGTGGACAGGCCAGAGCTTCCAAGTGGCATAAAATGAAGAAAAAGAGTACAGCCCGACTTCCACCCAATGATGGCACGTTGA